>NC_086015.1:129166176-129474117 GCF_028858775.2 Pan troglodytes | reverse complement strand
TATATTTGTTTATGATGATTTCTGTCTTATTTGATATATTTGCTATCTTATTTGATATATTTCTGTCTTATTTGATATATTTGCTATATTTTTGGAAATATTTGATATATTTTTGAGATATTTGATATATTTGCTATCTTTTGAGATATTACTGCAATAAGCAGTAAATATTCAGAATGCTAACTCTAATTCAGGTTTCAACAGTGTCTCTTTTCTCTTGTAACTCATCCACTGAATTTTTGGAGCAGAAAATTACGTTTATTTTTAGCTCCAGAAACTCTTTTGCACTGCTCTTGCATCCATGTAAATGTCCTTTCCCTCTTCACCTCCTCCAATTTTCTTCCAGCTGCACCCTTGTCCTCTAGCAGCTCTCTTTCTCCAGGTGTGAGTTATATTTGTTGTGGGATAATCTTACCCTCTGGCTGGCATGATCCTGTGGGCTAGGTGTTGGCTCATCAGGGCTCAAGTCTAGTTGTTGGTGTTCCCTGCATGGCAGCAGCTCTACAGGTTGTAGAAGGTGCAGAGATTTCTGCCTCCATGTGCTGGTGACACTGCAGCAGGCTGACTGCAGGTCATGTGCTGAAACCCTTGTTCCTCCATCCTGTTTGCGTTTCCCTAGCTGCAGGGTCAGGAGAACTCAGCCCACATTTAGTATCTTCTTGACCAGGGAAACCAGGCAGGCTCATGGGGCTGATGGGAACTTCCCCCAAGGCTTCCCAGGATTTTCCTGGCAGCTCCCCAGTGTTGACTTCCAGGCACCTGCCACTGAGCTACTGGGGAGAAGGCACCACAGAGGTCTTCTTTTTGAGATGCTCATAGAAGCCCAGGCTGCATGAGCACCCAGATAGATGCTCAGAGTCTCAGCAGCTGATTGGTCCAGAAAAGGTACATGTGGGAATGAAGGAAATGGATCTGGGCTCAGGTTACCATATTCCCAGAATTCTCCCTAAAAGATGGTGTTTGCTGTGCATTGTAAATTTATTATTTCTTCCTGGCCTCCCATCTCTGGCATCAAGTATTCTCCCACTTCAAATACTCAAATACACCAGTCATATTGCATCAGGGCCCACCCTAATGCCTCATATGAGGCACTTACTTTTGAAAAGATCCCGTTTCCAAATAAGGTCACATTCTGAGGTACTGGGGTTAGGAGTGCAACAGATATTTTTTGAGGAGCACAATTCAACGATTACACCCTCTGTGATCATTTTAGTTGTGAATACTTTTACCAGTGACTTCCTCTTTTAAGATTTTTGGTGTTTTTTTTTTACCATAAAAATTATATATTTTTACATGGTTAAATGAGTCAAATTGTTTCTTTTGGACGTCTGAGAATGAAAACACTCAATTCCAAGGTTTTAGGATTACTATTCTATATCTTATTGAAATAATTTTATTGATGTTTCATGTTTAAATGTTTAGTCCATTTGGAAATTAATCTATGCATGGTACAGAGTGTCTGTTGACTTAAGCACAAACATGTCTTTCTTAAGGACAAACATTAGTTCTTGCCACAGCAAGGAAGAAAATGTCTCCTAACTGACTCTTAATTAGGAAGAACACACTTCCTCCCATGGAATCAGTAAATCACACTATTATCCAAAGTGGTATTTAGTTCTTTGTTCTTTTTCTGCTTCCCTTTCAGGCTTAGCAGGGTAAGAAAGCAGCCACAAACCTGCTATAAACACCTCTCCCTTAGCAACACAATTAGAGCCTTAGAAATGCATAGTCTAGAAAAGACTGGATTAAATTATTTGCCAAGAACAGTTACTCTCTCTCCTCAACCTCCATCTGGGTGAAAAGAAGGGTTTTACCCATTCTTACATACATGCACAAACATACACATATGTTCACACACATATGTTATATGTATGTATATAGAAAATATTGAATTAAAAAACACTCTAAAATCTAGTTTTCTGTACTTTCTTATTTTCTAGAAATGGACAATTAATATAATGATAATTTTGTCTCTTTTCTTTCCAATGTTTTTAAGCTTTTTTTTTGTGCTATTGCATTGTCTAGAAGTTTATGAACAACTTTGATTGATAGTTATAGGTTTACAGCACTTCACCTGCAATTCCTAAATGCCAAAAAACTCTGAAATATAAGGTCTGTGGCAAACTCTTTGGGTAATAAAATCTGACCTGAACCAATGAGGACTATTTATACTCTTCAAGTATACAACTTGGGGCAAGAGCATTTGGTGGCCTAGGCAGTAATGTGCTCGATTATGGACTGTCCTCCCGGTCCTCATTGGGGTTGTTTTCCAAGGTATAATATATGTATGACATTATCTTTGAGAAATCCGAAAAAAAAAAACCTGATTGTGAGATTTAATTGATCCCAAGGATTTTAAAGGGTTTCTGGGATCTTAGATCATGAATAATGCATATGTTTGTCTCTAGTGTTTAATCATTCAACTTGTCGTAAGTTGTTGGCTTGTGACAGATACTTTTTAAGTTAAAGGGGTTTTCCATGCCATGAATATTTATTGATTTATTCACTTTTTCTACTACTTCTTGGTCATTTATATTTTCTGTGAAAAGTATCAACTGTATTTAGACTTTGAAATGTTTTGGGACTTCTGGTTTTTGGTCTGAAATATAAGGAGCTTGGTCTTCACTCCCATCCTTACAATAAGAAGAAAGCAAAACCAAACTGAAAATTAACAACTCTTCTTAGATCCATAAAGAACTGAGACCACAGGGCAAACAACGGCCTCCACAACCCCCATTCTGGTTCCAGAGTCACCAAACTCTTTTCCTTTGTGCATTTGAGAATGTGATAAGAATCCATCTTGGAGAGTCTTGGAGAAACCTGCTGTTCTTAACATAAGTTAACCCCAATCTAGCTAAATTCTGTTTTCCCTAATGTACTTTGAAAAGTTTGATTAGGTTCATAGAGAGTTTTTCTTTTTCAAAACATGATAGATAAATACTGATATACAATATAATACCACTTAAATACTTTCCACATATGTATAAGGCTTATCTGTGCATTTAAAACAAAGTTGTGGGATATTTTGTGGACCAAACTTGAAATGCTGGCTACGGTGGAACTGGAGATGGGGATGGGAAGGAAGCCTGGGGGACTGTGTGTGATGATGGGGCCCTCCCCTTTATAGAGATACATGTCATACACACACACACACACACACACACACACACACAAATTGTAGTAAAAAATACATAGCACAAAATGTACCATTTTAACCATTTTTAAGTGTATAGTTCTGAGGTGTCACATCTATTCACATTATTGTGAAACAAATCTCTCTGGAGCTTTTTCAAGTTGCAAGTCTATGCCCATTAAACAGCAACTCCCCTTCTCTCCTTCCCTTCTTCCCTTGGTCACCACCGTTCTACTTTCTGTTGCTATGAATCGAGCTACTTTAGATAGCTCTTACAGCAGGATCATACAGTACAAATACTCCTCGACTTACAATGGAATTATGTTGATAAACCTGTGGTTAGTCAAAAATACATTTAATACACCTAACCTATTGAACATCATAGCTTGGACTAGCCTATCTTAAACATGCTCAGAACACTTACATTAGCCCACAGTTGGGCAAAATTGACTGGCAAACAAGTGTGGAAGCTGTGACTCGTAGCTACTGCCCAGCATTGAAAGAGACCATGGTACTGAATATCCTTAGCCTGGGAAAGATCCAAATCTAAATTTCAAATATGGTTTTTACTAAATGGATATTGCTTTCGCACCATTGTAAAGTGGAAAAATTGTAAGTCAAACCATCATAAATCAGTGATGACCTGTACTCCTCTTTTTTCTGACTGGCTTGTTTCGCTTAGCATAATGTCCTTAAAGTTCATTTATGTTGTTGCACAAGACAAAATTTTCTTCCTTTTTAAGGCTAAATCATATTCCCTTGTAGGCACATACCATATTTTGTTTATTTATTCATCCATAAAGGGACATTTGTGTTGCTTTCACCTGTCAGCTGTTGTGAATAATGTTGCTATGAACACGGGTGTGCAAATATCTCTTTGAGGGACTGCTTCCAGTTCATTTGGGCATTTAAACAGAAGTGGAATTGCTGGATCATATGGTAATTCTATTTTTAATTTTTTGAGGAACTGCTGTATTGTTTTCCACAATGGCTGCACCATTTTATATTCCTACTAACACTGCACATGAGGTCCTCCACATCGTTTCCAATTTGTTCTTTTTTTTCTTTTTTCTTTAAATAGTAGTCATTGTAATGAGTATGAGGTGATAGCTCAATGTGATTTTTATTTGAATTTCTCTGATGATTAGAGATGTTGCCATCTTTTCATTTGTTTCTTGGCCATTGGTAAATAATGTTAGGAGAAATATCTATTCAAGTCATTTGATCATTTTAAAATCTGGTTGATTTCTTGTTGTTGAGCTATAACAGTTCTTTTGTAAATTCTGGCTATTAACCCCTTATCAGATATATGATTTGCCTGTCCACTCTGTTGATCTTATCCTTTGATAAACATTTGCAAAGTTTAACACAGTCCCATTTGCCTATTTTTGCTTTTGTTGCCTGTACTTTTGGTGTCATTATCCAAGAAATCATGCCAAGTACAATGTCATGAAGATTTTCCCCTGTAGTTTACTCTAGTTTTATAGTTTTAGGTATTACATCTTTAATCCATTTTACCTTAATTTTTGTATATGCTATAAGGGTCCAAATTTATTATTTTGCCTGTGGATATCCAGTTGTTTTCCTTAACACCATTTCTTGAAAATACTTTCCCTTCTCCATTGAATGATCTTGGTACCCTTGCTGAAGTTCATCTGACCATAAACATGAGTGTTCATTTGGGGTCCTCTCTTCTATTCCATTGGTCTATTTGTCTGTTTTTATGTTGATAACACACAGTTTTGATTACTGTAGCTTTGCAGTATGTTTTAACATCAGGAATATCAGGGCTTGTGAGTCCAACTTTGTTCTTCTTTTAAAATATTGTTTCAGCTATTTGGAATCTCTTGAGATTTCACATTAATTTTAGAATGACTTTTTCTATTTCTGCAAACAATGCCTTTGGGATTTTGATAAGGGTTGCATTGAATCTGTAGATCACTTTGGGTAGTACAGATATCTTAACAATGTTGTCTTCCAACTTAAGAACACAAACTATCTTTCTATGTATTTGTCTTCCTTAATTTCTTCCAGGAATATTTTACAGTTTTTAGTGTACAAGTCTTTCTCCTTCTTTAGAGTAGATTTATTACTAAATATGTCATTTTTTCAATGCTGTTGTAAATAGGATTTTTTTAATTTCCTTTTTCAAGTTGTTCACTATTGCTGTATAGAAATGCAAGATTTTTGTTTGCTGATTTAAAATCCTGCAACCTTGCTGAATTTGTCTATTAATTCTAATAGTTTTTCTGTGTGTGAAAGCTTCTGGGTTTTCTACATAAAAAAACATGCCATCCGTGAGCAGAGATAATTTTATTTCTTCCTTTTCAATTGGATGCCCTTTATATATTTTTACTATCCAATTGCTCTGGCCAGGACTTCCAATGCCATATTTAATAGAAGAGGTGAGAGGGGAGATCCTTGCCTCATTCCTGATCTTAGAGGGAAAGCTTTCAGTTTTTCACTGTTGAGTATGATGTTAGCTATGGGCTTGTATAAACTGCCTTTAGTATGTTGAGGTGATTTACTTCTATTCCTATATTGTGGAGTGTTTTTATCATGAAGAGATGTTGACTCTTGTTAAACATTTTTTCTGCAACAATTGAAATGATCATGTGGCTTTTGTTCTTCATTCTGTTAATGTGTTATAACTTTGATTCGTTTTCATAAGTTAAATCATCCTTGCATTCTAGGAATAAATTCCACTTTATTTAGGTCATGGTGTATAATCTTAATGTGCTTTGAATATTGTTTGCCAGTATTTTGTTGAGGATTTTGGCATCTACATTCATCAAGGACATTGGTCAGCAGTTTTCTTTTCTTTTTTTTTAATATTTTTTATATTTTCTTATTACTATACTTTAAGTTTTAGGGTACATGTGCACAATGTGCAGGTTAGTTACATATGTATACATGTGCCATGCTGGTGTGCTGCACCCATTAACTCGTCATTTAGCATTAGGTATATCTCCTAATGCTATCCCTCCCCCCTCCCCCAACCCCACAACAGTCCCCAGAGTGTGATGTTCCCCTTCCTGTGTCTATGTGTTCTCATTGTTCAATTCCCACCCATGAGTGAGAATATGCGGTGTTTGGTTTTTTGTTCTTGCGATAGTTTACTGAGAATGATGATTTCCAATTTCATCCATGTCCCTACAAAGGACATGAACTCATCATTTTTTATGGCTGCATAGTATTCCATGGTGTATATGTGCCACATTTTCTTAATCCAGTCTATCATTGTTGGACATTTGGGTTGGTTCCAAGTCTTTGCTATTGTGAATAGAGCCACAATAAACATACGTGTGCATGTGTCTTTATAGCAGCATGATTTATAGTCCTTTGGGTATATACCCAGTAATGGGATGGCTGGGTCAAATAGTATTTCTAGTTCTAGATCCTTGAGGAATCGCCATACAATGGTTGAACTAGTTTACAGTCCCACCAACGTGTAAAAGTGTTCCTATTTCTCCACATCCTCTCCAGCACCTGTTGTTTCCTGACTTTTTCATGATTGGCATTCTAACTGGTGTGAGATGGTATCTCATTGTGGTTTTGATTTGCATTTCTCTGATGGCCAGTGATGGTGAGCATTTTTTCCTGCGCTAACTGACTTCAAACTATACTACAAGGCTACAGTAACCAAAACAGCATGGTACTGGTACCAAAACAGAGATATAGATCAATGGAACAGAATAGAGCCCTCAGAAATAACGCCGCATATCTACAACTATCTGATCTTTGACAAACCTGAGAAAAACAAGAAATGGGGAAAGGATTGCCTATTTAATAAATGGTGCTGGGAAAACTGGCTAGCCATATGTAGAAAGCTGAAACTGGATCCCTTCCTTACACCTTATAGAAAAATTAATTCAAGATGGATTAAAGACTTAAATGTTAGACCTAAAACCATAAAAACCCTAGAAGAAAACCTAGGCATTACCATTCAGGACATAGGCATGGGCAAGGACTTCATGTCTAAAACACCAAAAGCAATGGCAACAAAAGCCAAAATTGACAAATGGGATCTAATTAAACTAAAGAGCTTCTGCACAGCAAAAGAAACTACCATCAGAGTGAACAGGCAACCTACAAAATGGGAGAAAATTTTTGCAACCTACTCATCGACAAAGAGCTAATATCCAGAATCTACAATGAACTCAAACAAATTTACAAGAAAAAAACAAACAACCCCATCAAAAAGTGGGCGAAGGACATGAACAGACACTTCTCAAAAGAAGACATTTATGCAGCCAAAAAACACAGTTTTCTTTTCTTGCAGTGTCTTTGTCTGGATTTGGTATCAGGGTTATGCTGACCTGTAAAGTAACCTAAGTATTCCCTCCTCTTTAATTTTTTGGAATAGTTTCAGGAGGATTGGTGTTAATTATTTTTAAATATTCTGTAGAATTCTCCAGTGAAGCCATCTGGTCCTGGACTTTTCTTTGTTGGAAGGTATTTGATTACTGATTCAATTTCCTTGCTTGTTATTGGTCTGTTCAGACTTTTCGTTTCTTCATGGTTCAGTCTTGGTAGGTTGTGTGTTTCTAGGAATGTGTTCATTTCTTTAGGTTATCAAGTTTGTGGAAATATAATTGTTCTTAGTATTCTCTTATAATCCTTTTTATTTCTGTGGCATCAGTTGTAATGTCCTTTCTGTGACTTCCGATTTTAGTTAGTTGAGTCACGTCTCTTTCTTTCTTAATTTAACTAAGGGGTTGTCCATTTTGTTGATTTTTTTTTTTTGAAACCCAATCTGGTTTCATTGATTTCACTTCTATTCTCTATTTTAATCATTTATGATATAATCTTTATTTCCTTTCTTCTCTTAGCTTTAGCTTTAGTTGTTCTTTTTCTGCTTTCTTGAGATGTAAAGTTAGGTTGTTTATTTATTTCTTCTTTTTAATATAAGGCATGTATTGCTATCAACTTCCCTCTTAGCACTGCTATTGCTGTAGCCCATAAGTTTTGGTATGTTGTGTTTTCATTTTCACTTGTCCCAAAGTATTTTCTAATTTCCACTGTGACCTCTTCTTTGACCTATCGGCTGTTCAAGACTGTGTTAATTTATTTACATGTTTGTGGAGTTTCCAATTTTCCTTGTGCTATTAATTTCTAGTTTAATTTCCTTGTGATCGAAAAAGGATATTTTGTGTAATTTCAACCTTTTTGAATTTGTTAAGAGTTATTTTGTGACCTTATATGTTGTCTTTCCTGGAAAATGTTCCCTGAACACTTGAGAAGATTGTGTACTCTGCTGTTGTTGGGTGGAATCTTCTCTGTAAGTCTGTTAGGTCCAATTGGTGTAAAATGTTTCAGTCTTCTATCTCATTATTGATCTTCTGCTTAGTTATTCTATCCATTATTGAATGTCAGGTATGGAAGTCTCCTACTATTATTGTGTTTCTGTCTATCTCCCTTCAGTTCTGTTAGTTTGCTTTATATGTTTAGGAGCTCTCTGGTTTGGTACCTAAATATTTTTTGTTATTATGTATTTTTGGTAAATTGACACTTTTACCATTATACAATATCTTTTTTTGTCTCCTGTAACAGTTTTTGATTTAAAGTCTCTTTTGCCAGATATCGGTGTAGCAATTCCTGTTGTCTTTTGATTACCATTTGTATGAAATCTTTTTTCTATCCTTTCACTTTTAGGCTATTATATTTTCAGATCTAAAGTGAGTTTCTTGTAGACAGCATATAATTGTATCCTGTTTTTGAATCCACTTAGCAAATCTAATTTTTTTTTTTGAGACAGGGTCTTGATCAACTGTTGCCCAGGATGGAGTGCAGTTGTGAGACTGTGGCTCACTGCAGCCTGAATCTCCCAGGCTCAAGCAATCCTCACACCTAGCCTCCCCAGTAGCTGTGACTACAAGTGTGCACCACCACACCTGGGTAATTTTTAAAAATTTTTATAGTGATGGCGGTCTCACTATGTTAGCAGGGCTGGTCTCAAACTCCTGGGCTAAAGCAATGTTCCTGCCTTGACCTCCCTACATGCTGATGTTACAGGTATGATATGCTGCACCCAACCCAATCTGTATCTTTTGTTTGTGGAGTTTAATTTGTTTACATTTAAAGTAATTATTTATAGGGAAGGACTTGATATTTTAGTTGTTTTATGGATCTTGTAACTTTTTTGTCCCTTCTTTCATCTCTTAGTGACTTCCTTTGTGTTTTATTGGTTTTCCACAGAAGACATAAGATTGAAAAGGTTTTACAACCAATTTAACACAGACTCCAGCCAATAATAATAGACCCTGGTTGTTCACCATCATACTATTGTACTGGTGTGCTCTTTTAAAAAAATGTCTAAATGTTGCATTAATTTGCATTTCTTTGATTACTTCTAAGATTGAGTATTGTTTTATTTCCTTCCTTCTTTCTCTCCTTTCTTCCTATTTCTGAGAATTGCTTTTTCATATTCTATGCTCATTTGGTGTTGATTGTCCATTTATTAATTTGAAATATTTTTTGTAAATTAACAATATTTACTTTGTCATATTTTGCAAATATTTTTCCTAGTTTGAAATTATCTTTTAGTTTTGTTTATGGCACATGAATGATATATGCAAATTTATCATTATATATATTTAACATATGTAAGTTTTATAACATCATATAATCAAATCTATTCCTCTTTTCTTTATGGTTTCTGCCTCTAGTATTGTGTCATCTAGTGCTAGAATTACTTGTCAGGAGTCACATTTTCTTTTAAAACTATACTTCCAAGCATTACTTGCACTTTATTCTGTTCATAACAGTTTCAATGTTCAATCCATTGAATGTTCTATATCTTATGATAGTCCTTGAGATGAGCTCTTTTTGCCTGTTTGCTGAAGATTCCTTCCAGCAATTTAAAACTTTGCTCATTCCCAATGGCTTCTTGGTCACTTCAGCCTACAAAATCTGACATTTGTAATAGATGCCATCAGGTGGTGTGGTTTGTGAGATGGCTCTGCCTTACCCCAGAAGGATGCAGCTTCAGGGGCTCTACCACTATGCTCACTTTTCTAGAAAATGAAAAGAAAAACCTCTATTTGGAAACCTTGAGACCATTTTTGAGGTTTGGGGATAAAAGTGATTTGCCAGTGTCTCGTAGGTGGCCAGCAATGGGACCGGGGTTAGAACCCAAGCAGTCTTCCTGGCCCCAAGCTCTCATTTCCCCACTGCACTGTCCCCAGTCATGCACTTCAACATGGGGCTGGGTTCAAAATTATTGCACCATTTTGCCACCTCTTGTTTTCTGGTAATCCCAAATGCTAGGGGATTCCAGTGCCAAGAGCCAAGAGTTCAAAGTAGCAAAGGAAGCATCCCAAGAAAAGGGCTTTGTAGTCCCGACTGTACCAGCGTAGGTCACCCAGCACTGGCAGCGGGCAAACACCTACACGGAATGTTGTCACTGAGAAAAACGGCACTCAGAGCTAGCTGAAACTGAGAGTGCAGGAGGCCAGTGCTTCCCCTCTGCTGTAATGTCGATCCAGGGGCCACCACAATGGGTTCCACCGAATGTAGACATAGGACACTTGGGCGGTCTGATGCTAAATGTGCTGCTACCTGGCCAAGGCCAAGAACAAGCGCAGGGGACCAAAAGGACAATTATTCCTCTGTCGAGCTCCTACACATCATTTTAGTCAGGATAGGGCATGTTATGCTGTGGTAATTAACCACTCTGAAACAGCATTGGCTTAATACAGTTAAGGTGTATACTCCCTCATCCAGAGTCCACTGCAGGTCCAGGCGACTCTCCATGCAAGGATTCAGCTGTCAGCTCTTGATCTTGGGACTTCAGAGGGACTGCCACAGCGGAAAGGTAGGACTGGAGGACCTGGCTCTGGCAACTAAAAGCTTCAGCCTGGAATTGACATCCATCATTTCCCCTCACATTCCGTTGGCCAGAACTGGTCCCATAGTCTCAGCTGCCAAGCGGGGTGGTACTGGCTGTTGTCAGTACTAGAAGTTTCTACCACAGCTCTGAAACCTGACCATTTTGAGAAGAAAGGTGAAGGGTAAAGTTTGGCATATTTTTCTTTTCTTTTTCCTGAAAGATAATGTAAGTACACAAGTCTTAAGTGCACAGGTTGATGAATTTTCAGAGTATGCACTCCAAGCAGGACGCAGCTCAAGATATGCAGCACTCACAGCTCCCCACGCAGTATCCCGGTGCCCAAGCAACTACCTCCAAAATTCTCTCCTGACCTCTAACACTGTAGATCAGTCTTGCCTGGATTTTGTATTTTATATAATGGAATCCTTAGTTATGCACTCTATTGTATCTTTTCATTCAATACTTTGAGATTTATCCATGTTGCTGCAAGTATTAGCAGTTTGTTATTTTTTTGTTGCTGTGCAGTATACCATTGCATTCTTAAAATACTATCATTTAATTAATCTTTCTAAAGACATTAAAGACATTTGTTGGGGGATTAAAATAAATAAGTAAATTTGCTGTAGGCGATCTTGACCATGATCAGGAACCTAGCACTCGGTTCCCTTGGATATACACGCCGGTTCCTATGGCAGGCGTTTGCTTACCTCCATTAGATGTTTCCACGTGGTTGCTCCAATCCACTCTCCCATCAGCAGGGGATGAGAGCCCAGCTGGTTGTTCCACAGTCTCATCAGCACTTGGCGTTGCTATTTTAGCCATCCAGTGGCTGTGATATGGAATCGAATGTCACTATTTGCAGTTCCCTGATGCTAAGTACCCTTTCGTGTGTGGATTGACTGTCTGGATCTCTCCTTTTGTGAAATATCTTTTCAAGACTTTTGTCAATTTTTAACTGAGCTATCTATATTTTTCTTGTTGTAGGGGTTCTTCATATTTTCTGGTCCTGAGTCGTTTACTGAACAAAAGGCAACTTTTTTGTGAGTCATCTTTTTACTCTTAATGGTGTCTTTTGAAGTTCATTTTAATAAAGTTCAATGTTTTCCTATTTCTTTTCCGTTTAGTATTTGACAGTATTTTGATATTGTTATCAAAATATACACAGCCAGTCCCCTCGTGCGTTATCCTCTGCTCCAGGGGGCTCTCAAGGGGATGAGATGCAGAGAAGGGGAGAAAACTGGAACCCCAAGTTCCCTGATTAATAAATAGGGACCAGCGCGAATCCTTACCACAGCAGGGGGCGAGGCATTGGAAGCCTGGGAAGGGAGACTAGACTCCCCTGACCAGAGGCCCGGGCAGCAAGCAGGGAATGGAAGCAGAGGCGTGGGTCATGGGTGCTGCCCCACTGAAGCCCATGGTCCTGCCCCCTACAGTCAAGGGCTGACCAAGTCTCACCCTCAAGTCAAGCAAGTAGGCCACTCCCATTGCAGGGGGATCCAGGAAGGTCCCTGAAGAGTCCTCTGCTGTCCTTCCCTTCTGGTGACCACACCTGCGTCCACAAGAGGACTGGCTGCCCCTGAGGAGAGGGGACAGCAGCGCCCAGTGTCCCTCCTCGCCTCCGTACGGCTGCTGTCCCTGTCCTTCCCTTCTGTGCCTGGCTGGAATCACGAACATGGAAGGCCCGTCTGCCTTTTCCGCTTCAGACTGCAACAGGGCTTTGCTCCAAAGTGCTGGGAAACAGCAGTTCCACTACTAGACAGGTCTGCACCCCAGAGAAATGTGTGTGCGCGTGCACCAAAAACACACGAGAACGCTCACAGCAACCTTATCCCTTCTAGCCCCAGACGAGTGCCCATCAACAGCAGAAGGGGTAGATAAAGCGGGGCTCACCCTCGCAGTGACCTGAACACGGCAGCGAGAGCACACTGCGTGGATGACACACAGCGCCGCGTGGAAGACGCCAAGCTCCGGGAGCCCGCGGTGTGATTCCCTCGCCCCAAAGCGGCGCAAGGGCCCCAGGCGCCAGGCCCTGCGGGGCCCGGGCAGCGCGCGACGCGCGGTCTCTCCACCTGGGGACGGCTGTCGGCGAAGCCAGTAAAGCTCAGTAAGCTGTAGCTCAGGGGGCACGTCAGGACGCGCACTCCACGCCAAAAAGTTAAAAGAGGTCTGCGCCAGGGAGGCGCGCGGGCGGGAGACCTCGACTCTCAAAGCGCCTCCTCCAGGCTCTCCGCCGCGTCCTCTGGGGCTGGGGCGGAATCCTCGCATCCCCGCCGGGCCTCCCTCCAGGCCGCCGGGCTCCGAGCGGAAGGGCCGCTTCCGTGGAAACGGCTTTTTTGAGCTCGGACAAAGCACTCTGCCTGCGGCGAAGGGCCGCGGCCGCCGGGCGGCGCCTTCCGAGGGCGCAGGGCGGACGCGGAGGCTGGAGAAGGCGCGGGGAGGGTGGGGAGGCGAGAGGCCGGGCCTCCGCGTTCCCGTTCGCTGCGGGACAAAGCTCCCTATCCTGTCCCTTCCTGGGGGCGCCCCTGCCGTGAGAAGCAGAGCCGGCGGTGGGGCCCAGCCCCTCCCAAGGGCGACTCCCCCACCCTCCACAGGCCGGGGCCTGAAGCCGTCACAGCGGGGTTCGCTGCTTCCCATTCAGGCTGTGATGGCCCGAGGCTCGGCGTGGTCTCGCTCTCTTCTCAATCCATTTTAGGGGGACAGGCAATACATTTACATGGTTCAAATACAAAAATGATGGAAAAGTTTGCTTTGAAATACTTGCTTTCCTCCAGCCCTATCGACCCTGTTCTTCGGTGCCCCCTAAAGGCACCTTCTGGTCTTTATCTATCACAGGCTTATGCCAAATGCCAGCAAAAGAATGCAGCAGGGCCACTCAGCTTCTTTGTCACAGCAACGGGAGCCTAGGCTGCCCTTGTTGTATACCCCTCCCCGCCTCCCTCCTTCCTTCCCTTCCTCCCGCCTTCTTGCTTTCCCTCCCTCCTCTCCTCCTTCCCTCCTTCCTTCCTTCTTCCTTCTCTCCCTCCTTCTTTCCTCCCTTCCTCATTCCTTCCTCCCTTCCTTCCCTCTTTCCTTCCTTCCCTCTTTCCTTCCTTCCTCCCTTCCTCCCCTTCCTTCCTTCGTTCCTTCCTTCCCTCTCTCCTCCTCCCTCCCTCCTTCTTTCCTCCCTTCCTCCTTCCTTCTTTCCTTCCTTCTTCCTTCCCTCCTTCCATCTTCCCTTCCTCCTTCCCTTCCTCCCTCCCTTCCTCCCTTCCTTTCTTCTTCCTTCCCTCCCTCATTCCTTCCTCCCTCCTTCTTCTCTCCTTCCTTCTTTCTTCCTTCCCTTCTCCCTCCTTTTTCCTTCCCTCCTTTCCTTCCTTCCTTCCTTCCGTCCTTCCTTCCTTCTTCACTCCCTCCCTTCCTCCCTTCCCCCTCTCCTTCTTCCTTCCTCAGTCCCAGAGCCCTTTCCATAGGCCTGCACAGAGCTTTTTCATTCTTTCTGACATCCGCCTCAAGTGCTCCGAGGTGTACCCATGATCTTTTCAACGGACACCCTGTGGATAGGAACTTGGGCTGTGTGCTTGCCATTTTGTGCTCATACAGGTGTATCTATAGGGTCAATCTCCCCTGTTTTTGACATCCTGACCTACCGCCCGCCGACCCTCCAGCCCCACCATGGCAGTGTACCCAGTGTCAACTACCTGGAGACTTGCCAGGGCTATAAGTCTTGTGGCCCTGACTTCCTGGCTCAGCAGCTGTGAGTCTCTGCCTGCAGGGAACTCCTGCTGAGAGAGGACTTGACTGACCAGATCTGCCTCCTGGGCAGGCCCCTTAGATGGGACCTTGTGTGAGCCTTTGGTTTCCAAGGACCAAACCATGGAAGGCTCAGAGTGACTAAGAGGTTCAAAGACTCTTAGGCAGTGAGGCCCACAGGAGGTAGGAGCCCCCAGCGGTGTGATGTGGGAGCCGGGTCAGATGCAGAGGTGGAGGACGGGTGTGAATAGGGGCAGGCTGGAGGGGCTTAGCAGGGGGACCCCACACACTGGGCTGCCAGCCTGCAGCCTCCAGGGCCAAGTGTGAGGCCTGTGGGTGTGGGGGTCCTGTGTGTAAGGCCTTTGACTTCACCTGTGTGAGAAATGAATATCTCAGCCAGTGGGTGAGCTCTGTGTCCCACCCAAGCATGAAGCCCACTTTCTAATCTTCATGTGAACTTCATGATCCATGATGGAAGCGGATCATGATGGAAGCTGCCTGTGACACCTTATTCCTATCAGTATCCAATCAGTATCTGTCAAGCACTGTGGGAGGCTGTGCAGTTATTCCCAAATTGTTCCCTGGAGACGGAGCTTCCCGGCCCTCGTGACTCAGTCTCTGCCATGGGCAATGAGCAGTGTGGCAGGTGTGGCAGCTCCAGGCGCCATCGGTGGCTGCACTGTCGCTCTTTCTCCCTTGGCAGCAGCCTGGCACGTCTGGTAGGGGCTGCTGCATCAGCCTTGATTCTGGAATGAAGCTGACATGGATCAAGACCCAGCCATGCTGAGAGAGGCATAAATATGTGAGAGAAATAAACCTTTGTTATTTGAAGTCCCTAGGACGTGGGGTCGTTTGTTCTTTGGTATGACAGCTTAAGCTGGCCCATACAAGCTCTTACTCCGGCCAGGCATAGGACATAGAGCAGGGAATGGGACAGACGTGGTGTCTGCCCCTGTGGAAACATGAGGACCTGGGGAATGGCCACTCCCCCTGGCAGAGAAGCCTGGAAAAAGCAGGATTAGGGCAAAGGTCTGGAGTTCTGTCTTCAGTGTGCTAAGCTGAGGCGTCAACAAGATAGCCAAAGAGAATTGCCAAGTGTATGGTCAGGTGCACACATCTGCAGCTCAGGAGAGAGGCTTGGTGTGTAAATCTGGTCATCAGTGGAACATGGATTGCCAGCGAGGAGCTAGGCACTGTGGGAAAGGAGGTAGCTCACACCCCTCAACCCCCACCACACCACGGTTTGGCCATTGGTTTGTTCCTGAAAAACATGAACCTTTTGGAAATCCACAAAAGTCTCCTAAGGGAAGAAGAAATGGGTGGGAGGAGACTTGCCATCACATGTAGAATGTGGATTCAGGCTGCTTGTTTTTTAAATTATGAAATAGAAACCCCTGATAATTGAAGGACTTGGGGATATTAGAGTTGGAGGTATTTGAGTTCATATCCCAACCCCCTTAAAGTAGTGTTTCCAAAATTGGGTGTACATATCACTGGTAGTACACAAGTTGATTTTAGGGGACATATGAAATCTGTTATTTTATAGTTGTGCTATTTTGTTTAGTTACCCTTTGTTTACGGCATGTGATACTGGTTTTCCATCTTCAGTGATGATATGTGCAAGTTACAGAAAGATATTTAAACAAGGGCAATAATTTGATTTAAAGGAAACTTTTAATAATCGCACATATGGTGTATAAATATGCCATGAAAACTAAGTGACTCAAGTTTGAGAAACACTTCTTTAAAGGTAAATTCTGATGCCTGCATGCAACAGATGACAAGGGGGGTACGGTGTAGTTTAGTGGCCTGGCCAAGGGCCCTGGCTACTCCATGGTGCCACTGGGATACACAGCCAAACCCGGGAAGATGGTCCATGTCCTCCGAGGCCAGCTGGAAGGGCTTGCCCAGTGAGGCAGCTACAGGGCTGGGCCTGGAACCCAGGGCTTCCCAGTGGATGCTACTGCTCAGCCCTCCTGGCCCACATCTCTTAACTCACTTGGAGGGGGTCCCTCCTGGAGGCAGGATGCCCCTTCACACCCTTATCCTCCCTTCTCATTTTCCAACGTGGCCAGCAAGTGCTTTGATCTCTCTTGGAAATGTCTCTGGCCTCCTGACTTTAGGAATGAAAAATGTCCACACCGTGGCCTGGTGGGGGTGGGGTATGGGTGTTAAAAATCAGTCTTCCAAGTGGAAAAATATTTGATGGGAATTTTGACAAACAGTTGGGGAAGGATTAGGATAAGAATGAAGTGATTTATGGAAATGAAACTATGGCCGAAAAATTCAAATTTTTTTTGTCAACATGCCAAATGACAAAATTATTTCATCACTAGACCTCGCCAAGGCTTTCTGAAAGTTGAATACCCATAGGTCTTCCAGGGTCCAGCTCATGCCCTGCACCAAGAATAGGGATGGGCAAGGAGGGTGTGACCCAGCAGAGAAAGTTTCAGTTTGTGAGCAAACACCTGTCGTGTCCAGGAGGCCTGGAGACCTTGTGGCTCTCATCACATGATGAAGGGGTTGAAGAAATTCATCTATACACTATGGAACCCGGACTCAGCCCTGGACCACAACTTTCCCTCTGTCATTCATTGGCTATGACACTGAGCGATCAATTTCCCCTCTGAGCCTCAGTTTTTCCATTTGCAGAATGGGGGAAGGAACCCCCTCCCTCTTGGGTTTGTCATGCAAAGGCAATGAGGTGTTTCCCACGTGCAGCTGTGAACACCATGAGAACACATGCCACTCCCCATCTTCCCAAGAGCCTTGACGCCTTCTGCATGGGCATGTCTTCCACTGCAAGCAATAGAAACTGTGTCTGGTTGACTGGAGCAAGAATTGGAGAGGATGTGGGTAGCTCTCAGAATCAAAGAAAAAGTGCAAAATCAACCCGTAAGAGCCAGCGTGCAGACAGTCCCCTCTTAGGAACTGAGGGACACTCCTCAGGGAGCCGTGGCAGCAGCACAGCAGGTCAGCTGTTTCCATCTTGGCATGGCTCCACTAAGACTCAGCGTCCTGGGGGAACCAGAGTCTGATTGGCTTGGCCCGTGTCCCAGCTCCTCGCCCAGGAAATGCCTCAATTGATTGTCACACCAGGACTGCATGCAACATAGACTTGTGCCCTAGAGCCAAATCAGTGAGTGCCATCAGAAGGACCGGGCATGGGGAATGAAAATAAACCACCACCGCCAACAAAAAAACGGGGGAACCAACCATAAGTTCCTTCCGCTGAATGTTGGAGCCCATCTTTTCATTTGCATGATCCATCCTCTCCATTCTGTGTCTTCCAGTTGCAGCTACTCTTCAAGGATCACTAAGGACCATTCCACTTACTGAACAGTGATCACAGCATCAGTGTGTTAACTTCTGCTGTGAGCACCAATCTTCACACTCTCCAAAGTGCTGTGTGATTGCAGTTCCTATCATATCCACTCTTGTTGGCTTTTCACATGTACTGATGAGCTGTCAAGGCAGGAGATCCCCCATTTCCAGGGCCCTACAGAGGTTCAGATGAGAGAAGAGAGAGGAAGTGAGTGACCTAAGCTCATAAGGCTTGTACGTGATGGAGCTAGGGCTTTACTTACTAATTTTAGGAATTTTTCTGTTTATTCTCTTGAGACTTCTGCAGATCAAAATCATTGTATCTGAAAATAGTAATGTTTTATGTCTTCTCTCTTAATAATTATGTATTCTATTTTGTTTTTATTTTATTGCACTACTAAAAAAATTTACAATAAAAAAGTGACAGCTGATACCTCTATTTATTTCCTGGACTTGATGAGCGTGTTTCTCAGGTTCTGCTGTAAAGCACAATGTGTAAAGTATGTAAAATGGTGTTTGGCATACAGTAAGTGCTACATAGGTGTTAATATTTGCATCACTCTGTAGTTCTGAACTCATCTGCCTAACAAGCACAGCCTGCCCCCACTATCCCTCCTGTGCCCCAGACGTGGGTATAGCTGAAGAGGGCCTTGGTTTGGTTTGATTCCATCATGTATGCACTCAGTGGAGACTCAGTAAGTGTTTATTAACTTAAAATGCATGCCCGAATGAACGAATCAGTCCAATCAGTTCTAGCAGCCCTTACCTGGGACACACTGGCCTCATGGCCAAGGAAAAGAGCTTGCGGAACCAGGTGATGGTTTTTAAAGCTTGGTATGGATAGTCTCCAAAGACAGTCACCATCAATTTCTTTCCTCCCTGTATGTGCTGGATGATTCTTACACCAAGTACTGGAATCTTGCCTTTGTCTTACTAACAAAGTCTGGACTAACCTTAGTGACTTGCTTAACCAATGGATTGTGATGGAAGTAACATTCTAGGACTTCTGAGGCTGGGCTTGTAAGATGCCTGGATCTCTTGATAATGTTCCCTCCTGGAATTTAGCTGTCAGGCTGTGAGAATCCCAAGCCATGTGGAGATGCCATATGTGAGTGCTCCAGTGAAGAGCCCCCACTGAGGCTCCAGGTAACAGTCAGAATCCACTGCTCACTGTGCGACTTGGCCATTTTGGACATCCGGCCCAGCTGAGCCTTCAGGTGGTGTGCAGCCGCAGCCAGGAAGTGACTACGACACATAAGAAACCTAAGAAAGAACTACCGCACCCAGTCCACAGGGCCATTACATCATAATGAACCATTATTTTAAGCCACTCTGTGTTGGGATGGTGTTTTTATTTTGTTTTGTTTTTTTGTTTTCTTTTGTTTTTTGTGAGACAGAGTCTTGCTTACAGGCTGGAGTGCAGTGGCGCGATCTTGGCTCACTGCAAGCTCCACTTCCTGGGTTCACGCCTTCTCCTGCCTCAGCCTCCTGAGTGGCTGGGACTACAGGCGCCCGCCACCATGCCTGGCTAATTTTTTTTGCATTTTTAGTAGAGACGGGGTTTCACCGTGTTAGCCAGGATGGTCTCGATCTACTGACCTCGTGATCTGCCCACCTCGGCCTCCCAAAGTGCTGGGATTACAGTGTGATGGTTTTAAAAGCAGTAACAGATACCCAGAGAGCTTCTGCTTAGAAGGCACACATCACTTCCCTGCTCAGAATCCAGCACTGAACTCCCAATTTATTGGTCAAGAAGTGATGTCCACAGGGCAGAAAAATATGGGCACTCCTCAAAGACGTAGCAAGTATTTAGGGATAATAGTAAGAGAATAAAGTGGCTGGATATAAAATAAACACAGTGATAAGTTGCATTTATATATACTTGCAATAACCTTTTACAAAATAAAGTGAACAAAGATCTATTTTACAATCACAATAAAAATAAAATAGAAACAACATTAGTGCCTTGGATACATCTAGTTCCTAGTACAATCCCCCAGGGAGGCTGTGAGAAGTTTTGTAATGAGCTCATTAGCAGAGATTGTATATTGGGAAATTTCCAGCAAAGTTGCAAATTGGCATACTGCTTCTACCAAATGACTAAAAATGTTCTGTTGAACTGCTAAAACTTTCCTGTGTATGTGCTGAGGTTGTGATAAAATGGCAAAGTAGGATGGCTGGTCTGATTGGACTCCAATTGAAACATTCTCTCAAGTATGTGCTAAAGCAAAAAGCATGAAGTCAGCTGCAAGTGAACAAGTTGTCAGGCTTGTGCCTCAGCTTCCATGAAAGGAGCTGGCAGAGGCAGCCCTGCTGACCTCTGAGCTTTGCACGACCTGGGTGTCCAGCATAGATCTGGGTATGACCTCCAGGAGGAGGCAGGCAGCCTTCAGGGCTGCAAGCTTCTGTTAGAAGCTTAGCAAGTGTCTCTGACCATCACTTCCTCTGGAAATGTATTCTTTAATAAACCATTGCATTCATGAGTGAAATTGAATAAACATCCCAGGATTCTCAATCTTTGGGGAAAAGCTCATTCTAAAGTCACAAATTGTCTCACTAGAGAAAAATGCCACTGTATGCAGTACACACAAATGATTACATACTGCTTCTAATGGTTACTGACTCTGTGAACCTTGTCCCCAAGCCCCAAGTTGAGAAAAGCTTGTATTTTAGAGGTTTGAATGACAAGGGGAGGGAAAGGATAGGGAGATGAGACAATCCCTCCCCAAGATGAACCCTTCCCGCAGGTGTGTCCATCTCCTAGGTGCGCCCACCTCCCAGGTGTACCTTTCTCCCAGGTATACCCTTTCCCCAGGTATACCCACTCCCCAGGTGCACCCACTCCCCAGGTGTACCTTTCCCCTAGGTACACCCTTCCCCTAGGTGTACCTTTTCTAGGTGCACCTTTTCCACAGGTACTCCCTTCCCCCAGGTGCACCCACATCCCAGGAACACCCTTTCTCCAAGTGTACCCACTCCCTAGGTACACCCTCTCCCCAGGTGCACCCACTCCTCAGGTATACCCTTCCACCAGGTGCACCCTCTCCCCAGGTGTACCCTTCCCCCAAGTGCACCATTTCCCCAAGTATACCCACTCCTTAGGTGCACCCTTCCCCCAGATGCACCCTCTCCCTAGATGCACCCACTCCCCAGGTGCACCCCCTCCCCAGGTGTACCCTTCCCCCAGCTGTGCCCTCTCCACAGATGTACCCTCTCCCCAAGTGCACCCACTCCCCAGGTGAACCTTCTCCCAGGTGTACCAACTTGCCAGGTGTACCCTTCCCCCAGGTGCTCCCTCTCCCCAGTTGCACCCTTTCCTGAGGTACACTCACTCCCCAGGTACACCATTCCCCCAGTTGTACTTTTCATCCAGGTGTGCCCTTCCCACCAGATGCTCCTCCCCCTGGTGTGCCCTTCCCCTGGGTGTACTTGACTCACTTTCCTTCAGTAGGTTTCCGCTCAGTTATCACTCTATCGTGAAGCTTCCCTCACCACTCTGTTTAAAATGCAACCTCCCTCAACTCTCCCTCTCCTCTCCCCTACTTTATTTTTCTCCATTTCATATAGCTGATAATTCCCATCTTTATTATGCTTATTGTCTGTTCCCAGTCAGATAAGTCCTATGTGGTGTTTTTTTGAAATTTTGTTCTTTGCTATATCTCAGTGTCTGGGACAGTGTCCAACATATCCTAGGTGCTCAGTACACATTTATCAAGAGAGTGAATGGATTGGACACATCCATCTCCCTTCCCTGACTCTGAACTTCTGGCGCACAGGGACTCTGCCTTTTTCATCCAGGCCAATACATAGCAAGTGCTTGTTTAAATGTTGGTTGAACTCAGTGGCCCACCCATTACAACATAAAGACACCAATACTTTCAGGAAGCTTCAGCGAAAAACCCTTATAGAAAAAACTCTCCCAGGTGTATGCCCTCTGCACCAATTGCAAAGCTCTCGACCTCATTAATAAGCATTTCATTAGAAGGTGACTGATATGGTTTGGATTTGTGTCCCCACCCAAATCTCACCTCAAATTGTAATCCCCAATGTTGGAGGAAAGGCCTGGTGGGGGGTGATTGGATCGTGTGGCCAGATCCCCATTGTTGCTCTTGGTATAGTGAGTTCTCATGATATCTGGTTGTTTAAAAGTGTGTGGCACCTCCCGCCTCTCTCTTCTCTTCCTCCTTCTCTGGCCATGTAAGATGTGCCTGCTTTCCCTTTGCCTTCCACCATGATTGAAAGTTTCCTGAGGCCCTCCCAGCTATGTTTCCTATGGAACCATGAGCCAATTAAAACTTCTTTTCTTATAAGTTACCCAGTCTCAGGTAGTTCTTTATACAATGCGAGAACAGACTAATACAGTGACCTCATTGGGATTTATGCAATCTTATCAGAAATGAAATTTCACAAGTCCACAGTATCAGTGCCATGGGGAACCTAAGAATCCCGGAAGTCAAGGGCAGCTCTTTGCCTGTCCTGAACCCTCAGCACAGGGAATCAGTGCTGTAATTGAACTCACTGGAGTAACCCTATAAATGGAGAGATGGCCGCGTGTGAGTCTAAGCAGAACTGGACTTGGCAGGGAGGACCCAGGCAGCCCAGGGACACGGTGCCCATGTTCCTGTTTCCTGTAGAACTTTGCAAGCATGATACCCATCTCTAGTATGAGCCATCAGGGCCCCAGCATGGACCTGAAATCAGAGCCTGCAACCCCCGTGTCTCCCTCCTTCTCTTTCTCAGCCTACATCCCTGCTTCCTTAGCCATCAGGCCCTGCTAGGGAGGCTGTCCCAGCCCTACCTGGCCTGACCTTTGGGGCCTGAGAGGATAAGTCCAGCCTAGGTGTGTGTGTGGGGGAGTGGGGTAGACAACAGCCAACTGCCTTAGGAGCAGGTTCCCTACACACAGACCCCTGCTCCCTGAATGTGGCAGAGGGATATCCAAGGACGTGTATGTGTTTGCCTGTTCATTAGCTCACTAAGCCCTGCCTTCTGCAGACACCCTGGTGGTGCTGGGTGTACAAGGATGAGACAATAGACCTCCCCTTCTGCACCTGAAGTGGGCCTGCTGCACACATCCAACAAGAGTGGAAATACCAAACACATTAATAAGTGTTTCCAAATAATACGCTTGCACAGCTATTGCCCAATGAGTAATTTCTGATATGCTCTGCGGAGTGTTTGTCAGGACAGATGAAGATTTATTCCTTGTGCCAGCCCCCTTCTCTGCATTTTCCCTTTCTCCCCAACCCTCCAATCTCCCAGTACGGATGTAGTAAAATATTGATAAATTTTACAATCTATTATACATTAGTAGTCTATTAAGACTATGTACCACACTGCAAACGCAATAGTAGTATATGGTGGGTTTTTTTCCTAGTCCAACTTTTTGTTTTGCTTAGAGTTAGTGATGACCTCATTTTAAAATTTGCTTGATTTTGGTGCACTGATCTTTATTTATTTTTTCAAAATGCTGCATTAGACCTGTCAAGTACATGGCCATATCCTTTATAAGGTGCCTCATCTTGCAGACTCTGTCAACCCCACTGTGCCCCAGCACCTCTGCCCTGCTGCACAGGGCCTCTGGCTGCCCAGCCTGCAGGCATCCTGAGACTGACTGTAGCCCGTGTCCTGTACCAGTACCCACCCCCATGGCTCCTGTATCCAGATCTTGCTGTTCCTTTGTTTTTTCTTTTTTTTTTTTTTTTCTGGATTGCGTGCTCCAGTGGCTTCTAAAAAAGAGTTTTGAGGAAGGGGGCATATTTTCAGTACTTCTTTGAATTAACAAGTGCTCCTGTTTCATTGTCTCATGTTTCATTGGGAATAAAATATTTAAAAGTGGGTTCCTGTCTTCCTTTCAAGTGCAGCACCTCCTTTTTCCAAGATGCTGTTGTTATTTGCATCCTAGTTTCCTTGTCCAAGAGCTGTGTGGATGTGGTTGTCAGCATCTCTCCTTTCCTTTTCTCGTGAATGTCTGCTTCGCAACTCATCCTTAGTGGGCATGAGGCCAGTCTTTGCCATCTGGGTGTCCTGGCCCTTCAAGTCTGAAATGGAACTGGCTGAACTTCCCACCTGCTGTGGTGGAGTCCGGGGCCGTAGCTAAGAAGGCACAACACTGTGATTGTCTGAGAATGTCTGCGATTGTCTGTGATTGAACGCTGTGATTGTCTGAGAGTGTCTCAGTTCAGTGGTCAGTCTATTCCCTACATGTCTAATAAATGAAAAAAGTTTCATACAGTAACTGGAAGTCAACTAGAATATATGCGACTTCACTTATTGTTCAATGTTGGGTTGATTCATGGGTGGATTTTCTAAACCTTTCATCTTTTATGGGTTGATTTTCTAAACCTTTTATCTTTTATGTTATTTTCCATTTATTCATCATTTTAATCTAATTTTTGGAAGGTGTTTCTAACTTTATATTTCAAACCTATTGAATGTCATTATTTCACTTATCTAATTATCTTCTTAGAATCTTTCTTGTTTTCAAATTATTTTTTTATTGAGACCAAAGAAGCTACATCAAATGTTATAAGCCTAAATTTGAACTGAAAGTTTCAATATCAATTTCATTTTGTTTTTGTTTTTAGAGACAGAATCTCACTCTGTCACCCAGGTTCAAACTCCTGGGCTCAAGCCGTACTCTTGCTTCAGCCTCCTAAGCAGCTAGGACTACAGCTGCATGCTGCCATGCCTGGCTAATATATTTTTTAAAAAATCTGTAGAGACTGTTTTGCCCAGGCTGGTCTTGAACCCCTGGCTTCAAGTGATTCTCCCACCTTGGCCTCCCAAAGTGTTAGGATTACAGGCGTGATGCTTGAATAGTAACAAGAGTTTTTGCAGGATAGTAACAGGCCTTCAGTTCTGTACACAAACAACAGTAATAGCAATTGCCTCAGAGAAGTCCAAAGAGGGTGAGTGGGTTGTTAACTTTTTCTCTATTCATTTTTGGATTGTTTCGTGTTTTATACCAAGCACATATTCATTTTGTAGTTAATTTTAACCTTATAATAATTTCTGTTTACAGATCTTACATGTTGTGTTTAATGGGTTTTGGCAGTTTCACAACCTGCACAGCCACCATCTCGAACAAGCTAGAGGACATTTCATTGCACCAAGAAATCTCCTGGGGTTGCTTTCCGGTCAACCCCACCCTCACCCAGTGACTGTGCTGACTTTTATTACCATACATTAGTTTTATCTGATCTCAAACATCCCGTAGAAAAGTCACACAGCATGTACTATTTTTGAGTCTGGCTTCTGTCACTTAACATAATATTGCTGCATGTATTCCTTCCTTTTTATTAATAAATAATACTCTACTGTATAAAAGTATTAATTTTTTTATTCATTCTCCTATTGGTGGGCATTTGACTTGTGTTCAGGTCTTGACTATGGTGAATAGGCTGCTGTGAACATTCTACAAGTCTGTGTGGATGTATATCTTCATTTCTCTTGGGTAAAATACACAGAAGTGGAATGGCTGGGTCAAAGAGTGCATAGTTAATTTTTAATAACATAATTTGAAAAATAAAGCAAAAAGCTACAGCAATTACAAAAGGTGGTGGCCAGCCCAGGAATAAGCAAACACCAACTGCAGAGAATGGAGAATATAAGAATGTGTGTGCTTCCCATCTTCAGCCTCAAGCGGGCCCTCATGGCCACAGCCACCTCAGGAACCCTCCTTAGAACTCTTCAGTAACATTTGTAGGGACCATTGATTTGGATCAGGCTCCTCTCCTGCATCCAGCAGACCAAGCCAATATGGAGTCACTCATGCTAAATGTCACTAATTTCCTTAAGAGTATACTAAGGCAACAAATAGCTGAGTTTGGTTAGTTAAGGCTTGAGCTTTATGTCATAGTAGGCAGTCAGCCGACCCAGTGAGATAAAACACTGAGCTGTAGCCAACTTAGTTGTTCTTTTTGCTCCATGTTGGTTTTCTGTTCATAAATGCTGTCTGACCATGTGGCAGGCAGGAGTTCTCTGAACTTGTTCTAGTTCTAAGGGCTGCCCAGCTTGCAAGTTTTTTTCCCCTTAAATAAACCTGATAAATTTAAGCTTGCCTGAGGTTTTCCCTTTTCAACAGATCAGTGAATGTGAAGAAACTCAGAGGAGCATAGTGACCCCCAGGAGCAGGGGGTGGCAAAGCAAAGGCACCCACCAGGCCCATTGTGCCCACTGATCCCCTGGAACTGGGGATGGTGGATTGAGCCCTCTCGGATTCTGAGCTCCACTCATTCGGATTCTGAGCTCTCTGAGCTTCTTTGAGAAATTTGATCCAGACTGGGTTCAGAAATCTTTAAACTGGACTGGATCCTATAGAGGTTTCAGATGTCTGGCTGGGTCAAGAAGAAACTGAACTGGGTGTGGTAGGTAGGGTTCCTAGGAGATAGGGAATCATGGGTTCACTGGGATCCAAGGAGCTTAGAACTCCCCCATCTGGGACTGTAGTCAATTTCTTGTATATGAACTATGGACCCAGAATCAGGGCTTTTCTGGAGAAATGGGTGAACCTTACCAAAAATAATTTAGAGTTACAGCAGCCACAGTGGGGAAGTTTGTTTGCTTGTTTGATGAGACAGAGTTTTACTCCTTTTACCCAGACTGGAGTGCAATGGTGCGATCTCAGCTCACTGCAACCTCTGCCTCCTGGGCTCAAGGGATTATTCTGTCTTAGCCTCCCAAGTAGCTGAGATTACAGGTGCACACCACCCCCCGCCCCCAGCTAATTTTTGTATTTTTTGTAGAGATGGGGTTTCACCCTGTTGCCCAGGCTTGTCTTGAACTCCTGGTCTCAAGTGATCCATCCCCCTCAGCCTCCCAAAGTGCTTGGATTACAAGGATGAGCCACCGTGCCCGGCTGAGAAGTTTTAATTTAAATAAAATTGTTTATTTTCAGGGAAAAATTAGAAATACAAACAGAAAAAACCCACAAGAACAACGGAATGCATTTTTAGTTGGTATGCAGAAACATGTAAAAGATTAAACAAAGAGTGTCTGACTTAAAGGTTTCTTCCCAGGAGACAAATAAAAAGCTTAATCAGCAAACTGAGGACCAGAGGAAGGAGGACTGCCGCTCATTGAATTAACTCTGACTGCTCCTTGCTGTCTTTGCCATTACTTCAATACCCTGAGTCCACTGATTGTTTTGCTCAAGTACCTTTCCATCTTGAGGAAAATGAAAAGGAGAGGTTGGACAACTGTCTTACAAAGTGAGACCCTCTGAACACCTAGGCCTGCCTGCTGTAACCACTTTTACTCCATGCTCTGAAGCTGAACTTAGAGCCTTCATAAGATACTTTCCTGATGCAAGAGAAAATCCTCAAGTGTTTACCTAGGAATTTAGAATCCCCATAGGAGCTTATGATCCAGGAACTTCTGACTATCAATTTATTCACTTGATTTTGGGACCTGGTAAAGCTCAAAGGTGTATGAAAGCAGCAGAATAGAGAGAACCCGAGGGGATATTAAAGACCTTAAAAAACCTTCTTGCTACAACAAGCTGGAAGAACACTGAAAACCTTTTAAATTCAGTTCCTAAGTCTTCTCCACAAAAAAAGGATCCATCTGTCAGACAGTCTTGCAGGTGAAAAAAGGACAGACCCATTTCATATTGCAGAGCTGGTTCAGAAACACTATTTGTGAAACATTCTGCACTCAAAAGACAGCAAGGAGAATTTCCTGTAGGGACTAAAATGGCATTAACTGCTCTATTTATAAACAAACATTGTCCCGAATTTAGCAGTTGCATTAAGAAGCATGAACTTGGATGGGGAATGACAGACATGGTTGAATTCGTGGCTTTAGCTGAGCATTTTCAAAGGACTCCAGAATAAGGAAAAGCACAAAAAGCTAATAAGCTTATGTCTTTTCAATTGCAACAATTACAGGGGCCAAAGCCAAAGGGACCATCTTCTCCTTGTTTTAAACCACAGCCTAAAGAACCTAGAGTAAGAAACCCTTCACCCCAGGATGTCTGCCTACATTGCAAACAGCCAGGTCCCTGGGAGAGAGGCTGCCTAGTCATCCAAGTCTACCAAGGAGCCTCCTCCTTTCAGCGGGGATGGTCTGCCCACTAGAGGGAGCCCATGAGATCACAATCAGCCTGGCTGCAGGAGGGACCCTCCAGCTAGCTGTTGCCTGTGATGCCTTTTGATAAATAATGAGAAACAGAGGCTAAGACAAGCAGGGAACGTGTACCATGCTGGTGAATATTGGGGCTACTTTACCTTTCACAAACCCCACTGTAATAAGCTGTTAAAGCAAACTAAATATGGCTTGAGAAGGACTCTGTACTTCTCTGTTTGAGTCCTTGTGGATGCACTGCAACCTAACTTAATAGGCGGACAAGATTCAAAATCTAACTTAGGAGTATGCACCTGTAACAATCGCTGAGTCCTGGCCAATCCCAGCAGCCATACTTCAACCACCCATACACCACTCAGTGTTCAAACTGTGTTCAAATAAGGCAAACGCCGAGCTGTAACCAATCCAGCTGTTCTGTACCTCACTTCTGATTTCTGCAAGTCACTTCCTTTTTTTTTTTTTGTCTATAAATTTGTTCTGTCCACGAGGCAACCCTGGAGTCTCTCTGAATCTGCTGTGATTCTGAGGGCTGCCCAATTTGTGAAGCGTTCATTGCTCAATTAAACTTTTTAAAATTTAATTTGGCTGAAGTTTTTCTTTTAACATGGTGTCAGAAGCGGGATCCAAAGTACAGCTTCTAGCGACCCCCAGGAGTACTGAGTGAACAAGCAAGGTAACTGCAGGACCTATTTGTGTCCATTGATCTCTCAGAATGGCTGGGGATCATGGGTAAATTCTCTCTCGGATTTCGGAGCTCCATGGATTTGTGTTTTGAGCTCTCAGTTTCTTTGAGCAAATTTCTGATCCAAGCTGGGTTTGGAAGTCATGACAGAAACTGGACTGGGTCCAGGAATGGATTTGATCTGGGAGTTAACTGGCTTGGATCCAGTTAGAGGACTCTTACATCTGACTGGGTCAGAAAGGAACTGGTCATAAATGGTAATATTGCAGGGGGTGTAAAATTTGGCTTTTAAAAATTTGCAGGGATTTTTGTATTCTACTCTTTTGTTTCATTTTTCTTGTGCGTTTAGGTGGGAAAAAAAATTCATTGGCTAAGTTAATTTAGGAAACCTGATAGTAAAGCCAATGTTTTAGGTAAAAATGGGATCCTTAATTTCTGGAAAACCAAGTTCCTTCTGGCTTATACATTAGGCCCGGGAGGCAGCAAAGTCTTACAGAAACAGCGAAATGTTACTAAAGATAACTTACAGTGGTACATTCCAAATAAACAACAAATACACTAGAGTGCATTAATTTTTTTTTCTTTTGTGTTGCAGCAGTTCCCTGAAACAAACAAACAAACAAAAACTGGATTAGGTCTCCATCTTGTTTTATGTCCTTGGTAGCTTGAACTTGTAACTTCGTGGTGGTACTTTCTCTTGGTCTCTGCCTTCCAGGGGACAGGAATTTTAGGGTTCATGTCACAGCAAACTCTAAAAATTATCTTGAGTAGTTGAAAGGCTTTGCAAGCTCAAAATTAACTACTCTAGACTCCTTCTGGGAAGGGCAATGGAGACTGCCCAGTATTGTAGCTCAGTAGCTAAGGTTTTGTCCTTTCACATTGGTGGCCTGGGTTTGATTCCAAGCTTAGAGAATGAGTACTTTCTAGTTAACACCTGTGTGACTTTTACCACTTCCTGATTTTCTTCCCGTCCATGAACAACCTCTAGCTTCCCTTCTTAAATCTTCCTTTCTCTGAGCTACCTTTAAAAATTCCAGGTTTTGTAAAAACTGCTTACCACCTCTTTGAAAATACCTAGCACACTTGTGGTTAAGTCATATCCTTAGTTGAGCTTTGTTGGTTTCATCTGTAAGGTTACCATTGGTAAAGTTCAGAAGCCAAAAATATTGGCCATTTGGCCTGGCTAAAGTCAGGTAATAAGAAATTTAAAAGGAGTTTTTAGAAAGAGCACTATGGTTAAAATTCAGCTTAATTAAAAGCAGATATTCAAGCTCTAACAGCCTTGGGCTCTTTGGGAAAAATAAGAGGTGCCAGAGACCCCATTTTGGAAAAAAAAAAAACCTGTTTTCTTCATGGAACCCCAGGCATTGGAAATGGATAGATCCCTCTCAAAATCTAAGGCTCTGTTCTTTATACCAGATCAAATGGTATAAAAATGAGACCCTTAATTTTTGAAGGTTGGTTTTGCCTTCCAGCTGTGACTGCTTATTATATTAGGCCCTAGAAACTGCATGCTTTCCTGGCCCTGTCCTTCCAAGGACTCCACCCTAAACCCAGTAATCCAATTAAGAGACATAGAAACTACTGGGTCTTCTTTTTTTTATTTTTTTATTATACTTTAAGTTCTAGGGTACATGTGCACAATGTGCAGGTTTGTTACATATGTATACATGTGCCATGTTGGTGTGCTGCACCCATTAACTTGTCATTTACATTAGGTATATCTCCTAATGCTTTCCCTCTCCTCTTCCCCGGCCCCACGACAGGCCCCGGTGTGTGATGTTCCGCTTCCTGTGTCCAAGTGTTCTCATTGTTCGGTTCCCACCTATGAGTGAGAACATGCGGTGTTTGGTTTTTTGTCCTTGCGATAGTTTGCTGAGAATGATGGTTTCCAGCTTCATCCATGTCCCTACAAAGGACATGAACTCATCCTTCTTTATGGCTGCATAGTATTCCATGGTGTATATGTGCCTCATTTTCTTAATTCAGTCTATCATTGATGGACATTTAGGTTGGTTCCAAGTCTTTGCTATTGTGAATAGTGCCACAATAAATATACGTGTGCATGTGCCTTTATAGCAGCATGATTTATAATCCTTTGGGTATATACCCAGTAATGGGATGGCTGGGTAAAATGGTATTTCTAGTTCTAGATCCTTGAGGAATTGCCACACTGTCTTCCACAATGGTTGAACTAGTTTACAGTCCCACCAACAGTGTAAAAGTGTTCCTATTTCTCCACATCCTCTCCAGCACCTGTTGAGAAACTACTGGGTCTTCTTTTGTTCTGCCTGTTTAGTTATATATGTGTTGAGTGTGTAATGTTTATATAAGAGAGCTCTAATTAATTGGCCTAAAGAAAAATATGTGCTTAAATCAAATATTTTGTCAGGAAAGTAAAAACTGTAATGTCTTAGTTTATATAACTTTAGTAATCTTTGGGAAATAAAAACAGCTTTAAAGATTATTGGTAAAATAAAGATATTTGGTCTAATATAGACAGGTCAGATATTAGATTTGCTAAATGCTTTAAGGTTATAAACTGCTTTGACTTTTGAAAATTGTTCAACTTACCTACTTTGGAGACATTAGATTCTAGATAAGGCCTGGGGACATGTGGAATTAGCCATGCATCTTGGCTATGCAAAGAAGGTTATACAGAAAAGAGATTTTATATAGCAAAGGGTCTCGTATGGTAAATTTTTGTCCTAAAATAAAATAACTAGTTGTTTAAAAAGAGGGATGTTTAGGACAAGTCAGAAAGTCCAAGCATGTTGTAGATGGTGTGTGTATATTGTGAAAGGATTCATGAAAAGAAATTTATGCACCAAAAGTAAAAGTTGCTAAGAGTTACCATTGTAACATATAATTAAAACTACTAAAAAATAGTTTTACATGCAAGGTGTGTGAGGAGAGTGAAATGTGTTTTTGGTAAAAGATTATAAGAAGGGATGGAAATGTAAATTTTTGCCTAGTTTAGAGGGCTAAAGGATTGTTTCAAATTAGATAAGAAGAAGCTAAGGGTCTGAACAAGTTGTGGAAGGTTTCTAAAAATTAATCTGGTAAAAATATTCTGTGTTTGAACATATTGACTAAATTTAAAGGGGTATTATTCAGTTTTTCCATAAATTGAACATTGAAATAAAAGCACAAATGGTTTTCTTAAAGCACTTATCTGCTCTTTTACAAAAATTGTAGAGGGTGATAAAAGGTTTATAAGAATCTCACCTCATGGTTAAACTGATTAAGCATAATACCAAGTGTTTTAAACCTTTAACATATTTGATAGGCTTTCCAAAATCAAATTTCAGCTTCAAAATAGTCTTTTCTGACCTTAACTTTGGGATGCTACAGAGAGCTGCTGAAGCATCCAAAAGAGAGGTAAAAAGGATTATTTGATATGTTATTACATAGGAAGCCTTGTCAAAGAAATAAAGTTTAACCTTCTTCAGATTACATTTAGTGAATGATATTAATGTATATTCTAAAATTGTATGGGATTTCTAAAATTCTAATATGTCTGAGTATATGCTATCAATCATAATTATGGTTATTATGTTAAGTTACTGTAGACCACAGAAATAACCAAATTACTATTTATATTGTGCCTTTGACTATTAGTATTTAAAGTCATTTCCACAGTTAATTGCTTAATGCTGATGCAGTTTTTGAAAACTTCACAAGCACGTAAAATCCTAGAATATGGTGTCTTTTAGGAGACTCATGAAAGGATGAAATGGACCCTAAAAAGGACTCTGGAGTGCAGGTTTCTAATAACTTTAGAATCATTTGAATTGGGTAAGAATTCCTGGAACTTTAATGAAAAGACTGACTAGGTTATAAAATTGCTAACCTAAGTAGAACAAAAATTAATTAAATATCAAGAAAATACTTTGTCAGATTTTCACAGTAAATCAGCCAATACTGAAATTTTTTAGTTATACAATTTGAATGAAATGCATGGTCTACTTCAAATTGCCTATTATGACCCATCAGTTATCAGTGCTATGCACCTAATTTGGAAAAACAACTGGTATTCAAGAGAATATAACTCTGATGTTAATTAAGCATGGACTCATGGAGAACCAGAATGGCTGCCTTGTCCTTCCTGAGCCCAGCCGAAAGAAACATGGGACCCTGAGGACACTGTAAGCTTTGAATGACATGCTGAGACCAGAAACCCAAAATGATGGTAACTGAAAGTGGTGCTATGGCCCTAAGTTTTGGTTACACTCTCACTTAAGTGAGAACCCAGCAAAAAGGGGGATTTTTTTAAAAAAACAAAATTATAGGAGGCCATTGTTTTGGACTGAGCTCATGCACTAGACTCCAACAGACCAAACCAAACAAAAATGGAGTTGCTTATACTAAATGTGACATAATTGAGCTAAGACTTTAAGGAAGGACACAGATCCTAGACTAGAACAGACTAGGTCTGTTTTTCTCTTATAAACAGGATGTTCCAGCATTAAGGAGGTACCCTCCCCTCAATCCTTGTTCCTACCTTTGCAAAACCCACTGTTCTACTATTTCTCAGTGGGTTTTCAGACAAAATAAGTACATTTACAATGGTGATAGTGACATCAATGACTAAAGTTTTGGTCAATCTCTCAAAACTGAGAAAATGACCAAAAGGGGGAATTATTAAAGCAAACTAAATATGGCCTGAGAAGGGCTCCATACTTCTATATTCGAGTCTTGTGGATGAACTGTAACCTAACTTAGTAGGTAGACAAGATTGAAAACCTAACTTAGGAGTATGCATTTGTAACAGTCGCTGAGTCCTGGCCAATCCCAGCAGCCATACTTCAACCACTCACACACTGCTGAGCATTCAAATTGTGTTCAAATAAGGCAAACTCCAACCTGTAGCCAGTTCAGCTGTTCTGTACCTCACCTCCGATTCCTGTATGTCACTTCCCTTTTTTGTCTATAAATTTGTTCTGACCCTGAGGCATCTCTGCAGTCTTTCCAAATCTGCTGTGATTCTGGGGGCTGCCCGATTCACGAATCATTCATCACTCAATTAAACTCCTTTAAATTTAATTCAGCTGAAGTTTTTCTTTTAACAAGCTGACAAATCCCTGAAAGTGGAAAGGTCATTTCTGTGGTGGGGGTTTTGAATCAGACACAATAGTACCCATGTCGGAACCTGTCCAGTTGATGCTGGGGCCATTTTCAGAAAAGTGAATCTTCTTCCTATGTGACACTGTTCTAGTAACTCACTAGGGCAAGACTTATCTGCTAAGCTAAAGAGGCATATGAAGTTTCCTGCAGAGCAGGAGTTAATGTTAGAATTTCCTGACCTCCTGAACGAGATCTGTTGTGCTCTCCACAGGCAGAAACTGACAAGATCAAAACTCAGGCCTGCAATATCTTTGATCTCTCTAAAATACCTGAATGTTTATAGGCTTCTTCCTCTACTGATATAGGAAGGGTTAAAAGTATGGTACCTATAAAAGTCTAAATCGATCATTCTAAACCTTTATGTAAATTATCCTAATATTTACTGAGGCCTGGGCAATTCAAGGACTCTCATCAATTGCAGAAGATTTAATTAAACAAGGACTTATTCTGTGTATCAGTCCTTGTAATATTCCAATCTTACCAGTTAAAAAAAATCAAGGGACAAGGATGCACAAGGAGGGAGATTTGTTCAAGATTTATGAGCACTTAATAAAATCGTGATACCAAGGTTTCCTGTGGTACCAAACTCTAACACTTGATTGTCCAATGTGCCCATTGATTCAGAATGGCTCACAGTCATAAGCCCCTGTCCAGCTTTCTTTAGCATTCTAGCTGAGAAAGAGAGTCAGTATTTGTTCGCTTTTTACTTAGAAAAATCAAAGTATACCTGGACTGTAATGCCACAGAGGTTTCCTGAAGCTCCTCCTTATTTTTCCCAGGCATTACACCAGGACTTGACAACCTTGCAATTTCCTTGAAATTCTCCCCTCATTTGGCGTGTAGATTATCTCTTGCTTTGCTCTCCCACTAAAGTGTGGTCTGAAATGGACTTACTTCACCTCTTACAGCAACTTGCACATAAAGGTCACAAAGTTTTGATGGAAAGCCTTCAGTTTTCAAGGAGAAAGTTTCACTCTAAGGCATGACCTGACTGTGGAAAGGGTTTCCAAAAGAATAAAAACCACTCAAGGTTTTCCCTGGCCTACAGCTAAAAGACAGTGAAGAGGTTTTCTGAGACTTGCAGGATACTGCAGATCCTGGGTTCCAAGCTTTTCCTTAACCATCTCACCATTGTATGAGCTCACTAAGAATGCAGCACCAGAACCTGCACCATGGGAGGGCAGTCAGGAGTAGGCTTCTCACTGGCAGAAACCGGCCTTACCGCAGCCCCAACCTTAGGACTTCCAAATTGCACTAAACTTTTCACCTTGTTCATTCATGAACATGGCAATCAGGCATGAGGGAAAACAATAGGCCCATTGCACATTACAGCTGGCAGTCAGCCCCCGCAGCTGAGGCATATCCTCACCACTAAAAGCAGTAGCCACAGCTGCCATATCAGTAGAGTTTTAACCTGAGTTAGTCTTAGGGAATGAACTTTTATTCAAGTCCCACATGTTGTGGAAAATTTATTAAATTCCAGTCAAATTCAGCATTTTTCAGCAAGTAGATTGTCATCTAATGAAATCCTTTTGCCTCCCAATCTCCATCTAAGATGTTGCACTCTGCTACCTCTGGCTGATTACAGTGTGAGTGTGGTATCTCAATCAGTGGTCTAGCATGCTGCTTTATGAAGCACTCCATTAGCTAATCCCAAGGCGACATTTGTTTGTTGATGAGTCTTGTGCTGAAAACTCAGAAGAAAAATGTCAGGTGGGGTATGCTGTTACCACTCAAAATGAATTAATAGGAAAGGAAACTCTTCCCCAATTTAAATCAGCCTAACCTGCAGAGCTTTTTGCTTTTACCTGAGATTGTCACGTAGTTAAAATAAATCAGTAGATATTTTTAGATAGCAGATATACTTTAGAAGTACTTCATAATTTCAGCATGTTATGGAAACAAAGGGGGCTTCTCACTTCCAGTGGGATCCCCATCAAAAATGAACTCCAAGTAAATGAACTCCTTTCTGCCATCCCGTTACCATCACAAACTGCCATTATTAAAATCAAAACACCTACTTATAAAACTGCACCTGAGTATCAAGGGAATGCCCTGGCAGATGTTCATGCTAAGTCAGCCAGTACTAAAATTTTTAGGATGTGTAATTTCAATAAACTCCATAAGATTGATCAAAGTCAGCTCCTCTATGATGACTTACTTAATAAACAGTGCAGTGCACCAATTTGGAAAAACAAAATTGGTATCTGAAAACACGTAAATTCAGCGTGAAGTGTGGACCTATGGAGGCCCTGGATAGCCACTTGGTCCTCTCTGAGTCCTTGAAGCTTCCATTGTTAAGGGCTCTGCACTCCATAGCTCATTACGGTGATCCAAATTACGAAAAATATTGGTGGGGTGATTGTTCTAAAATTGCTAAAAGAGTTGATAGCCAATGTTTGATGTGTCAAACCCATAATCCTGGGAAGACAATGAAAGCTTCAGGTGGTGTATTTATTTCTACCACATGATGAACCATTTGAATATTTACAGATGAACTTCATTCAACTTCCACCCTTGATGGGATATCAGCATGTTACTGTAATAGTTTGCATGTTCTCTGGTCAGATAGAAGCTTTCCCATGTAAGAAAGCTGATGCTAGGATAGTTGCTAATATGTTATTAGAAATGTGTTTCCTTTCTGGGGCGCCCCTGGAGAAGAATCTCCTGCAACAGAGGAATCTATGTTACTGGACAAACTCTAAAGCAGTTAAACAAGGTATTGCAAACACAATGACACTATCATTGTCCCCATCACCCTCAATCTTCTAGAAAAGTTGAAAGAACAAATGGCATTTTAAGAAACTGAAATAGACAACTGAATCAATTGGATTGCCTTGGCCAAAGGCACTACCATTGGCTTTGTGGGGAATCAGATTCACTCCCAGTGGAAAACATAGACTGAACCTTTATGTAGTAGTTATTGGAGGCCTGTGCCCTTAAAAATAGAACTCATGTATCTCCCACTCTCCTCAATTCTGATATAACTAAATACTGTAAGGCTTTCATGTATTATGCCAAAGTATATTCTCACCAGATAAAAGAAACTTTCCATGATCCACCAGCTGAGAACAATCAAGTCCCTCACAGTTTAGAACCTGAAGACAAGGTCTTCTGGAAAAGACGTCAAAGAAAGATTGCCCTGGAACCCTGTGGGTAGGCACCACAGCAAGTTCTTCTCACTACCCACACTGCAGCCAAGCTTTGGGGCCTTGAACTTTGGCTGGGTCCACAACTCACAACTCAAACGGCCTCTCAAGTTTCCTGGAACTGCACACCTGTTGTAGACTTTAAGGTAAAGCTGGCCATGGGGAAATTTTCCTGGAAGCAGATGACATGTTAGATATGAACAGTTTTCCCAATACGTGGGAACTAAACTCTTCTCTTAATGAGACGCTTTCCGTGTTGAGCTTTCCTTGTTTATGCCTACTTTTTTACTTGGAAGGATACTTCTGTAGTTAGAAATTCACCATAAATACAAAATGTTGGATTTTTTTTCTGCTAATCCAGAACTTTACATGATCTAAGGGATCCATTAGTTCACTTAGTGATTAACTTTAGAAACATCCCTAATGCAACTGCCTATTTAAATTGTATTCGTGGTCCCTTTTATAGAGCTGTACTTCTGGCCCACAAAACTCCTGCTTTGATTTGGCCCAGTCATGGAATGCGAGATGGCTTATCAGCTGAGCAAGGAGGAGTCGGTGCTGTTGCTTTTTGTTGCATATGAATAAATACGTCAGGTACTGTAGAGACTCAGTCACAAAAAAACAACAAACAGGCTATTTGGTTAAAATGGGTGCACTCTTCATTTGGTGTATTGTTTGATCTATTCGACTGTAGTTGATTTGTTTCATGGGGACCCTGGGTAAGGGGCATACTTTAAACTCTTGGTATCATGCTCCCAATAGTCATAATAGTAGTCTTCCTGGTGCATTGTATTCTTTCAAAAATTTTTAAATGTTTGCATGCAGCTATCTCTTAAACATTAAATGGTATCTTTTTATTGGAATGACAAAATTCCTCAAAAGTATGATCATGAGGACTATGAATAAATGACACGTTGAGGCTGAATATCTAAAATGACAGTAAGTGGGAGGAGTGCTGATGCCCTAAGTTTTATTCACATTCTTACTTAGGTGAGATCCTGACCAAAAGGAAGGGGTTGTTAAATTAAATTTGCAGGAGGCTACTGATTTGGAGAAAGCTCCTTTACTGGGCCCAACAGACCAAGCCAATATGGAGTAATTCATGCTAAATGTAACTAACTTAGGAGCACAGTGGTCTCTCGGTATCTGCAAGGCATTGGTTCCAGAACCACCTGCGGATACCAAAACCCGTGCATACTGAAGTCCCACAATTGCCTCTGTGAAACCCATGAATACGAAAAGTTGGCCCTTTGCATACACAGGTTTCACATTCCACAAATGCTGTATTTTTGATTTGTATTTGGTTGTAGATGCAGAAACCGCCAATATGGAGGGCCGACTGTATTTATTTTAAAAATCCTGCAAACATGGACCCGCACAGGTCCAACCTCCGTTGTCCAAGGATCAAATGTATACTCATGTCACAAATATCTGACTTTCAGTTAGTAACAGGCAGCCGGCTGCTTCAAGTGAGATACAATGCTGAGCTGCAACCAATTAAGTTGTTCTTTTTGCCTCACTTCCACTTTCTGTCCATAAATGCAGCCTGACCGTGTAGCAGCCAGGAGCTCTTTGAACCTGTTCTGGTTCTGAGGGCTGCCCAATTCACAAATCTTTTTTTTTTTTTTTCTCAAATAAACTCTGACAAGTTTAAACTTGCTTAAGGTTTTTTCTTTTTGACAGAGCCGTTGTCACCCGAACCTCTCGTTCAGACTCCTCACCTCCACCTTCTGTTCTGGGTCTGCTCTTTTAGTCTCCGGTTCAACTGCTCCAGCACGACCCTCTCATTGGTCTTAAAGGGCCCTGGATAGTTTCCCTCAATTCACCAGCATTTTCCTCGTCCAGGTCAGAATCTGCAGTCCAAGACTGCCCTTTGATTTTCACTGAAACCATCTGGGTCAGTCTTGGGTAAACTCAGAGATGGGTTTCCTTTTCCTCCGTGCCTGCTTCTTGAGTAGTCTGATGCTTCTGGGGTCTCAAACGCGCAGTTTGGCCCCACTGTAAACTGAGGTGTGCCTTCAATATGGCCCAGGGTCCTTCCACCGCTCTCCCATTCCCCAATCCCACAAGGACTGCTCGAGGTTCCCTCTCCTGCATCCCACCTCAGGAGATGACCTTACCCCACTCTTTAGAGAGAGAAGGAAAGCCACGAGCGGGGATCTTGTACCAACATGAACCATGGGTAAAGAAACCCCACCGTCCATCTAGCTACCCACCCATCCATCCTCCCACCCTCCCTTCCTTCCTTCCTTCCTTCTGGTTATGATGCTGTTCAAGCCACCTCGGAATCTGCTTTTGGACATCTTCCCTTCCCCCCGTTTTTAGGAAACAAAGACACTACTGATTCTCCCCTTTCTTTCTTGTACATTCAACTTTTCCTTCTCAGCTGAGTCTTTCTCAATAGCTTTTTACACTCTTAAGTCTCTCTCATTAGAGCCTTTCCCCGTTCCCACCATGACCTTCTCTTGTTACCTTCCCCTTCCCAGCCAAACACTTCGCAGTGTGTGCTCCAGGAATGGCAGCAGCCTCTCCTCGATCCCCGCTCCCCCTGAACAGCCCTGGGTGCCCGTTCCTGGATGGTTCCAACTTCAGAGCTCCACAGTGACTTTGCCCTCCCAGCGTCCGTGCAGCTTCAGGTGGTGGCGGCTGGTGCTACTGCTGATCTCCAGCTGCCTCACCACTTCTTTTTGCCCTGCAGCATTTCCAGCACTTTTGCAGCTACTTCACATGGAGCTCCCTCCACTGAGCAACATGAGGTGGGCTCTCCGCTGACTGGACAGTGCCACTCATCTGCGGATCCCTCTGGTCCACTCCCCACCCTTCACGGGGCCTGGTGCTTGGAGTCTGACCTGGGAGGGCTGCAGCCCCAGGCCTCTCTACCTCTGACTTGCAGAGACTTAGCCATTGGAGGGTCCTGGAAGGACATGAGGTGAGGGAAGGAGCCGGGTCTTCCCTGCTCCCTGTTATGATCACAGTTGCCGCGTCTCCCAAGCAGTCCCTACACGCTGCACTCCTCTGGGTTCCATGAAGTGCTCCACACCCCAAGCCCTCAGGCTAAGGGTCAGGGTCAGGGTCAGGGTCAGGGCCCTGCTGTCCCTGGCCCTGGTCCATGGCACCATCCTGTGCTCCCCAACCAGTGCCACGTTCTGCTCACTTGTCTTGCACGTGCCAGGCTCTGGCCTGCGCTGGATCCTGGGTGGGTGATTTCCTCACACTTAGTGGCCAGCCCAGGCCCAGGGCCATCAGGGACAGAGCTTCCAACAAGGCCCAGTTGCTCCTTTCAGCTTTCTGATGCTACATGAGCTTTTCCAATGCAATTATGGTGATGGCTGATGGAAACTGATTTTTTAAAGTTATTATTTTTAATTGTGGTAAAATAAACATAACCCAAAATTTACCATTTTAACTATTCTTTAGTGCACAGTGCTATGTTTTTAAGAGCATTCACACTGTCGTGCAACCATCACTGCCATCCATCTCCAGAACTTTTTCAACTGAAACTCTGTCCCCATTAAACATGAACTCCCCATTCTCCCCTCCCCATGGCCCCTGGCACCCCCCATTCCACTTTCTGTCTCTATGAACATGAGTACTTTAGGGACCTCATAGAAACAGAACCATTTGTCCTATTGTGGCTGGGTTAACTCAGAATAAACTACTCAAGATTCCTCCATGTTGTAATGTGTGTCAGAATTTTCTTCCTTTTTAAGTCTGAATAATATTCCAGGATATTGACTTTTTAAAGATGTTTTTACTTTGCAAAATAAGAAAATCAGAATCTAATGTCAGTTACTGGAATGCTGTTGAAATTGCCCTGGCCTATGAAATCAGAACATCTTGTTACCACTGGACAACAGAGTGAAACCCACAGTCTGCACCCCATGTTGTGGCCTCGTGACCCCCGACTTTGCCAGCTTCTCTCCTGCAGCTGCAATGCTTTCTCCTGATTCCTCAAAAACAACCCACATCCCCACCTCCATGCACCAATGCATCATTCTTACATTCTCTCCAACTGGAACGTTTCTTATTTTTTGCTGGTTAAAGTCATCACAGTCTTACTGGGCCTTATCTCCCAGGTGGAGCCTGAAGTACCCAGACCCGCTTTCTTCATGTCTCACCTCTGTGATGGTTCACATCCCCTCCCACCTTTCATATCTGCCGCCTGTGCATTCATCTCCCCCACAGAGGTGCGAGCACCTGGAGTAGAGACACCATCCCTGCCTCCTCTTTGCTCATTTATTCCTCTACAGTGAGTTTCTGGGGGCCATGTGCCAGCCAGGTGCTGGCACCAGCCAGTTTGCATGGGGGTGCAAACACGCAACACCCCCAGGTTAGATTTGGCATGGGGCTGGAGAAGACCTGGCAGGAGCAGGGCTGTAAGCTCTGTGGCCCAGAAGCATTCCATCTGTGTCTGCAGGTCCTCAGGTGGGCTCTGGTGTGTGGCACAGAGCTCTGTTAAGTCTCATCCCTACCTTCACCTCTACATGAAAAATTGCATGCAGGCCCTTTAAAGGGAGAAATATGGAGAAAACCATTTTGAATTCTAGGTTCCCACTGGGGAGAGGTTCTAAGGGGTGGGGATCAGGTGACATCATGAGTAACTCACGAGGCAGGGTAGAAGCATCTGAACGAGGCATCCTAGGAGATAAAGAGAAACACTGGCTCCAAAATTAAAACAAAACAAAACAAACAAAAACAAGCCCAGGTCACTTGGCCTCCCCGCTTTGATTTCCCACAGGCTATGACCTTCAAGTTAATGTTTCCTTTGCAGCGTACACACAGTCCCAGTTACTGATTCCCCAAAAACAAGCTGAATCATCATTATACAACAGAAAGAGAACCCATGTCTATCCCATCCCCCATTCACACAGCCCTGAGCCAGGCTTGTCTCCTAATCTGCCTCTGGATTGGAGCAGTAGCCCCCATTGTTCTACCCAGACTTGGGCTGTGTAAGTGCACACTGCTTTCCCTGGGAGGACTTAGCCACCAGGGCCCTGCGGAAAGCCCGGGCAGAGGCTCTCTCTGCAGGGCTTATCCAGCCACTGTCACTGCAGGTGCCTCTCCTGGATCAGGGCCTGTGCAGGGCTGTGGGATACACAGATGAAACAGGCCCTGTCCCTGCCCTCAGAGGTGTTGCAGTTGATAAAGAGACAGACACACATATAAATAGTTGCATTAGAGTGTGGTCTGTGCTGTGAGTGAGGGAATTCCCAAGGAGAAGGCTGGAGTCAGGCTTCCCAAAGGAGATGATGCACAAGCCCATCCCTGGGGCACAGGCAGGGCTCAGCTGGTGGCTTCAAGAAGCAGGGCATTCCCGGCACAGTGAACTGAACTGGCAAAAGAGGGTTTCGGTGGGACTCGTTCAGAGAGTATCATATAGTCCTGGGACAGGGACAAGCTGGCTTCTGCCACTGTCTGACCTCAAGCCTCAGCTTCTCTATCTGGTCTATGAAAGGATGGATTCGGAAATCACACAGTTACTTCCACCATCTTTCATGTGTTAAAAGGAAGTCACTACGTTCAGCCTACATTCAAAGGCAGGGGAATTAAGTGCCACTCCTTGAATGGAAGAGCATCAGAGAGTTTTAAAATGACCACAGTCCACCTACTGGCCACAAACTACTTACATCCTTCCACATGCAAAATATATTCGCCCTCCAAACATCCCCTCAAAGCCTCATCCCACTGTAGAATCAGCTCAATATCCAGAATCTCTGCATCTAAATCAGGCTTTGATGTGGGTGAAGCACCTGGGGTATTAGTCCCTCAAGTGTAGCTCCTTGAGTAGAGTTGCTCTCAATCTACAGACTTAGGAATTCCAGAGACAAATTAACTGCGCCGCCCCCCTGCACCCACCTGACATAAACTGGTGGGATAGGCATTGGATAACCACTGTAGACGTGCCTGCTCCAAAGGGAACAAGGACAGGAGGCATGCAGGAATAACCAGTGTACGGCAATTCTAAAATCTTCCTGGGCGGGTCCTGAAAGTTTCTTGAATATGACTCAGTCTGACTCTGGCCCCAGAGTGATTCTCCACGCTCTTGGCTCCACCCTTTGGGTTCTTTGTTCTATTCCCCAAGTCATCCCTTCTTTTCCATGAAATGCAGCCCAGGTTCATATCCGTATAGTTTCTCAGCTTGCTTCCTCCCAGAATTTGGGGGAGTCTAGAGGTCTCTTTTCATTTTATATTGTCTCTGACCCTTTCAGTCCAAGTCTACACTGTTTTGCTCATATAATTCTTTTAAAAATGTTGCATGTCTCCTGTAGATCTCACTGAGGTTCATGCCTTTAGACAACTGTCAAACCCACACATCTCTTTGAGAAAAGCCCTTCCCTCTCTTGGGCTTCTGCTGAGACTGCTGTCAAGGACAACTGTAAGCTTCTTAGAAATCCTACTATTTAACAAAATATTCTGAGGTGTCCCTTTGTTCTCTTTGAAGATTTTACAAAAGATCTCATGACCACACTCTTGGCTTCATCTTTAGGCCATCTTCCTTGCACTGGGCTGCATTTGCTCTTTGCCTGGAAGCCATTTGTTAGTTTTAGCATCATATGACATCTGGAGAAGCTGGACATTTTCACAACCCAAGTTCTGGTTCCTTTTTATTTAACAATCCTTCCTTTGGCTCATGTCCCTTCTCTCACATTTTAGTATAAGCAGCAAGAAGAAGCCAGGAGGAGGCACCTTCAACAATCTTCTTAACGAGATCCCCCAGTTCACCTGGTACATTTTCTACTTTCCACATGATTTCGGAACACTTTCTGCTTAAAATTCCCTCCTCTCCTGCTCCATACCTCTAAGAGTATGGATTCTTCTCTGATTTCCTAATACATCTTTTTGGGGTGTCTAACCTCCAAGCCATTGTTCAGTGGTTCCTGTCGCCCATCTGCCTTCTCAATTTTAACTCCCAAGTTCAGAACACACCACTTTCCCATTGCAGGCCCCTAACACTCAGCCAGTTATCCTACAGATTGTATGGCACACCTTCCACACACAGGGCATGCATTCAGCCCTGGGGACTTCCCAGGAGAATAAGCTAGTCTTCGCCATCATTGTCCAGAGACATGTTAATCAAGCAATCCCAGAAGCAGTGATAAAATTGCAGTTGAAGGCAGGGTGCAGTGGCTCATGCCTGTAATCTCAGCACTTTGGGAGGCTGAGGTAGGTGGATCATCTGACGTCAGGAGTTTGAGACCAGCCTGGCCAACATGGTGAAACCCCGGTGAAACGTCTACTAAAAATACAAAAATTAGCTGGGTGTGGTGGCGCATGCCTGTAATCCCAGCTACTCAGGAGGCTAAGGCAGGAGAATCGCTTGAACCTAGGAGGTGGAGGGTCCATTGAGCTGAGATTGCACCATTGGACTCTAGCCTGGGTGACAGAGTGAGACTCTACCTCAAAAAAAATAAATAAATAAAGTTGAGAGAGGTTCATGAAGAAAAATTACAGGCCTCTCTGTGATCACATAATGGAGGAATCTGTCCTAGTAAGGCTGAGGCTAGGGAAAGCTTCCCTGAAGTCATGGCATTTTAGTAGGAACTTCCTGAAGAATGATGGGGGTTCTCTGGACAAAGATGAACGGCACATGGAAACTTTATGAGTCGAGAAGTTCCACAGATATGAGGGACAGCAGGGAGACCTGCAGGCTGGAGCCTAAAGAACAAGGGGACAGTGCCTGAAAGTAGGCTAAGTGGATCAGCAGGCACAGGCCACCTCAATCCTGGGTGCCCATACTGGCTTATGTGAGCAAAATACATGCATTAAGCCATTCAACAAACATTTATTTAGCAACTGCTACAAGCCATCACTGTGTATTGGGGATACAACAGTGAATACATCTCACAAATTTCCTGTCCTCAAAGAGCTTACAGTCTAGTGGGAGAGACAGACAATGAACAAACAAAGAAACAAGGAAATATCAGATATACAGTTAAGTGCTGTGAAGGAAATAGAACAGGGTGATGTGGCAGGGAGTGGCTGAGGGACTTCCTTAGTTTGTGTGACCTGGAACAGCCTCTCTAAGGCTCTGCATCAGATATCTGATATGTGATACCATATGGGAGCAGGCTCTGAAAGAACACTACAAGTAGAGAGGTAAAGGCAGGGGCTGCAGCAAGCCTGATGTGTTCAGGCACTGAGCAGAGAGAGGGCCAGGTGGTCGGGACTCAGCGAGAGGGACGCCTCAAAAGAAGTGAGGCTTAGCAGGGCACGGAGCAGTGCGGCTGCAGGTGTGGTGGGAAGGGCGTTCCAGGAGAAGGAGCCACCTGGACACAGGCTTGCAGTCAAGAAACAATACGCAATTATCACTCCCGGCATTCTACATGGCCTTGCCTGAGACCGGGCTGGCCAGGATCTCTGGGAACCAGGAGGAGGGGTCTGCGGCACCAGGACAGAGTAGAAGGGAGAGAGTGGAGAAGGGGAATTGCAGAGAGAAAACCAGGGGCTGTTTTTCTCTCGGAGAGGCGGGTAGGCACTGGGCGGGCAGAAGCGCCGCTATCCACCCGGATGCGCAGCTGCTAAGGGGCCGCCTCTGCAAGCGGCTGCAAATTCCCGGAGGGCAGCGTCTCCTTTGGCTCTACTGTGTCCGTAGCACATGGCAGGTACTTGGCCCATCAAGAGTGAGAGAGGGTGAGCGAGTGAGTGAGTCACCGGCTTGGCGAGGGTCTCCTCTGACCCACTTAGCCTTGCCAGCGCTCAGAACTGCCAGCCCTGCTGGGTGCTTGGGACTTTTCAAAGCCCTGGGAATTCTCCAAGGGTCCACAGTAAGTCTTCTTGACCTAAGCGGGAAAGAGCGCAGGCCCCTGCGGGGTTGGCTTTTACATGGCATTTATAGACCCGCCCGGAGAGGGTGCGCTGCGCTCCCGCCATAGTCCCACCACCAGTGAGCGCCGCCCCCACTCGGCTGACTCTCCGCCCGCCCCGCGCCCCTCCCCTCACGGGCTCTGGCCTTAACCAGAGCTCGCGGACTGGCGGGGACAGGTCCCACCTCCTGGCTCCCAGGACGGGTCTACACCAACCTCAGTTTCGGGGCTGCGGCTCACAGAAGTCTAACCTGCCCGGGACGCCCGCACCAACTCCTGCGCGCGGTGAGTTTCTGGGCTCTCGAGAGCGCTGGACGCCCGGCGGAAAGGAGGCTGCCCCGGCTGCAGCTCCGGGGGCTCCGGGGGCTCCAGGGGCTCCAGGACTCGGTTCTCACCGCAAGGGCTCCTGCGGGGCCCATCAACTTCGCCGCTGCGACGCCGGGCTCGGGGTACGGGTCCGGAGTTCTCTGGAGCAATTGAAGCTGAACATGGCCAGGGGTCATCAGGCTAAATGACCGCAGCGCCAGGACTGGCCCGCCGAGGATCTGGCCGGCCGCGGTGGTAGGGCCCTTACGGAGCTGGCGCCAACCTGTGGGGTGGGCACTGCTGGCCCGGCTTATGGAAGAGAAAACTGAGGCTCGATAAGAGAAAGGGACCAGCGAAGGCGACGCGATGATTTGTGACTGGGGACTACCTGTTTCCTGGGCCCCTCGACCCCATTCTGTGACAGGGAAAGGTCTTCCCTGATTGGCCAAATCTGGGGGCCTGGCACGAGGGCCTCTTGTGATTGGAGGGGTCGACGTGAGCGCTCAGGGGCTGCGCTGGAGTCCCAGCTCCAGCCACTGCGCTCAAGTGGGCGGTCGCGCGTGCAGAGGGAGGCCGGATAGCAGACCCCACAACGTGGCTCCTGGGGCCCCGCTATCGAGAGCTCAGGCCCCGCGGGCACTTGCCTAGGAGAGGAAAGAATCTTCCCAAAGTGCAGACAGAGACGGAATTTAATCAGGAGTCCCAGACTTGGAGTTTGGAGGCATGGGCCCTGGTGTCAGGTGACTTTGTTTCCTCCCCACGCCTCCACTTCTCCTTGACCTTGGGCAAGTTTCTTGTGTTCTGAATCTTAGTTTCTTGTCTCTAAAATCGGGAGGGGCAATGAACAGTAGTGCCTGCCTCCCAAGATTGCTTGAGAATTACATGAGACTGCCCCGCGCCTGGCCCTAGGAAACCCTCGGAGAATGTTGGCTGCTGTTTGTTTGTTTGTTTGAGACAGAGTCTCGCTCTGTCGCCCAGGCTGGAGTGCAGTGGCACGATCTCGGCTCACTGCAACCTCCGCCTCCCGGGTTCAAATGATTCTCCCGCCTCAGCCTCCCGAGTAGCTGGGACTACAGGCGCGTGCCACCAAACCCAGCTAATTTTTGTATTTTTGGTAGATACGGGGTTTCACCATGTTGGCCAGGATGGTCTTGATCGCTTGACCTTGTGATCGGCCTCCCAAAGTGCTGAGGTTACAGGCGTGAGCTGTCACGCCCCGCTGGCTGCTGTGTTCTTGTTAGCGTTAACTCTCACGGCCATGGGGGGAGAAAATGGTGTGGCGTCCCTTATAGAGAAGAGGAGACTGTGGCTCAGAGATGGATTTACTCAGGGTTGGCCTGAGGCCTAAGGTCCAGAGGGCCAGGTCTCTGGATACATCCTGTTGCCTGTTCCGAGGGCTGTGGGAGAGAAAGCGGGTAGAGCATGACCCCCAAGGGACAAAGTGGCCTCCCTGCCAAGTGCCAGACCAGAAAGGCTGAGTTCAGGAGAGGGGTCGGCCTTGGGCCCTCCAAAGGGCAGCGGGGAAATGAGACAACTTGCAGCGGACTGCTGGCCTCTGGGCTGAGCCTCTGCTCAGTGCTAGAGCTGCATTCATGGGCCCCAGGGCCCTAGCACCAGAACAGAGGGCCCAGAGCTGCAGTCCTGCAGGGTGGCCCAGCCTCACAGGGACTAGAAGCTGGGTCCTGGAGAGCCAAGCCTGGGCTGGGAATTGGGTAGGAGGGTTGGGAGGCCCAGGAAGCCTCCCAGTGTCCCCACACCACCAAGTGAAACGACACTGAGCGGCCATGACTGGGGGAGGAGGTGGAGGCCTGGAGGCGGCCCATACGGCCCACAAGGGGCTCTATGGGCTTCACTGGAGGCCCCTGCTCTTTCTGGGGCCAAAGGGCAAGCCTGACTGAGGCCCCTCCCAAGGCTCCCGTGCCTGCCATTCTGGCTTTCCCTGGACTGTGAAAACACCCCCTTGGTGGCCACCTGGACTCTGCCTCCCTGCAGGGGGGGAACGACATACTCTTTTATTTTTTTTTTTTCAGAAGTAATCATGTACAATATAAAAAAAGAACATTCAGTTAAGAAAACAAAATAATTACAGTCGTCAAAAACCTCTGAAACCCAAAACCCTTTACCCAGTAACTTTCAACATTTCAGTGTAAATTCTTCTAGGCTTTTACCCTGCAGATAAACACACGCATGCACACACACACACACACACACACACACAAACTTAAGCCTTACACAATTATTGTGGTTTGTTACTTGTTGGGTGTTTTGACAGTGTCAGGTTTGTATAACTCAATATTTACCAATATTTTCTAATAATTTAATGTTTTCTTCTTATATTTGATTTTCAAGTATTTATTTTTAACCCAATTGGACTGTATTTTAGAGTAAGATGTGAACTATAGAGCTAGATTCATTTATTTATTTCAATTAGTAGACATTTTTAGAGCAGTTTTAGGTTTACAGAAGAATTGAGGATGGAGTGCAGAGTTCCCATATTCTCAGTCTGTCCCTTCCTGCGCGCTTTCTCCTATTTTTCTTTCTATTCTTTTCCTTTCTTTTTTTTTTTTTTTTTTTTTTTTTTTGAGACAGGGTCTCACTTTGTTGCCCAGGCTGGAGTGCAGTGGCACAAACACAGCTTACTGCAGCTTTGAACTCCTGGGCTCAAGTGATTCTCATGCCTCAGCCTTCCAAGTAGCTGGGACTACAGGCATGCACAAACACGCCTGGCTAATTTAAAAATTTTTTTGTAGAGATGGGTCTCACTTTGTTGCCCAAGCTGGCCTTGAACTCAAGGGCTCAAGTGATCCTCTGCCTTGGCCTCCCAAAGTGCTGGGATTACAGGCATGAACAACTAGGCCTGGCCTCCCCTATTTTTAACATCATGCATTGATAGGATATTTTTGTTACAGCTTTTTTTCTTTTTGAAACAGTCTTGCTCTGTTGCCTAGGCTGGAGTGCAGTGGCACAATCTCAGCTCACTACAGTTTCTGCCTCCCAGGTTCAAGCAATTCTTGGGCCTCAGCCTCTCGAGTAGCTGGGATTACAGGTGCACCACCATGCCCAGCTAATTATTGTATTTTTGTAATAGTAGAGACAGGGTTTTACCATGTTAGCCAGGCTGCTTTTGAACTCCTGGCCTCAAGTGATCAGCCCGCCTTGGCCTCCCAAAGTGCTGGGATTACAGGTGTGAGCCACCAGGCCTGGCCAATTTTGTTATACTTGGTGAGCCAATATTGATGCAATGTTATTAATGAAAGTCCATAATTTACATTAGAATTCCCTCTTGGTGTTGTACCTTCTATGGTTTTGGACAAACATGTAATGATGAGTATCCAGTGTTACAGTATCATAGAGAATAGTTTCACTGCCCTAAAACTCTCCTGTGCTCTATCCATCCACCCCCCAACCCCCCTACCTATCCCTGGCAACCACTGGTTACTGCCTTTGTAGTTTTGCCTTTTCCAGAATGTCATATAGTATGTATGAATCATATGGTATATAGCCTTTCCAGACTGGCTTCTTTCGCTTAGCAAAATGCATTTAAGCATCCTCCTTGTCTTTCTGTGACTTGGTAACCCATTTCTTTTTATCATTGACTAATATTCTGTTGTATGGATGTGGATGTACCACAGTTTATTTCTCCATTCACATACTACAGGATATCTTGGTTGCTTCCAAGTTTTAGCAGTGAATAAAGCTGCTATCAACATTTGTGTGCAGGTTTTTGTGTGGACATTAGTTTTCTTCTCCTCTGAGTAAATATCAAGAGCGATTGATGGATCACATGGTAAAAGTATGTTTCGTGTTATAAAAAACTACCAAACCTTTTTCCATAGTGGTGGCATAATTTTTCATTTCTACCAGTAATAAATGAGAGTTCCTGTTGCTCCACAGCCTCGTCAGCATTTGTTGTCAGTGCTCTTAATTTAACTCTTCTAATACGCATATAGTAGTATCTCATTGTTATATTTTAATTTGCAATCTGTAATGACTTACAGTGTTGAGCATCTTTTTAAATGCTTATCTGCCATCTGTATATCTTCTTTTGTGAATGTCGGTTAATTTACTTGGCCCATTTTAAAATTGGGTTGTTTGTTTTACTGTTGAGTTTTAATAGTTCTTTGTATATTTTGGATAACAGTGCTTTACCAGATATGTCTTCTCTCCCCAACCATGGCTTGTCTTTTCATTCTCTTAACAGTGTCTTTTGCAGAGCAGAAGTTTTAAATTTTAATAAGGTCTAATGTACCATTTTTTTTCCTCCATGAATTGTGCTGTTGTTGTTGTATCTAAAAAGTCAAATCCAAGTTTTGGCAGTTACAAATAAAGATGCTGTAAACATCAGCGTACAGATATTTGTGTGATTTTTGTGCAATGCAGATTTTCTCCATTGTCTTGCCTTTGTCTCTTTGTCAAAGTTTAGTTGACTGTATTGATGTGAGTTTACTTCTGGGCTCTCTATTCTGTTCAATTGATCTATTTGACTATTCTTTTGCCAATACCATACTGTCTTGATTACTGTAGCTTTATAGTAAAGTCTTGGGGACAGGCAGTATCGGTCCTCTAACTTCGTTCTCCTTCAATATTGTGTTGACTATCCCAGGTCTTTTGTCTCTCCAAATAAACTTGAGAATCAGTTTGTTGATATCCACAAATAACTGCTGGGGTTTTGATTGGGATTGCATTGCATCTATAGATAAAGTCAGAAAGAACTGACATCTGGACAGTATAGAGTTTCCCTATCCATGAACATGTACTATCTCTTCATTTATTTATACATATTTTTATGTTTTCATCAGTTATGGTTATTCTCACATAGATTTTGACCTATTTTAGGTTTATGTATAAATAATTCACTTTTTGGTGCTAATGTAAATGGTTTTGTGTTTTTAATCTCAAATTTCAATTGTTTATTGCTAGTATATAAGAAAGTAATCAATTTTTGTATATTAACCATGACTTTACATCCAGCAACTTTGGCAGAATAACTTATTATTTCCAGTTTTCTGTTGCTTTGTTGGCATTTTCCACATAGCCAATTATGTTTTTTGAGAACAAGAACAGTTTATTTCTTCCTTCCCAATCTGTAGACTTTTCATTTTCTTTTCTTTTCTAATTACATTAGCCAGCACTTCCAGTATAATGTTGACTAGGAAGGGTGAAAGGGAACATCCTTGCCTTATTTCTGATCTTAGGGGAAAAGCTTCTAGTTTCTCTCCATTAAGTATGATGTTAGCTGTAGGTTTTTCATAGATCTTCTTTATCAAGTTAAGTTCCCATTTATTACTAGCTTGCTGAAAGCTCTTATCATAAATGAATGTTAGATTCTTGTCAAATGCATTTTCTGGATCTATTGATGTGATCATATAATTCTTCCTTAGCCTATTCATGCGATGGATTACATTAATTGATTTTCAAATGTTTAACCTAGAATAAATCCCATGTGGTGGTGATGTATAATTCTTTTTAAACATTGTTGGATTCAATTGCTGATTTTCTTGAGGATTTTAACATCTATGTTTATGAGAAATATTAATCTGTTAGTTTCCTTTCTTGTAATGTTTCTGGTTTTGGTACTAGGGTAATTCTGACCCAAGAAAATTAGAGAATTTCCTCTACTTCTATTTTTTGAAAGAGATCATAGAGAATTGGCATAATTTCTTTCTTAAATGTTTAGTCATATTCATTAACCCTAGTGCTTTCTATTTTGGAAGGCTACTGGCTCCAGTTCTTTAATCAGTATAGGCCTATTCAGATTATCTATTTCTCTTTGTGTCAGTTTTGGAACGTTGTACTTTCAAGGGATTGTTTCATTTCATTTAACTTACCAAATTTGTTGATATAGAGTTGTTCATACTAGTATTTTATTATCCTTTTAATGACCGTAGGATCAGTATTGATGGCCCTTCTTTCATTTTTGATAGTAGTAATTTGAGTCTTCTCTCTTTTTCTTCTTAGTTAACCTGGCTAGAGGTGTCTCAGTTTTATTCATCTTTTCAAGGAACCAGCTTTAGGTTTTGTTGATTTTCTCTACTGACAGCATGTTTTCAATTTCACAAGTTCTGCTGTAATTTTTATTATTTCCTTTCTTCTGTTTATTTTGGATTTAATTTGCTCTTCTTTTTCTAGTTTCCTAATTTGGAAACTTGCTTTTAGCTCTTTCTTCTTTAATAATATATGCATTCAGTGCTCTAAATTTCCCTCTAAACACTACTTTAGCAGCATCCCATAAATTTTGATGTTATATTTTCATTTTAATTTAGTTTGAAATATTTTAAATTTTTTCTTGAGAGTTATTCTTTGATTTGTTTACATGTTGTTTAGAAGTGTGTCATTTAGTTTCCATTTTTTTAATGTTTTTCAGATATCTTTCTGTTATTGATTTCTAGTGATTCTGTTGTGATCTCAGTAATCTCCATCATAGAAGTCATTGATATTTGTTGTTGTATGTTTTATGGCACAGAATGTGGTCTGTCTTGATGAATATTACATGTGAACTTGAGAAGAATGTGTATTCTGTTGTTGTTGGGTGAAGTATTCTCTAAATGCCAATTAGATACACTTAATTGATGGTGCTGTTCAACTATGTCCTTACTGATTTCCAGCCTGCTGGATCTATCAGTTAGTGGGGACTGGCCAGGCACGGTGGCTTACGCCTGTAATACCAGCACTTTGAGAGGCCGAGGTGGGCAGATCACCTGAGGTCGGGAGTGCGAGACCAGCCTGACCAACATGGAGGCTCTACTAAAAATACAAAATTAGCCGGACGTGGTGGTGCATGCCTGTAATCCTAGCTACTCGGGCGGCTGAGGCAGGGGAATTGCTTGAACCCGGGAGGCGGAGGTTGCAGTGAGCCGAGATCGTGCCACTGCACTCCAGCCTGGGCAACAAGAGTGAAACTCCGCCCCCCCAAAAAAAACGTTAGTGGGGACTGACAGAGAGGTGTTGATGTCTCCAACTGTAATAATAGTGGATTCATCTATTTCTCCTTAAAATTCTGTCAGTTTTTGCTTTACACATTTTAGCACTGTTGTTAGGCACATACACATTAAGGAGTATTATGTCTGCTGGGATAATTGACTCCTTTAACATTATGTAGTGCTTCTCTTTATTCCTAATAATTTTCCTTTCTCTGAAGTCTGCTTTATCTGAAGTTAATAGAACTACTCCATATTTCTTTTGATTAGTGGTAGCACGGTATATCTTTCTCCATCCCTTTATTTGTAATCTATCTGGTTTTTATGTTGAAATGGGTTTGTTGTAGACAACATATAGTTAGGTCACGATTCTTTATTCACTCTAGATAGTCACATGTTTTAATTGGTATATTTACACCATTGATATTTGAAGTGATTTTTTGGTATAGTTGGATTAATATTTACCATATTTATTACTGTTTTCTATTTGCCCTTTGTTTCTTTTTTCTTCCACACTTTTTTCTGCTTTTTCTGATCTTAACTGAGCATTTTATATGATTCCATTTTCTTTTCTCTCTTAGCATATCAATTTTACTTTTTTGTTGTTGCTTTTTTAGTGGTTGACCTACAGTTTGCAATATACACTTAAATCTAATTTAAGTCTGCTTTTGAATAACACTATACCACTTTATGGGTAGTGTAAGGGCCTTATTGCAGAGTATTCTTGATTCCTCCCTCCCATGCCTTATTATTACTGCTATCATTCATTTCACTTATCCATAAGCTACAATCACTGAATACATTGTTGCAATTATTATTTTGAACAAATTGTTATCTCTCAGATTAAGAATAAGAAAAAAATTATTTCACATTTATTTCTAATACTCTTTTGTATGTTGAGTTTCTGACTTGTTTAATTTTCCTTTTTTTCTGAATGACTTCTTTTAACATATCTTGTAAGGCAGTTTACTGGTGACAAATTCCTTCAATTTTTGTTTGAGAAGTCTTTCTCCTCCACTTTTGAAGGACAATTTTACTGCATACAGATGGAATCTAGTTAGTTCTAAGTTGATGGAATGTTTTCAGTTCTTTAAATAATTCTTTCTATTCTATTCCTGATTGCATGGTTTATGAAGAGACGTATGATGTAATCCTCATCTCTCTCCCTCTATAGGTAAGGTGTCCTGCCCTGCCTCTCCCTGGCTTCACTGAAGATTATCTCTGTGTCTTTTATTTTTTGCAGTTTGAATATGATATGCCTAAGTATAGATTTTTTGGGGGGTGGGGTGGTGATCTTTATCCTATTTGGTTTCCTCTGAGCTGCTTGGATCTTGGTTTGGTATCTGTCTTTAATTTTGGAAAATTATCAGTCATTATCACTTCAAACATTTTTACTATTCCTTTCTCTCTTTCTTTTTATTCCATCTGATATCCCTAACAAGGATTTACACCTATGGCAATTGTCCCACCATTCTTGGATATTCTGTTTTGTCTTTTTAATTCTATTTTTCCCTTTGCATTTCAGTTTGGGAAGTGTTTGTTGATATTTCATCCATCTCATTGATTATTTCCTCAACTGTATCCAGTCTATTGATAAACCTATTAAAGACATTCTTTGCATTTATCACAGGGTTTTTATTTCTAGACTTTTTTTGATTTTTTTCTTAATTTCCATCTCTCTGCTTACATGACCAATTTGTTCTTATATGTTCTCCACATTTTCCCATTAGAGCTCTTAGCATTTTAATTATCATTGTTTTAAATTTTCCATCTGAAAATTCCAACATTGCTTCCATTTCTGATTGTGGTTTAGGTGCTTGTTTCATCTTTGCAAACTGTGTTTTTGTCTTTTATATATCTTGTAATTGTTTTGCAGAAAATCAGATATAATGTATTGGGTAAAAGTTACTGAGGTAGATAGGCTTTTAGTGTGAGGTTTGATATTTACCAGTCTAGGAGTTAGAATGTGTTTACTATTTGCTATAGCTGTGGGTATCAGAGGGTATAATTTTCTCTCTTCATCTTCTTGTTTTTGTCCACCCTGTTGTCTTTGGGTTTTTGTAGAAACTCCTTAAATAGGCTCTGGCTTGCAGTTCTCTTATCTGTAATCCCCTTGTTACTATACTGGAGCCCTGTGGATGTAGTAGTAAGGTGTTTTGGTGGGGGGAAGTGTTTTACAGTCCTACAATTAGGTCTTAGTGTTTCAGTGAGCCTGCACCCCTGGGCTGTGACCTTCACAAGTGTTTCTCAGTCCTACCCCTTTTAGGTGATGAGAAAGGCTAGAGGGGCTGGATTTGGGTTTTTCCTCATCACTTAGGTGAGTTAGGCCCTGGGTGTCCATTCACTTATGCTCTGGTATAATAGTTTCTATGAGGGTAGATATGTTGAGAAAAAAATGACTGCTTTCCTTGTCTCCTGCCAAAACCAGAAGGGGATTTTTCTCCAATCCTTACTGTGAGAACTGTAAGAATTAAAGAAAGAGGAAAGAAATACAAAAGCTGGCTTGCCAGTTAAGACATTTATTTTAGAGAAAATCAACCTGAAAGGAGCCTTCTGGCCAAGTTAGGTCAGAGGCACACTCCCTTACAGACTGAGTTTTTAAGGATCCAGGATGGGAGAGTTTATCAGAGGCTTGGACTGCTTCTGTGTCTCTTTGTTGTGCTTATCTGGGAGGGAGAGTTGTGTGCCTGTTTTCATACATTTTTCCTGCAGCTGCAGGTATAGTCCCTGAGTCTGTTTTTACTTATTTATTGAGACAGAGTCTCGCTCTGTCGCTAGGCCGGAGTGCAGTGGCGCCATCTCGGCTCACTGCAACCTCTGCTTCCCAGGTTCAAGCGATTTTCCTGCCTCAGCCTCCTGAGTAGATGGGACTACAGGCATGCGCCACCACGCCTGGCTAGTTTTTTGTAGTTTTAGTAGAGACGGGGTTTCACCGTGTTAGCCAGGATGGTCTTGATCTCCTTACCTCGTGATCCGCCCGCCTCGGCCTCCCAAAGTGCTGGGATTACAGGCATGAGCCACCGCGGCCAGCCAAGAGTCTGCTTTTAGCTTTCCTATCTTAGTGCCCCTGAAGGAAAGGGAATGTGCTTGTTCCTTATTATTAAGGCCCCATTGTATGAGGGTGAAGTTTGGCAGTTACCCAAGATACTTTCCCCCCACCTCCCTTTGTGTCCCAGCTGTCTTATCCGTGTTTTACTGTCTGCTCTTTCTGGCTGCTTGTAGTTAGAAGAGAAGTGATTTCGTTGAAATGCATGAGGCTAGAAAGGGAGCTGGAATTTAAAGTGGCGGTGTTTGTCTGAGATGACAGTGCTCCTGCTCTATCATTCCAGACCCTATGGTTATAAAAGGACAAGAGGAGACATGTTCTTTCTAGCTACTTCCTGCTGATGCGGGGGTGGAGAGTTTTTTGGTCTTAGATTGACTGTAGGATCAACACCATTTGTAGATGTTTTTGGGTAGTTGCGAAATGGCCATGATTCTGTCGGTTAAAAATTTTTGAAAACGGTTAATTAGGCAGAGTAAAAACATTAGTCCTAGGCTTTTCAGCAGCGTTTTTTATTAGGCCCGACTGGTTGAGACAGAAGCAACTTTTTTTTTTTTTTTTTTTTTTTAATGACAGGCAGAGGTGCATGTTTGGAAAGACCCTTGTGTTATTTTTTGTTAGTAACTGTTATTCCTGCTATGAGGATAATAATTAAGCAAAATGCTACAGTAATTGAGATTCTCTGTCTGATATTCCACTCTGAGGGTTCACAGTCCTACTGCAAATAGTAGAGTGAGTACAGCAGTTCCCGCGAGGGTGTCATAGTAAATAATTTTCATTAAAAAAGGTTTTAATAGTTGGCTTAAAAGGAGAAGTAGAAACGACAAAAAGTATTTGGTGAGGTAGGGTTGAGACTGAGTAAGATGAGCAATTTTTACTTAGTTACTTAACTTTGATGATTTTTAGCTTAAGATTTCTTATTTATTTATTTTTTTACATTAATAGGACTTTTTTTGGACTGTTAGGGGTTGCTTTCTCAGCTCTTTAGGCTTTGACTTGAATGTGATGTATCCAGGAGTTGATTTCTGTAACGGATATAATTTAAACTGTAAAAGGTAATAAAAATTGAAAAATGTTAGGCAAGACTAGAATTTAACAACAGGTGTGCTATAGTTTTTGAAACATAATTTTTACTTTTCAGTTTCCTGTTTTTATTAAAAGACAATTTATGATAGGACTGATTTGCTTTATTATACTTGGCTTAATTATTTGTATACAGTGCAGCAATAATAATTATTTGCTACATAGGCCTTTTAAATCAGCTTTGATGGAACTTTGTTACATAGAAGGAATTTGAGATAAGACTTGTTAAAGCCAAGCCCAGCCATGGATTTGTACCATTAAATACTTATGAGTTGGGTGAATTCCTTTTCTTTTGAGGTTTTAAGATAACTTGGGGTTCCTGGCCTGTCAGAAAGTGACATTCTTTACTTACCACACATCAGAAACCCTGTACAGGGACTGTGCACACAAAATATGAGGCCAGTTTTCCAAGGGTTTCATTGGCTTCTTAAGTTTGATTCCTTAGAGGAGAGCACACCATTCCAGTCAAAGCCTTGGGAAAATAACCAGTTTTTCCAATTGTATTCTGTTACAAAAGAAAATAGATTCTTATTGCACTGATGCAAACAACTGTCGTGTTGTCCTTTAAGAACGCTTATAACTAGTTTTTAAATTCTAGAGGAACTAGGCAAAGAGAAAAAAACACGCTTTAAATTCTATTTACAGGAGTATACTTTACTTAGTTGTTAAAGGCTGTAGCTAGCTTAAGACAAGTTTTCTTGACTCTGAAAAATAAGATAAAGATTAGCAGCATTCTAAGGAAAAGGTAAAAACTTGTTTTTGTTTTTTATTAGTTTAGTGCATTTTATTAATTTTAGTTTTGCTTGATATTTATAAACATTTTAGCTTTTTGTGAGTTCTGCATGTTTTGTTGTTGTTGTTGCTGTTGTGAGAAACCTGCCTTTCAGAGCGCTTGTTAAAGTTTCACAGCTTGAATATAAACCATGTTTTGAAGATAATTCAAACAAAATAAAAATTGTCTGTAAATAACAAAATGTCTAGTTTGGATACTGTTAGAAACACAATTGACAAAGAAATGTGGTTGTTTTTGTGGTTTACAATAACCCAACATAACAACTTTAAGTGTGATTAATAGCACATATTTAGACATAAGAACCTTAGACATCCCATACAGTTTTGGAACATATGTTAATATTATTCCTTAGAATATAACCTATTAGACAGTCTTTTGGAAATTTTATGTTGCTAAATAATTCTGTTTACCTCTTTTTGGATGGCTTAGGGGTTTTGTGCAGCACCGAAAAGCCAGGGGTTAGGAAAGACAACCTCGAGACTAAAGTTTGATTTGGGGAAGACTGTTAAATATGTTTAAAATTTAAAACCCTCGATATTATGAAATAGAATTTTAGATTACCATAAGTTTTTTTTCTGTTTGTTTTGTTTTGCTAAAATGATGAGATAACAATCTGGAAAAGCAAAAACCATTTATTAGCCTTTTGTATTACAGGAAAATTTTGTTTAAAAGAGAAAGTTAAATTTTACCCTTTCATTAGTTTGCTATTAATGTTAACTTTAATTTTAATGAAACCTTATAGGTAATTTTATTTAATTTTAATGAGTTTGACTATGAAGTGAGATTTTTATATGTCCATTATAACCCTTGACAAGTTTTGCTAAAGAGTAGATTAGCATTTTAAGAAAATCTTGTGGTGCTTTTATTTTAGTGTTTAATTTACAGAAAAAAAATATATAATACCCTTTTGAGTTTAGTTAATGTGTTAACACACAGGAGTTTTATTTGCAGAATTAATTTTTATGATGTTTTTACAATTTGCTTAAACCTTTCACTTTATTTTATTTAATTTTAAGACAATTTATTATTCTTCAGCAAAATGTACATTTTTATGCCTTTTTATAATTTTTAACTAAAAACACTTTTTACTGTTTTTATACACCTTGCATGCAAATCCATGTTTAGCAGTTTTAATTACATGTTATAATGGTAACTTTTAGCAATTTTTAACTTTAATGTAAAATGTGTTAAGTTTTTTTGTGTGTGACTTGAAACTAAAAACACTGACTCATTTTGTAATTTGGGCGAAGTAGCTCTGAAATATAATGCTGTTTTTTCAATTTTAAACACTTGGGTAAAATCGCAAGGTGAGTGCTTAGGTAGAAATAAGTAACTACTGAACAGGTGGGAGCAAAGTTTAGTTGGGCAATACTCTTTATGATACTGACACGTGAATGCTTACTAGTTTTAACAGTGCTGGCTTTATTGTTGTAGTCACAGAGGAGTCTAAAGGCAAGGCTTACCCAGCTTCTGGCTCCCACGTGAACATTATTTATTTAGTATGCCAGATTTTTCTTAAGGTGCACTAGCCACTGAGGATATTTTTGCTGGTGGGAACTGAGATTTTCTAGACAGGTAAATTAGCTGCCAATTATGGTTTATCTTAGGGACATGTTTATAGAGATAGTATTCTTACTTAGCTTACATTCTAAATTTTGTTCCCTTATTATCTTGTTAAAGCGATGAATATGTTTGTACAATGAAGACAACTTTTTTTGCCTTTTTAGGTTAGAGCTTCAGCATGAGAATTATACTTCAACACAGAAAGTTAGGTCTATAAGTGAAATATAATAAAGTGTTCTGAAAAGAAGGAGACTACCTTACAACCCCAAGAGAAAAATATGCGGCACTAAGCCCTGGTTCCTTTTTTCCTTATTGTTTTGTCATTTTTTTAGAACTTTGGGAACTAAAATCTTTTTGCTTAAATGCTGAATTTATAAATTGAAACAGACTCTTGGGTTTTGTTATAAAGGCAAAGTAATAATACTTTTATGTATTTTATAGGCTTATATAGTATAATAACTTGAATTTATGGTTGGATTTGACTGAACCTACGTAGGTACTAATCTGAATGACTCATATATAGAAAATGTGCAGTATTTTAAGTATAAAAAATTAAACTGGACTAGTTTGCTTTTGTTTTATAGTATAAATGAAAATGACCCAAACTATTTAATTGTATGAGCAGAAATTATGAATGAAAGATGTATTTTAGAGCTATATGACAGAGGGACATTTTAACTTGAATTCCCCAGTGGCAAAAGTAGTGTATAAACTAATGCTAGTGTATACACTACTGAAGTGCCAATTTATGTAACATTTTTAAATTTAATTTTTAAAATGAAAGATTTTTTTTTCACTGTGAAGGGCAGTAACATTAAATTTTCCCAATGGGTACGAGTGAATGATTTACTTAGTACATTGATATACTTAACTATTAGCATTTTTGGGAAGCTGGATTTGATACAAATTTATTTTGAAAAACATGGTTTATGAAATTTTATAATAAAAGTATTAATAAAGACATTGTTAAGTTTCTATAAACATGCACTAAAAGTGGCAAGACAGAGTGGAGAAATGTAATTTTGACTGAGAAAAAAACTTTTTTCAGGAAAACAAGATTTATGAAGAGAAAAACATAAAGGACTTTTGAATATACTTTCTTGGATATCCATTTTAATTAAGCTGAGCACTCTTTTTTATTAAAGGTAAGGGTGGATTTTGGAATTATATAAATGTTATGCCAAGTTAAATGAAAGGATTGAGTTATGTGCAGGAATTCCCTGTGATAATGAGAGGGATTTTTAGAGAAAGATCCCAGAAGCTGTTCTATCTGCCACAAATCAGACATGGAGAAGGGGACATGAACGTGAGCAATGCCTTTAACCCTGGCCACTTCCCGGAGAGGGAGAATGGCAGAGGAGGTTTGACTGGTTGGAGCAGTTTTTGAACCGGTGGAGAAGGAGGAGGGGTGCGGTTTAAAGTAGAAGAAACCCTGAATATGGGGAACCTATTGCCAGAATCTCTGAGATACAGCTAAAGCAGTGTTAAGAGGAAAGTTTCTAGCACTAAATGGCTTCATCGAGAAGATAGAAAGATCTCAAATTAACAAACTAACTTCACCTAAAGGAACTAGAAAAAAAGAACAAACCAACCCCAAAGCCAGTCAAAGAAAAGAAGTAAAAATTAGAGAACTGAATGAAATTGAGATGCAAAAATCCATACAAAAGATCAATGAAATCAAGAGTTGGTTTTTCAAAAAAATAAAAATAAACAAGATCATTAGACCACTAGCTACAGTAACACACAAAAAGAGAAGATCCAAATAAGTATAGTCAAAAATGGCAAAGATGACATTACAACCAATCCACAGAAATTAGAAAAGATTCTTAGAGAATACTGTGAACAAATATATGCACACAAATGAGAAAATCTAAAGGAAATGGATAAATTCCTAGAAACACACAATCTCCCAAGACTAAAGTAGGAAAAGATTGAAATGCTGAATAGACCAATATTGAGCTCTGAAACTGAATCAGTAATGAAAACAACTACCAACCAAGGAAAGCTCAGGGCCAGATGGATTCACACTGAATTATACCAGACATACAAAGAAGTAATGACACCAATCCTACTGAAAGTATTACAAAAAAATTGAAAAGGAGGGGATCCTACCTAACCCATTCTGTGAAGCTAGCATCTGCCTAATACCAAAATCTGGCAGAGACATAACAATAAAAGAAAACTTCAGGCCAATATCCCCGATGAACATAGACACAAAAATCCTCAACAAAATGCTAGCAAACCAAATCCAGCAGCACATCAAAAAGTTAATATACTATGCTTAAGTGGGCTTTATTCTTGGGATGCAAGGCTGGTTTAACATACACAAATCAATAAATGTGATTCACCACATAAACAGAATTAAAAGCAGAAACTATATGATCATCTCAATAGATACAGAAAAAGCTTTGGATAAAATCCAACGTCCCTTCCATAAGCAAAAAACAAATAACCCCATTAAAAAATGGGCAAAGGACATGAACAGACACTTCCCAAAAAAACATGTACAAGCAGCCAACAAATGAGGAACATTTTAATATGTTCCTCATTGCTAATTAAAATGAGGAACATTTTAATATGTTCCTCATCACTAATCATTAGAGAAATGCAAATCAAAATCACAATGAGATACCATCTTACACTGGTCAGAATGGTTGTTACTAAAAAGTCAATAAACAACAGTGCTGGTGAGGCTATAGAGAAAACAAGGCTTATACACTGTTGGTGGGAATGTAAATTAGTTCAGCCACTGTGGAAGTTTCTTAAAGAAAAGTTTAGAGATTTCTTAAAGAACTTAGAACTACCATCCAACCCAGCTATCCCATCACTGGGTATATACCCAAAGGAAAATAGATCATTATATGAAAAAGACACATGCGCTCGTATGTTCATCGTTGGACTATTCATAACAGCAGTGACAGGGAATCAACTTAGGTGCCCAACAATGGTGGATTGGATAAATAAAATGTACATATACACCATGGAATATTACACAACCATAAAAAAGAGTGAAAGCATGTCTTTTGCAGCAACATGGGTGGACTAGAGGCCGTAATCCTAAGTGAATTAAGGCATAAACAGAAAACCAGATACTGCATGTTCTCACTTGTAAGTGGGAGCTCAACATTGAGCACACATGCACATAAAATGGGAACAACAGACACTGCAGACTGCTAGAGGGAGTACGGGAATGGGTTGAAAAAACTCCGTTGGGTACTGTGCTTACTACCTGGGTGCAATATGTTCATATATCAAACCTGCACCTGCACCCCCTGTTTCTAAAATAAAAGTTGAAAGAAAGAGAAAGCTACACGAAAACCTGAATAGGACATTTGTTACAATGAAGTATTTGACACATCAATATTTCTTTTCTTCTTTTCTGCCTCACCCTGCCCTGCCCCACCCTGCCTTGCCTTGCCTTGCCTTTTTTTTTTGAGACATAGTCTCACTCTGTTGCCCAGGCTGGAGTGCAGTGGTGGGGTCTCAGCTCACTCTAGCCTAGACCTCCCAGACTCAAGTGATTCTCATGCCTCAGCCTCCCAAGTAGCTGGGACTACAGGCACGCACTACCATGTCCAGCTATTGTTTGTTTTTGCAGAGATGGGGTCTCACTATGTTGCCCAGGATGGTCTTGAACTCCTGGCCTCTAGCAATCTGCCCACCTCAGCCTCCCAGCGTGCTGGGGTTGCAGTCATGAGCCACTGGGACTGGTTCACGTCAATATTTCTTACAAGCATAGATTTAAAAACAAATAAAATACTAGCTCTTCAAATTCAGAGATATATAGAAAGGTTATACATCATGGTCAAGTGGTATTCATTCCAAGAATGCAAAGGTGGCTTAACATTTAAAAATCAATCATTATGATCCACCACAATAAGATAAAAATCTCATGACCTATAGGAAGAACATTTGGTAAAAGTCAACTCCTTGTCATGATTGGCAGCCAGAAATATATTAATAAGACAACTTTCATAATATGCTAGTCTATCTACAAAAATTCCCCAAAGCTAACCAATGGTCAAATATTGAATGGTTTCTTCCCAAGGTCACAGGAATGAGACAGGAACTACTATCACCATCTGTATTCAATATTGTAGTGGATATATTGGCAAGTGCTATAAGAAAGTAAATGAAATGAAAGACTTCAGGATTAGAAAGAAAGAATTAAAACCAACATCATAACATGATTTTATACTTAGAAAACCACAAAGAATCTACACAGTATGAAAATTTATATGTGAAGCAATTAAGGTGCTAGTTAATACAACGTCAATGTACAAAATCAATTGTATTTTTATATGCTAGCAACAAAAAAGACAAACAAACCAATTTTTAAAATGGGTCAAAACTCGAATAAACATTTCTCCAAGGAAGGTATACAAATGGCCAAAAAGCACATGAAAAGATGTTTAACATCATGATTCAATAGGAAAATACAAATCAAAACCACAATGAAATACCACTTCACAGCTACTAGGTAGATCAGCTACAATAAAGCTTTAGGTTATGTATCTTCACCACTACAACAAAAAACATTTTTAAGCTATACTAAATGCAAAGATAGACAAACTGACCAAAGGTTCAAAGATAGATGTGTACATGTATGATCCTTTTCAATGAAGAAACGTCTTTTCAGTAACTAGTGCTGGGTTAATTTTATATACACATGGAAAAAAAATTCTGGACTTCTACCTTACATTGTATGAAAAAATCAGTTCCAGAGGGATTGCACATCTAATGTAAGAGGCAAAACAATAAAGATCTTGAATGACAAGGAGAACATCTTCATGAACTTGGAGTAGGCAAAGATTTTTTAAATAGAATACAAGAACCACTAAACATAAAGGAAATGTTTGATAAAATGTACTATATTAAGTTTAAGAACATCTGTTCATCAAAAGACATTATACGAGGATGAAAAAGGCAAGCCACAGAATTAGGGAAGATATTTTCCATACACATATCTGACAAAGAACTCATAGTCTAGATGATTAAAAAACAAAACAGAGCAACAATACAAAAAAACTCCCTTTCAATAAGAATAAAACCACCCAATGGAAAAAAACAGACAAAAGATTTGAAGAGATGATTCCCACAAAAGGATATCCAAATAGCCAAGAAACAGGAAAAGGCACTCGACTTCATTGGTCATCAGGGAATTGCAAATTAAACCCCAATGAGACAGCTGTATTTCATGTTAGGAAAAGCGCTAAAATGAAGACACAAGCCAAGATGGAGAGCACATGGAAGTGGAAACTAATACAACCACTCTGGAAAACTGGCAGCATCTGTTAAAGCTGGAAATTTTCACACCTATGACCCAGAATTCCACCCTAAGTACACACCTGACAGAGATGTGTACATATGTACCATGAAGACCATGTGCAAGTATCTTTGTAGCATCCTATTTGTAATACCTTTAAACTGGTAACTACCCAAATTCCATTAACAATAGAATGAATAAATGAACTAGAGGTCATCCACATATCAAAATACTCTGCAGCAATGAGAATAAACTCAGTACAACTACATGCAACCACAAAGATAATGTTGAGGGAGAAAATCTACAAAACACTGCATGGTTCCATTTATGTAAAATGAATACATATAAAGGGGATATATATATATCAAGCGAAACCATTCGATGCTGTTAGAAGTCCCATCATTCTTGGTGAATGTAGTGACTAGAAGAGGCTCAAAGAGTTCCTGGAGTTTTTCTCTTTCTGGTGGTGTTGACAGTGGTGTGTTTGGTTTGTGAAATTCATTGAGCTACACATCTATGATTTGTGCACTTTCTGTATGTATGAAGTATACATTAATAAAATTTTCCAAAAAAAATCTTATTTTGGTAAAAGGACAATTTAAAGAACTGTATTAAGTGAATAATAGTTCAGGTTTTACAGATATGCGTGAGGTGAATGAATGACCAATCTTTGGAGAATGTGCATGATTAGCTAGGCTTCATTCTACACATCTTCCTTAGTGGAATCCCATTCCACTTTCCACCACCTTCATTCTCAGGCCCCCCCATGCAGGCCCCTTTTCTGTTGCAGCTCAGCTGGACAGCCCCTTCGGCGGGGACTCCCCTTGCTCCTTTTGTGACTCCTGGCTCAGAGGAATAAGCCTAATTTGTAGGCTGAAAGCCATTTGAGAGATGTGGCATCTTTCTCATGAACAAGTGTGACTTGACCAAGGCCATAGAACTGGTTAGTTACAGAAATATGCTCAAATACGTATCAAACATCTTGACACCCAACATTCCATGCCAGTTTGGAAGGTTTCAAAAAGAAATCCCCTAATTCTACAATCCATTTCCAGCTCACCTGCTGTGGCATTGAATATTCTGACATTAGGGATCCACTGGGTCATGTGTACATGTTTCATCTGGTCTCTCTTACAGTGGCAGTCTCCCCTCAGTGGCCTGCCACCCACAGAGCCACAGAGGGGACTGGGGTAGAGCAGGCCAGGTGCCATGAACTGCCCTGTCTTGAACCAGGGCTGGCTTCTCTGAGACCAGCGATCTCTGTCTAATTGCTGCCTTATTCCTTCTCCAGGTCCTTCCAACCCTCCTGCTACCATGAAGATTGCAGTGATTGGACAGAGCCTGTTTGGCCAGGAAGTTTACTGCCACCTGAGGAAGGAGGGCCACGAAGTGGTGGGTGTGTTCACTGTTCCAGACAAGGATGGAAAGGCCGACCCCCTGGGTGAGTGAGCCAATGGAGCAGGGAAGCTGATGGAGGGCGGCCCGCCCATCCAGATAGAAGGGAAGCAGTGGGTGGGAGTCTGGGAGCAGAAGTCTGCAGGGCCTGTGCTCTAGCTGGGAGGCAGCCATAAGTGGTCTACCTTGAATACTGCTCCAGTGCCAACAGGCTGCTGGGCTTTTCTGGAGTAAAGTGGAGATCCCCTCCCCACCTGATCATGGGGTGGCATTAGGGTCCTGGAGAAGGGCTATAGAGAAGCCCAGCCTGGTCCCAGGTCCCACACAGAGCTTCTCTGACCCAGCACCCATGCTTGGGAATGTCTCCATGTTCTGAACTGGGGGGTCCATGTTCTGAAAGGTGGGCATGCACGGCATCACCATTGCTGGGGCTGCTGTCAAAACACACAGTGCTCTACTTACCCGGCAGGGGAGTGACCATGATCACAAAGGTGGTTTTCCCAGGGCGAGTCTTCTCCATTGGACTCTGGATGTGCTGATCCCTGCAATTTCCCCAAAGGTGGGAAACTCGACTGCATAATTTGTGGTAATGGGGAACTGCATTTGCGCTCTCCCCTGGCATTTTAATTTTTTAAAAGAAAAGAAAAAAACACAGAGAGTACTGAGCGCACCCTGGGAGTTTCGGATTCAGAATGAGGTGGAAAAGTCAGAATTAGGTGAAATTGTTAACCTGGGACAAGTTCCTGGGAGATACTGGCATCTCTTGTACTAGGAAAAGCACATTTTGAGAATCACGGGTCTGGGTCACTGCCTTTGAGCTGGGAACCTCAGCAGACAGGATGCAGGGGCCTCAGCTTGGATGAACAGACCCTCTAGGAACACTGACTGGTCCTTCTCAGGCCTGATGGAGACAGACTGTGGGGCAGGGCTTAAGGATAGAGGGCCAGGATTAGGAAAGGGGGCTTGTAGGCCTGGCCAGGCACAGAGGTGTAGTTTGTTAAGGAAAGCCAGTCTCCCTCAGTGGGGAAGCTGCAGCCTGGCCCTAGAATCAACTCCAACACCCAACACCCAATGCCAGCCAGGCTTCAGTCTTGGACCTGACCACAAGTGACCCTGACCCCACCACAGCCTGGGTCCTACACCCAGCCACTAAGTGACCACTGACCCCAGCTGCTGACCCTGGACCCAGACCAGGCCTGGCTGGGACTCCTACTTGGCCTTGATCTCAGATGTCTTGCAGCAGTATTTCATTGGTCACTGTGGTACAGCTTTTGCAAGTGCAGTCCAATCTGCTGACATCACATCCCACCCTCTCTCAAAACTACCAGACACCAGGACAGAGTGACAGAGGAGGAGGCCGGAGAGGAGAGCCAGTCCAGTCAGGGCCCAAACATCACACCAGAGGCTCTAACAGAGAACTGAATACAAAGAAGTGTTCCTTGGGTATTGAAGAGGGGAAGGCAGAGAGCCCAAAGTTATTGGGGACAGCGACTTCAGGAAGCAGCTGCCACTGTAAGGCTAAGATAAAGGAGGACGCTTTAACTATAAAAACTTGGGAGCTTAGGCCTGTAATCCAGACCTGTGAGGAGGGTGTGCTGGTGACGGGGCAGGAGGAGGGGCCCTGCAGGCTGTATCTGGTCCTCTGGGGTGTGTGTGTGTGTGTGCACGCGCGCGCGCATGTGTGCATACTGAGGCTAGTTCTGCAGATGATGGAAAAACTGATGTAGCCATTGCTCTGAGAAGGAACGACTGTGACTGGGATGAAGAAGCTGGGCTGGGGGAGGCTCACAGGACAGGAACCCACTTGACAGAAAGGAGTGAGGATGCCCTGTTGCCCTTCTTCCCCTTCTTCCTCCATCAGGGAACAGCTGACAAAGCAGAAATGCCATCTGTGGGGGGGCAGTCCCCATCACAGAGTGAGCAGTAGAGGGGGCCGGAAGACAGTAACTCAGTGACGGGGATGGCAAGGCCTCAGGAGAGGAATGAGGGCAGAGGTCAGCCATCTGGGTTCTGGAAGAGGGAGGCACTCAGAGGTCCTGGGGTTCAGCAGAAGTCAGGGTGCAGGCAGGGCAGTCCCCAGAGCCTCATGCTTGGCTGGTGCATCCATCTGTGTTGCCCAGTGGAGCCTGGCTGGGGTGTGGGTGAGGGGGCAGGAATGGAGAGAAGGCCTATGAGCTGCTCTGCTGGGAAGGCAGAGGTGGCTGCGTGTGGGTGGGTTATGGAGAGGGGCCAGTTTCTTATCCACCGTCCCACAGGTCTGGAAGCTGAGAAGGATGGAGTGCCAGTATTCAAGTTCTCCCGGTGGCGTGCAAAAGGACAGGCTTTGCCTGATGTGGTGGCAAAATACCAGGCTTTGGGGGCCGAGCTCAACGTCCTGCCCTTCTGCAGCCAATTCATCCCCATGGAGATAATCAGTGCCCCCCGGCATGGCTCCATCATCTATCACCCGTCACTGCTCCCTAGGCACCGAGGGGCCTCGGCCATCAACTGGTGAGATGGGGCAAAAACACAGGGGGCCATCCCCATACATGTCCCTCCATCAGCCTGACTTGTCGCTTTCCATTAGCCCAAAGCATTTCTAGGGCTGCAGAGTGGGCATCATGCAGGTGCCTGTCCTGTGGCTGACAGATGTCAGCCACAGAACAGGCTGTGCAACGTTATCAATGAGTGAAGGCTCTAGAGCACTGGGAGCAGGTGTTGGTAAGCACTCTGCATTCCCACAGTTATTGGAGAAGCTGGCACTGTCAGTGTTCCCATCCCCCAGCTGAGACAGAGAGGGCACCAGAAGGCGCAGGGACAGAGAGGGCACCAGGAGGCGCAGGGGCCAGGGTGCCACCCCAGGCGGTGGGCTGGGGCTCCTACTCTAACTTCCACTACCGCTGCTCTGGGCAGCACACTTCGTAGAAAGAGATAAAGATGGAGCAAAGGATGGCCTCCACAAGGCACTCTGAGGGGACAGAATTCCCAAGACAACAAATGGGGTGACAAGGCAGATGGGTGGTCAAAGAGGGAAGACATTTGAGTTGAGAAAAGAGAGTGGATTTGTAGTCGGACTGGTCTGTTGAGATTCAGGCTCTCTGATCTTTGTGGGTGTCGCTTCACTTTTCTGGGCCTTAGTTTCCCTTTCTGTAAACCGAGTATACCTGTTATCCCTGCTGTGAGGACTCAGTTACATAAGGCATATAGAGCTTTTAGCACAATTCCTGGCCCATGGTTGTTATCAATACATGCTGTTTTCCTTCTTCCGTTTCCCGCCGGAGCCGGTGTCAGTCCTACCCCTGGGAAGAGAGGGCCTCCTGGAGGATGGCAGGTCCACGGGCCTGTACCCAGGACATCCTCCGTGGCCCTTCATCGTGGACTCCAGGTTTCACTCTTCTGCTTCCTAGGACCCTCATTCACGGAGATAAGAAAGGGGGGTTTTCCATCTTCTGGGCGGATGATGGTCTGGACACCGGAGACCTGCTGCTGCAGAAGGAGTGTGAGGTGCTCCCGGACGACACCGTGAGCACGCTGTACAACCGCTTCCTCTTCCCTGAAGGCATCAAAGGGATGGTGAGGACCTGGAGCCAGCCGCGCCCTACCCGCCCCGACGCACCCTCAAGCATCCTCCCTAGACCCAGCCCACCGCTCCTGGAGGCCAGGAATCTGTTCCCCAGATTCAGGATTCTGGAGGGAGAGGAGCTCTCACTTCAAGGTTTCAGAGGCAGGATTAGGACAAACAGTGTATTGTATTAGGAGGGAATCTTGCTCACAACGGACAGAACCCAGCTCAAAAAGCGTTTGGCAAAAAGGGGACATTTTGGGGCCCGTTCAATAGACAAGGAAGGCTAAAGGCAGGGACTGGGTCACACCCTGCTGAATCCAGGAGCTTCAATTATGACATCGTTAGGATTCTATTTCTCTCTCCTTCACTCGTTGATTCTCCTTTTCTCTGTGTGATTAGTTTCATTCTCAGTTTGGCTGCCCTGAATTAGAGGAAAGATAGCCACTATAGCTCAAGGATTCTAATTCTTGATTCCAGGGAAAGAGAAACACTTTTTCTCCTAGAATTCATCAATCACAAATCAGGGGAGATTCTGATTGGCCAGCTTGGGGGTCATGTGATCCTCATGAGCCAATCACCAGCTGGGGTGATGGAGTGCTCTGATAGGCTGTCTCAGTCACATGCTTCCTGCTGGGAAGGCCGTGACCTGTGGTCACATGGCCTGAGCGGCAGGGCGGCTTAGTCACCTGGGCAGCTGGTACTGCTGAGAGGCAGGGTGGCAGGCTATGGGCCGGAGCCCGCAGCTGCAGGAGGGGCCCGGGGATCATATGTGACGGCTGCTTGCCCCTGCCCGAGGGCAGGCTGGCAGGGACGGCCAGAGGCAGAGGTGCTGTCCAAGCATGCAGCAGGAGGGAAGGAGGCCCTGGGGAGCACTTGCTGTTTGGGCGCAGCAGGAAGAGCAGCTGCAGTGTCTACCGTCCCCTCATCCTCCTCAGCTCCTGGCCGTTGCCTTTTATTTTTCGGTTGTGTTAAACTTGTCTTCCCCACAGATTGACCAGCTCACAAAAATAGTGAACAAAGTAGAGTTGCTGGAGATTTAGTGGTACAGAGAGGGAGCTTACCTGTGCTTCCCACGGCAAGCAACTCAAATACTCCTTGAAGCTGCACTGTCCAACAAGGTAGCCACTGGTAACATGCAGCTATTAAATCAATTAAAATGAATTATACTGAAAAATTCAGTTCCTCAGTCTCAGCCACATTCTAAGTCCCCTGGCCACCGTGTTGGACCGTGCAGACTTGGAACTCATCCATCACCACAGAGGGCTCCATTGGGCAGCCCTGCCTCAGATGCTCTGACACCCGGTCACTTCCCATTCTTGGCACCTCCCGGTCTCTTCCCTCAGGCTCTTGCTCACGTGGGCCCAGACTCCTTGGCTCTCCTTCTCCCTCTCTGATTCCTTTCCCACCACCTTCCTCTTTCCTGTCACAGAGAAACAACTTCCTGCTTCATCTCAGACCTCCAAACTTCCACCTTCAAGCCCACCACGGGGCTCAGGACCCACTCTCTTTAAAGGCAGAGAAGGCTTAGACAGCAACATGGACATTTGTGTCTGTGTTATACCTGCAGGGCTTTACAGTTTATATAATCATCTAAGATATCAGAAGATGTAAGATCTATGTAATCTAAACCTTTGCCAGGTAGAGAGGATGGGTCTGTGTCCGTTGTGCAATAGAAGTTAGGTTCACGCTGACTCCCTTGTTCATATGGCAGGTGTTTCTTGGGTGACTGCTGTGTACCAGGCAAGTCTGGTCAGTCTGGGGAAGGGTCCAGGCTCAATGTGGGCCCTGGGGCTGGGAAGGAGGCAAGGTCCTACTGCTGGGGATAGCAACCCACCGGATCTCCCCAGGTGCAGGCCGTGAGGCTGATCTCTGAGGGCAAAGCCCCCAGACTCCCTCAGCCTGAGGAAGGAGCCACCTATGAGGGGATTCAGAAGAAGGAGACGGCCAAGGTGAGTGCTGGGTCCCTCCACACCCTCATCCTGCCTGTGAGCAGACTGGGGTTGTAGAGGGCAGCCTGAGGAGGCTGGGGTTCAGCCCAGATGGTGCAGGTTGTAATTCTTTGAGGCCAGAACACAGGGCAGCCCAGGTCAGGGATGCATGAAGAGAGCCGTGGAGGAGGAGGACCCTGGCACCTGGGAGGGTAGCGAACAGGGTCCATTCCAGGTTCTTTCCTGTTCCTCTTTAGGAGGAATGGGCAGGCAAAGCCCACAGGGAGATAAGAGTGGGAGTTAGGGGGCAAAACGTCAGCCGTAGTGCGAGCAGTCTTCAAGGCAAGGTGTGAGGGACAGTGCGGGTCTCTGGAGCAATAGCCAGTGGAGGAGCCTCAGAAGCCTGTAGGCTGTGTCTCAGCTCAGGAGTATGGGTTGCTGTGTGGGGACCCACAGGGGCCCTGCCAGTGAAAGGTGGGGCCCTATGGGACGGGCCTGAGTACATTATGCTGGGGCCTCTGTGTAAGGTCTGGGCCATGTTGACAGCAACAGAACATTATCTTCCCCAAACCATTCTGAAGTCTGCTCAGCCCATGAGAGACTGAGGGTCAGAGAGCACCCAGAACTAGGGGCACCAGCTCAGGGACTCCTGCAAGTGTCTAAGAGGAAGCTGGGGTTACCAGCTGTCTCACAAGAGCTTGGTCCACTGTCCAGATGTCATCAGGGTGGGAGGGGAGTGAGGAGAGACCAGCTGAGCACACACACCTTGCTCCCCACAGATCAACTGGGACCAGCCGGCAGAGGCCATTCACAACTGGATCCGCGGGAACGACAAGGTGCCGGGAGCCTGGACAGAGGCCTGTGAACAGGTGTGTCCCTGCATGGCTGGAATCCAGCCAGGTGCATTGGTGTATCCCACTGGCCATTAAACTGTCACACATGTTTGAACTGGTTGGTATAATAAATAGCTACTGCCCTGGCCCCTACTCCCACTGGGTGCCCCCTAAACATCCCAGCCTTTCCCCAGGAGTGAGAGACCTACCCAGCCTGCAGTAGCTAAAGGATAGATGTCCTGCGTAGCTGGAGGCCTCCAGGCCCTTGTAGTGCCCCTGGGGCCCAGCTGTATTGGTGGTGAAATATTTTGAGTCTCACCACTGGGCTTGCGGAGACCCCAGGCCCAGTGCTCACTCTGACTTGGCCTCAGGCAGGGTGGAGCAGCACATTCAGGGCCAGGCTGACCGTGGGCAGGCCAGATGCTGAAGATGTGGAGACTTGGGGGTCACAGGTTCTAGTGAGGCATCAGGGGTGGCAGGACTGTGTGTGGTGGTCTTTGCGCAAACCTTGAGGGCAGTCTTGTCCCCCACACAGTCTCAGACTCTCCAGACCCCTGACCCCCAGCCGACTGCCCAGACTGTGGCCAGAAGCCTCTCTGCTGTCCTCATCAACGCAGAGCCCTTTGTACTAGCAAATGCATCTTCTGATCAAAGCAACCACTCCTTGGCAGCACCCTGAAGGCAGGTAGCCTCATTCCATGATGCCTGGAGCACATTCTCCCCCAGTCTGTGCACCTCAGGTCTGAGGCCATGGGCCAAGGAGAAGGGTCTTATGGCAGAGTTGAGGCAGACCTGCCATCAGCTCCCTGAGGCCACTGAGGCTCCTCCAGGTCTTGTTTGTGCCCCAGGAGAAAGGGCCTCAGGGGTCACATGGGCTTTGAGCCGGCTCCCAGGTCTCAGCTACCCCTGGCCCCTCTCCCTCTCCCAGCCCTGCTCAGACCTGCCTGGGCTACTGGCTTCGGGGGCTTCTTCTCACCCACCATCTTCTGGTATTTCTCCCCTCGACAGAAACTGACATTTTTCAACTCAACGCTGAACACTTCAGGCCTGGTGCCCGAGGGAGACGCTTTGCCCATCCCAGGAGCCCATCGGCCAGGGGTGGTCACCAAAGCAGGACTCATCCTCTTTGGGAATGATGACAAAATGGTAAGGGCACGGCTGTGGGTCACTTGCCTGCTCAAAGCCACCCATGCTCCTGTCCTTGGACTCAGGCCTCACAGGAAGACCCTAGGCTCCTCTGGAGAAAATGGAAAAAACCAGACCCAGGGAGGAACACTGACCCTGATTTGTCCCTGACCGCCCGGCTGGTCCTGAGCACAGGTTGTCCGAGGCAGTTTACCCACTTCTCTGTTCTGGGAAAGCTGGGCTCCCTACCCTTCCTGGCTAGGCACCCATCTCCAGGCTGAGTGCCCTGTGTGGGTGTCAGGCAACCTAGAATCAGAGAGAAGCCCTCCCAGGGAGCCTGGGTTCAGGGCCTCTCTTAGGTCTATCAGAAGCACCTCTGGGTGTGGGGTCATTAAGCCTCTGTGCCTCAGCTCCCATCTCTTTGAACGGCGATGCCATGGTGACTTAGCACGTGCAGAGCCTTGGGAGCCATGCCGGCCACCTGCTCTTGTTATTAGCAGACTACAACTCACGGTACCAGCAAACACTGATGGAGCACCTTTTATACCAGAACAATGTATACGCGTTAAATTTAATCTGCCTAACAACAGTATGAGATATGTATAAATATTATATCCTTATAGAGGAAAAAAACAGAGATTTAAATAACTTGTCCAGGATCATCCAAGCTAGCCCGTGGCAGAGCTGGGATTCAGACTCTGAAATTCTGGCTCCAAAGCCGTGATGCTGGTCTTGGCCATGGTAGCTTCCTGTTCATATGCACTCTACTACTCCTTCTCACATGAGCAGCCAGGGGTAGGGAGAGGGCAGGCAGGGATCTTCCCACACACTGACAGGGTCCGGACAAACCCCATGGGCGTGGTACCCCCAGCCGTGTTGCTGTGTCCGGCCTACCAGAGTGAGGCGTGGCAGTATGGGGCCTGGCCTTTGCTGGCTCTTGGTGTCCAGTCTGCCATGCTCCCCTGTCAGAAGGTCTAGGCTGCTGTTGATGTCTGCAATGTAGTGTTTTGGGTATCCAAGATTGATATGTGCAGTTGCAAGAGAATATCTGTCTGTGGTCAGGTTCCCTAGAAGCAGCATCTAAGGTAAAAATTCTTGTGCAAGTGATTTATTGAGGGAATGTTCCAGAAAATCATGCCAGGCAGTAAGGGCAGAGGAAAGCAAAGCAAAAGTAAAGGTTCAGGAGAAGTCTAGCCTGGGGCTGCTCCCAGGGTGGGTTTTGGAGTATTAACTGCACCCTCCAATTATACCTGCCTGTCCCCACCTCTGTCAGCCTTTGGTTTCAGTGGCCCCTGGGGTGGGGTGGAGAACCCACCAGGCATAGTCCCTCGGCCTCTTTGTGTACAGGAGCTCTTATCCATCCACAGCAAGCAAGGATGGGACAGTGCAGGCCGTTATCATCCAGCCCTTGCTGCAGCTGGAGGACAGGGCACCAGCCACAGGGGTCTGAGCAGGGCACCCACAGCATCTGCCCAGAGACCTGCAAAGACAGGAACGCAAAGAAGGCAACTAAGTGTCTTAAGAGGAAGCTGGGGTTATCGGCTCTCTCACAAGAGCTTTGTCCACTGTCCAGAGGTGGTCAGGGTGGGAGGGGAGTGAGGAGAGACCAGCTGAGCACACACACCCTGCTCCCCACAGATCAACCCAGAAGACCCTGGGTTGAAGCATCTCTCAGCCACGCCCTGTGGAGTCTGGCTGGGCTTTAGCTTGCAGAAAGCTCCAGAACATCTTTGAAAGGCAATGGGGCGAGGGTCAGGCCGAGAGGCAAGTTCCAGTTCTGGCAGAGCATGCATAGAGAGTACCATTCTTACACAGCCACTCTTAACGCATAGAGACATGCACCCACCCATGAGCTTATCCGTAACTCTTTTTTTACATGTGTTTTTTTTCCTGGCCCCTAACAAAAGCATTTGTTGAAAAACTATCGATAAACAAGCAGGCCCCAAACAATTCAAACATCTTATTAAATACAGTAAATCTGAGGGAGACACTAGAGTATCCCAGAGTCATGAGCTACAATGGGGGCAGTTCATGTCTGGCAGCCAGAATCCCCTTGAACTGATGGCTGGACGCAGGCTCTACCCGGGACCAGCTTGAAGTGCTATCCTGAAGCTGCAGACTGCAGGGCCGGCCAGACCCTTTTTCAGCCTCTCCTCTTCCCACCTCTGCATCCCACACAGGCATCTGGTGATGTTCTCCAGGTGTTTCTGTGGCAGTTCTGGGAGCTACTGGGTGATTGCAAGATTAGTTGTTTTTCTAAGTTGACTTTCTATGTGGTGCCTGAATGACGTTTGCTTTTTTTGTTCAGTAGGAATCCTTTTTTACAGAAGTAATAAAGTCATTACACTTAAAAACAAAGTGGAAGTGTGGTGGGAGTGGGTGATGGAAAATCGAGCAGCTGGTAGGGGACACAAGCTCTGCAATTCCCTCTGTGTCCCTGGAATAGTGGCCTCCGCACTCTGAACTCATCACTAATCTGAGACTCCCTGCTTCTTCCTCATCTGAAGGTTGGAGACAAGGCTGGAGTGCCCAGCACAGCACCCCTTGTGGGACGCCTTCATCACTGCCTTCATCACTGCAGGTCCGACCACAGGAACTGTGAAATCCTTCTTTTGGCCGGGCGCAGTGGCTTATGCCTGTAATCCCAGCACTTTGGGAGGCCAAGGCAGATGGATCATGAGGTCAGGAGTTCGAGACCAGCCTGACCGATGTGGTGAAACCCCATCTCTACTAAAAATACAAACAAAAATTAGTCGGGCGTGGTGGTGCGCGCCTGTAATCCCAGCTATTCAGGAGGGCTGAGGCAGGAGAATCGCTTCAACCTGGGAGGCGGAGGCTGTAGTGAGCCGAGATCGCACCACTGCACTCCAGCCTGGGCAACAGAGCAAGACTCTGTCTCAAAAAAAGAAAAGAAAAGAAAAGGAATCCTTCCTTTTGCAGCTGCTGGTGAAGAACATTCAGCTGGAGGATGGCAAAATGATCCTGGCCTCGAACTTCTTTAAGGGGGCAGCCAGCAGTGTCCTTGAGCTGACAGAGGCAGAGCTGGTTACTGCGGAGGCTGTGCGGGTAAGAGGCAACTTCAGGGCTGCCATCCAGTTGGGCAGGTTGTGCCGTGCACATGTGTTCTGCAAATCACCCTCCCCAGAGTTGGGCAGTGCCAGCCCTCTGTGGGTGTCTGTTTTGGCTCCAGGTGCAGTGTTGGTTCTATCTCGTCTTGGAGCTTTCTGTTGTCTTCTTGCTGCTCCTTCCTCTGCAACTGGGGCCCTGGGATCTGGCCAGTTCAGTCTGACTCTTCTAGGGGCTCATTGTCAACACTTAATAAGTGAAACAGAAGCTCCTGGAATATTTGAAAGAGTCAGGTGTCAAGCCCATGTCCCTGTGATTAGAATGTGAGCACTGGAGCCTTCCAGAAAGGCTGCACCAGAGGCAGCATCCCGGGCTGTGACCAACACAAGCTGCCCATAAGGCACACCTGGTCTCCAATCCAGCTTTGCCCCAATATGATGCTGTAGGGAGCTTTCGTCTCTGAGACTCAGTCTTCTCAACATGAATTTCCATCCATGCTCACTTCCTGGAATTTGTTCCTGACCCTTCATGCTCCCTCCCACTGTATCCTTCTTCCCTGGGTGGAGAGAAGAGATCTGGGGGAAGACCTTCAAGAGAGAAGGAACAGCAAATGGCAAGGCCCTAACAGGGCAGAGGCCTCCCTGTGTTCAGGGAGTCACCATGGGAGGGCACTCACTGTAGCTGGAGCCCAGGGGGTGAGGGGCAGAGTCAGGTGGGCACAGCTGGGGACCTTGGGTGTTAACAGCACATGTGCGGCAGGGCTCAGCAAGGATGGACATGAGGCATTTGTGTGATCCAAAGGTGCTGAGAGCCAGCAACTTCCTTCTTGAAAGTGGAACACCTTGAAGGTCTGTTTAAAAAAAATCCTATTTATTCCAAAGATATCCCTGGAGCAGTTGCTCTGGCCCTGACTTGGCCTGCCCTGGGTTGCAGGGCCAGCTGGACAGACAGCCCTCCTGGAGCCCACAGCTGAGTGGCTCTGGGGATGAGCTGGGGTCATCATTTGTAGATGTAGACCTGAGTCAAACGATGCTATCTTACAACAGCTGCAGCCAAGTCCTGCATCTGTAAAATGGGAATAACAAGCCCTTCCTCAATGGAGGATTGGTAGAGGAGATAACACACATGAAGAGGTTTAGTTCAGTAGCTGGCATCTTTGAGGAACTCAGTACACATTGGCAATACGTCTAAGCATCTCATGAGAAAAACAGATACTTCTGGAGTGTGTACTGTGGACAAAAGTTCTCAGAAAATGAATTTGGAGAACAGAGACTTTATTCCAGTGACCAGTTTGCAAACCGTCCAAAGGCAGCTTCTGGTGTAACAGTAAGGTGCATTCCTGAGAACAACGGGAAGGGTGGGGTTTTATAGCAAAAGCTCTCACCCAGGTTCCCATGCAAAGGAAGGGTTGAAACCAGTTCTAATTGGCTGGTACAGCTGAGCCCTGATTGGCTGGTTCAGGTGAGCTCTGAAAGACTCAAAGATAAAAAGGTGCAGGTTTTAGGGGAACCTAGAGTACATGTGTGACCCCCTAGACAGCAAGTGTCCACTTGGCTCTGTTTTAAATTTAGGCCCAGTTAGCTGCTGGGGATCCATCTTGAAGGGTTGGCTATTTCAGGTTTGCATTTGTTCACTGTGCACATTCAGAGTTCCAGATCCTCCTGGAAGAGCGGCGTGTTTATTCATGATAACAACTCTATGCAGTAGGTGCCCTCAGTACCTGCAGGTCTCAGCTGTGGAGCCAAGGCCTGAGGAGTGGAGTCCGGGCTCTGGAGGGCTGGGCTCAAGTCCTCTTCTAGCTGTTCACCGTGCAGCCCCCTAAGGCCATCGCTAGGATGGCTATCATTAGGCCTCTTGCTCACAGCTGCACTCGGCCTCCAGGATGTATGGTCTGGAGACCGATGGGATAGAGGGGACATGGCCAAAACGAGGGGAGGCCAGTCTGGGGCTGTGCAGCTCCCCGGTGTTGGTGGAGGGGCCTGGCCTGTGGCCGTTCAGGAGAACACTCCAAGAGCCTTCTGTGGGCTCAGCAGGTAGTGGGCCACAACCCCCTATGCCTTCATGAGCGAGGCTGGGCAGGTGCTGCCCATGGCAGAAACGTTGTGTTTGCTGACTCTCCCTGTAGTCCAGACTCTCTGCCTGCCTCACACACAGAATCCTCACACAGCTGCTGTTAGCACTGAGGGGCTGCCTGCATTTTCATGGCTTGGTGGGCTTTGGCTTTGTGGTGCACTCAGTGACCAGTCTGCTGCACTGCCCCTTTGTGGCTCCACTCTCATCTGATAAGGGCCCTGGACGCTAGCAGGTGCCATCCAGTAGGGGACGACTGGTGGCCCCAAGCGGTGTGGTCTGAGGCAGGTAGATCCTGCCAGTAGAGTAGCCAGCAAAGGTTTTGGGGAAGAGGTGACACAGGAATTGGACCCTTAAGGATGCCCAGGATTTAAATATTAGCTGGGGAGTCAGGGGAAGGTGTTGCCAGCAGGTGAGAGCCTAGCAGAGACCTCGAGGGGCAGGCAGCAGGTGTGTGGCAGACAATGCGTGGCTTGGTGTGGTGTTGATGCTCGCCCTGAGTATGGGAAGGGCAGATCCATGACATTTTTCCAAGAAAGAAAGAGGAGAGCCGGGGGTGCTTGTGCCAGGGGTTGGGGGAACTGGTTCTGATTGGGCCTGGACCAGCATCTCATGCCTCACCCCCAACCTGGGCCCATGATTGACAATGGCCTGGAGTTCATCCAGAGAGTGGGGACCTGGCCTGATATTGCTGGGGCCCCTCCTGACTCCTGCCCCACTGGGCCTCACCAGCAGCCTGCCCAGAGAGCAGTCATCCCCTCTTGACTGCTGGACAGCCTTACTGGGTGCCTTAGTGGGAGCTGAGCACCCACATCCACAGGGCCAGCTGGCTGGGCACTGCTGCCCTCCATAGGTCCCAGACTGAATCCTTCGCAGGACACAGACCAGTTAGCATCTTGGTGAGGTCAAGACCCAGGTCTCCTGAACCCATCTGTGAGCCTCATAGTCACCTTCAGACCCACCCTGTCTCCAGCCTGCTGCTACAACACCCGGGCATCGGTGTCACACTGGGGACACCAGAACCTGGGTGCTAGCACCGAGGTGAGTGGGGGTCAGGAGCAGCTGGGCCCCACCTTCCTAGTCCCCAGCCATGCCTAGAGGCCTGGCACATCTGTCCTCCATCAGCTGGACTGTCATGGGGACCCCAGAGAAGCCAGGGGTTGAGGTGAGGTGGGCATGAGGACAGCAGCCAGCATCAGAGGGCCCTGGGATGTGGCAGCTCCTTCTTTCCCAGAAGGTGGTCACTCTAGGACCATTAAGCCTCCTGGGATGAGGCAACAACTTGGAGGTACATAGAGAAGCCCAGCCTGGCCCCAGGCCATCCATGAGTCTGTTCAGGGGTTGTTGTCCTGGAGTGGCACTTGTCCCCAGCTCCCCTGGGGCCAGCCTCTCATCAGGTCTTGCTTTGCAGAGTGTTTGGCAGCGGATCCTCCCCAATGTCCTGGAGGTTGAAGACTCCACTGATTTCTTCAAGTCAGGGGCCGCGTCTGTGGACGTTGTGAGGTAAGGCCAGGAGTGGAGGGGTCCTGTCCCAGGTACTTGGTGCTGTGTCACAAATCTCTGCAAAACTGAGCAGCAGGAAACAACCATTTGTTACACTCATGGATCATGTGGGCCAGGGACCCAGGAAGGGCCAGTGTGCAGGTCTGCGTGCACACATGGTGGGCAGCACAAATGAATGGTTGCAGGTCTTTATGCAAAGGTTAAGGGGGAGTAGTTGCATGCAGCCTCTCTGGGGAAGTTCTAGGAAGGAATTTGGGAGGAGTTGATTCAGAAGAACAGCACTGAGTTCATAGGGAGAATTAGGGTTATGTATTGTGCCAACCATTTGTGCTGTGCAACAAAGCACCCCAAAACATTGAGATTTAAACCAACACCATATCCTTAGCTCACAGTTCTATGGTTCGACAGTTTGTGCTGGGCTCAGCTGATTTGCATCAGATTCAGCTGCTGTCAGCTGGGCTCACATAAGGGTGGGATCTGCCAGGTCAGCTGGGGGCTGGCTGGTCCTGTGGTTGTGGTGGGTTCCAGGAGGGAGAGCGGGAGCCCAGGGAGGCCTGGTCTCGGAGTGAGCACATTGTGTTCATTGCATTCTGTTGGCCAAAATGAGTCACAGAACAGGTCCAGCTTCCAGGGGTGGGGAAAGAAACTCCACATCTTGCTAGCAGGTGCTGCACCTTCACATGGCCAAGGCTGTGACTGCAGGGGTGGGCATTGTGACCAGTTTTGCAATTGACCATGCATATGAGTTGGGGCTGAGTGGGCTGAGTTGGGCCTATGTGCTTGGCACTGTGGACCTCTAGTAACTCACTGTGAGGCAGTATGCAGTTTGTAATAATTGTTTTGTAAAAAATATGCCAAGAAGAAGAATGCCAGACACCTGATAGAATGGTGTCCAGAGGCCAGGCCATGCCTTGTGTACAGCTACTGAGCTGAGGATGCAAAGAAAGCAAAACTGCTTTTCTGTAAATAGTTAAGAGTATATGTCCTTTTAAAAAAAATGTGGCAAAAAAACACATAATACAACATCTACCCTCTTAAAATTATAACTGTATATTGTAGGATTGTTAACTATGAGCACAGTGTTGGTCAGCAGATCTTTAGAACTTTTTCTCGCACAACTAAACCTTTCTGTCCGTTGAACAGCCACTCCCCATTTCCTTCTCCCCAGCCCCAGCAACAGCCATTCTTTTTGCTCTGATGAGCTTGGCCACTCTAGTACTTCATAGAAGTGGAATCATGCAGCATTTGTCCTTCTGTGACTGGCTTTTTACGCTTAGCATGATGTCCTCAAAATTCAGCCCTTTTGTAGCACATGGCAGGACTGCCTTCTTTTTATGGCTGAATCCTATTTCATTGTGCAGATAGACCATATTATCTGCTCATCTGTTGATGGACATTTGTGTTGTTTCCACATCTTGGCTGTTGTGAATCAATGTGGAAGTGCATGGGAATTTGAGATCAGTTCTTTTGGACAAATACCCAGCAGTGAGATTACTGGGTCATATGATAGTTCTTCTTTTAATTTTTTCAGGAACCTCCATATCAGTCTCCACAGAGGCTGCACCATTTTACATTCCCACCAACAGTGCACAAAGGTTCCATTTTTCCCATATCTTTGCCAATGCTTACTTTCATTCCTATCTTCCTTCCTCTCCCCTTTTCTTCTTTCCTTTTGAACAATAACCATCCCAACAGTGATGAGATGGTATCTCATTGTAGTTTTTATTTTCATTTTCCTGATGATTAGTGATGTTGAGCATCTTTTCATATACCTGTTGGTCATGTGTATGTCTTCTTTGGAGAAATGTCTATTCAAGTCTTTGCCCATTTTTAAATTGGATTATTTGTTTTGTTTGCTATTGAGTTGTAGGAACTCCTTATATGTTTTAGGAATTAACCTCTTATCAGATACATGGTTTGCAGAAGTTTTCTCGCATTCCATGCTGATTGTTTCCTTTGCTTTGCAGAAGCTTTTTACTTTGATGCATATGACTTGTATATTTTTGCTTTTGTTTCCAGTTGTTTTGGTGTGATATTCAGGAAATCATTGCAAAGACCAATGTCATGGAGACTTTCCCCTATGCTTTCTTCTAGTTTTATAGTTTTAAGTCTTAAGTTTTTCATATATTTTGAGTTGAATATTTTTATGTGTGGGGCAAGATAAGGATCCGATTTAATTATTTTGCATGTGGACATCCAGTCTTTCCAACATCACTTGTTGAAGGGACTATCGCTTCCCCATTATGTATTCTTGGCACCCTTGTTGAAGATTAGTTGGCCATATATGTTTAGGTTTATTTCTAGGCTATCTTGTTCATTGGTCTATATATCTGTGTTTATGCCAGTATCATACTATTTTGATTATTGTAGTTTTGTAGTAAATTTTGAAATCAGGAAATGTGAGTCCTCTAACTTTGTTCTTTTTCAGGATTGTTTGAACTATTCACAGTCCCTTGATAGTCCCTATGATTTTAAGATGATTTTTGTAATTTCTGCAAGAAATCACTTGGGATTTTAATAGAGTTGGCATAAAAATTGTAGATAACTTTGGGCAGTATTGTCATCTTAACAATATTAACTTCTCCAGTCCATGAACACAGATGGCTTTCTATTTATTTAGATCTTCTGTAATTTCTTTCAGCAGTGTTTTGTAGTTTTCATTGTACAACTCTGTTGGCTACTTGGTTAAATTTATTCTTATTTTATTCTTTTGATGCCACTGTAAAGGGAATTGTTTTATTAATTTCCTTTTTGGATTGTTCATTGCTAATTTATGGAGTTGCAACTGTTTTTTTGCATGTTATTTTTGTATCCTGCAATTTTGCTGAATTCCTTTATTAGCTCTAACAGTTTTTTGGAGGTGCAGAATATCTAAGGTTTTCTTTTTCTGTTTTTTAGACATGGTCTTGCTCTGTCACTTAGGCTGGAACAGTGGTTTGATCATAGCCCAATGCAGCCTCAAATTCTTGGGCTCAAGTGATCCTCCTGCCTCAGCCTCCTGAGTAGCAGGACTGCAGGCATGCACCACTACACCTAGCTAACTTAAAACAATTTTTTTTACAGACAAAGTCTTGCTATGTTGCCCGGGCTGATTTTGAACTCCTAGGCTCAAGTGATCCTCCCACAGTGCTTGAATTACAGGGTGAGGCGTTACACCTGGCCCATTTAAAGATTTCTACATGTAAGATCATGTTATCTGTGATGAGATATGATTTAACTTCTTCCTTCACAATTTGGATTAATGTTTCTTTCTTGCCTAATTGCCTTGGATGGAACTTCCAGTACAGTAGTCTCCCCTTATTTGTGGTTTTGCTTTCTGAAGTTTAAGTTACCCATGGTCAATCATGGTTGGAAAATATTAAGTGGAAAAGTCCAGAAATAATTCATACGTTTTTAAATTGAGCGCCATTTGCTAGAATGATGAAATCTCATGCTGTCCCGCTCCATCCCACCTGATACGTGGATCACCCCTTTGTCCAGGATATCCATGGTGTATGCACTGCCCACCCATTAGTCACTTAGTAGCCACTGGTGTTATCAGAAAAAGCATAGAATATGTAGATGGTCCCAGACTTACGATGCTTCAACTTAGGATTTTTTGACTTTATGATGGTGTGAACGTGATACGAATTCAGTAGAAATTATGCTTTGTGTACCCTTACAAAATTCTGTTTTTCACATTCAGTACAGTGTTCAATAAATTGTATGAGATACTCAAAACTTTAGTATAAAATAGGCTTTGTGTTAGATGAGTTTGCCTAACTGTAGGTTAAGGTAAATGTTTTGAGAACATTTAAGGTAGCCTAGGCTAAGCGCTGATGTTCAGTATGTTAGGTATATTAAATGCATTCATGATTTAACATTTTCAATTTATAATGGGTTTTTGGGATGTAATCATATCATAAGTCAAGGAGCACAGTGTAAGGTTCAGCCCTATATGTGGTTTCAGGCACTCACTGGGAGCCTTGGAACAACCCCAACCCCCGACCCTGCCCGTGGGTAAGGAGGAACTACTATAGTGTATTGAATGGAAGTGGTGAAAGCAAGCATCCTCATTTTGCTGCTGATCTCAGGGGAAAGGCTTTCAGTCTTTCACCACTGAATATGTTAGCTGTGGGTTTTTCAAATATGGCCTTTATTATATAAAGGATGTTCCCTTCTATTCTTAGTTTGAGTGCTTTTTAATCATGAAAGGATATTGAATTTTGTCAAATTCTTTTTCTGCATTAAATGAGATGACCATGTGTTTTTCTCTTCATTCCATTAATGTGGTATGTTACACTGATTGATTTTCATAGGTGAAGTATCCTTGCATTCCAAGAATTAATCCCACTTGGTCATGGTATGTAATATTCTTAAAATGCTGCTGAAATCAATTTGCTAGTATTTTGTTGAGGATTTTTGCATCAGTTTCCATAAGGGATATTGGTCTGTAGCTTTCTTTTGCTGTAGTATCTTTTTCTGGCTTTGGTCTCAGAGTAAACGCTGGCCTTATGGACAGAGTTGAAGATGTGTTCTCTTCTCAGTTTTTTGGAAGAGTTTGAGAAAAATTGGTGTTAATTTCCCTTCAAATGTTTGGTAGAATTCACCAGTGAAATCATTCAGCCCTGGGCTTTTCTTTACTGGAAAGATTTTGATTACTGATTCAGTTTCCTTACTAGTTATATATCTATTCAAATTTTCTGTTTCTCCATGAGTGAGTTTTGGTAGATTGTGTGTTTCTGGGAATTTGTTCACTTTACCTAGTTATCAAATCTGTTGCCATATAATTTATCATGTATTTTCTTATGATGCTTTTTATTTCTGTAAGATTGGTATAATGTCTCCCTTTGATTTCTGATTCTAGTAATTTGAGCCTTCACTTTTTGTTTCTTGGTCAGTCAGATAAAGGTTTGTTAATTTTGTTGATATTTTCAAGAAATCTAAATTTGATTTTGTTGATTTGCTGTATTTTTTTCTGGTCTCTATTTCATTTATCTCTGTTCTAATCTTTATTATTACTTCCTTCTGCTAGTTTTGGGTTTAGATTGCTTTTTAATCTCATTCCTTAAGGTGTACAGTGTAGGTTACTGATTTGAGGACTTCATTCTTTTCTAAGTATGTATTTACACCTGTAAACTTCTTTCTTAGCACTACTTTCCCCGCCTCTCATAAGTTTTGGTATGTTGTGTTTTTATTTTCCTTTGACTAAAGGTATTTTCTAGTTTCTCGTGTGTTCTTCTTTGACCCATTAATTGTTTGAGTGTGCTAGTTCATTTTCATATCTTTGTGGATTTTCCAGTTTTCTTTCTGTTATCGATTTCTAGTCTCATTCCATTTTGATTAGGAAAGTTATTTTGTAAGAGTTCAATATTTTTACATATATTAAGACTTATTGTGTAGCCTAACAAATGATTTATCATGAAGAATGTTCCATGTAACCTTGAAAAGAATGTGTGCTCTGTTCTTCTTGAGCAGTGTTTTGTACATATCTGATTGGTTTGTGGTGTTCAAGTATCTTATTCTCTTGAGTTCTATCCATTTTTGAAAGTTGGGCATCTAAGTAGCTAACTACTATTGTAGAAATGTCCATTTTTGCTTCATATATTTTAGGGCTGTGTTAGGTGTGTATGAACTTATAATTGTTATATCCTCTTGCAGCATCAAACTTTGTATCAATATAATGTCCTTCTTTGTGTCTTGTAAACTTGTTAGATTTAAAGTCTCTTTTATGTTACTATTTGCATGGAATATTTTCTCCATCCTTTTACTTCCAGCTCTTTTGTATCATTATATCTAAGTGATTCTCTTGTAGCATATGTATGGATGCTGGGTTTTATCCAGTCATCCAATTTGTGCCTTCTCATGTTTAAACTTTAAATAGATTAAACAGGAGAGTTTAATCCATTTACATTTAACTTGGTTACTAATAAATAAAGATTTATTTCTGCCATTTGTTTTCTGAATGTCTTATTTTTTTGTTCCTCAGTTTCTCTATACTGTCCTTTTTTGTATTTGGTAATATTTTTGGAGTGTATCACTTTGATTCCCTTCTTTCTTTTACTGTATGTTTTTAGTTATTTCTGGGTTGTTACTTAGGGATTACAATTAACATCTTAAATTTATAACAAGGTAGTTTGAATAATATCAACCCAGCTTCAATAGTATACAAACACTCTCGTTCTATACATCTCTTTTCCTTCCCCTTTATAGTGTTACTGTCACAGTGTACATTTTTATACATTGTATACCCATTAATATATATTTAAAATTATTGTTTTATGCACTTGCCTATTGTCATATAGGAAAAAGAGAGAAGTTACAAACCACAATAAAATACAATAATATGGACTTTCATACTAACCTATGTAGTGGCCTTTACCTGTGTTCTTTATTTTTAATTGTGTCATCAAGTCTATGGTACTTTTATCTCAGCCTGAAAGACTCTTTTCAGCATTTCTTCTAGGGTGGGTCTACTGGTAACCAATTTCTTCAGCTTTTGTTTCTATAGAAATATCTTAATTTCTGTTTCATTCTTGAAAGATAGTTTTGATGGATATGGAATTCTTTGTTGCCATTTTTCCCCAAAACTTTTAATATGTTATCCAACTGCTTTCTGGCCTTTAAGGTGTTTTAGTGGAAGTCAGCTTTTAATCTTATCAAAGACCCATTGTATATAACAAGCCATTTCTCTCTTGCTACTCTCCAAATTATTTCTTTGTCTCTGGATTTCAACAAGCTGGGTGTAATGTGCCTTGGTGTGGATCTCTTTGATCCTGCTTGGACTTCATTCATTGTATGTCTTAGATGTGTATATTCATTTCTTTCCTCATGTTTGGGAACTTTGGGGCCACTATTTCTTCAAATACATATTTAGAGAAACCTTTTTCTCTTTTTTCCTCTGGAGCTCCTGTGAGTATGTTGGTATGTTTCATGGTATCCTATAAATCCTTCAGGCTCTTTTCATTTTTCTTCATTCTTTTTTTCTTTCTGCTTCTCAGACTGGATAATTTCAAGTTTGCTCATCTTTCCTTCAGCCTGCTCAAAACTACTGTTGAACTTCTTTAGTGAGTTTTTTGTTTGTTTCAGTTATTCTACTTGCCAGCTCAAGAATTTCTATTTGACTTGTTATAGTTTCTGTCACTTCGATATTCTCATTTTGTTCATACATCACTTTCTTGATTTCCTTTAGTTTTTTGTCCATAATTTCCTTTAGCTCATTGAACATATTTAAGGCATTTGACATAATGTCTTTGACCAATAATTCCAATATCTGATCTTCCTCAGGGGTACCTTCTTCAAATTATTTTTTGTTCCTGTGAATGGGCTCTTCTTTCCTATTTCTTCATATGTTTTGTAGATCTTTCTTGGTCATAAGTGGACATTTTGGGTGTTATGTTGTGGTAATTCTGGAAATATATTTCTCCCACTTATTAGGGATTATTGAAACTTCCTTGTTGAGGGCTAGAACTGTCTGTTTGTGACTTTTCCAAATTATTTTTTGCAAGGTGTGTTCCTTATTGTGTGTTGTCATTGAACTTTCTGTTCCATTGTTCCTGCAGTCAGCCAGTGACCTAACAAAGATTTCCATAAATGTCTGGCTACCGAAGTGGAGGGAAAGTATTGCCTTTTAAAATCTCCTAGAAGCTACTTCAGCCTGTGAGGGTTGAAACAATGACTGCCAGCCTTTGTGATAGCTTCTCAGCAATCAAAAGGAATATCAGTGCTCAGGACACAATGCTGGTGGTCAGAGGACAAGGTCCTTATTGCCCACCCTGGCTTCAGCAAGCTGCATCTGGAATATGACCCAGCCCTGCTTCAACTTTTTGTGGCAGAGGTGGGAGGTGGGGGGTGGCAGCCAATATCTTATGAGAGGCTGAAAATCATTTAAATTGATTGACATTTACCAGCTTCTTTACCAGTCTTTCTCCTTGGTGCTGAAAGCATTTGACTAGACCCCAAAGTTCCAACATATTTGATTCATGTAAGTTACATAGTTATTTAGGTAAGGTGATACATTTTTGGAGCTTCTTGTTCTGCCATCTGCTGTCTAGACATTGGCCTTTATTTCTTTTGGATAAATACTTGAGAGTGAAATAGGAAGTATGTTTAATTCTTTAGAAAGTGCTAAACTGCTTTCCAAAGTGGTAGCACCATTTACATCCCTGCCAGCAGTGTGTGCAAGCTCCAGTTGCTCAGGGTACTACATCTTTCCCAATAGTGGGAATGGTCAGGCTTTTAAATTTTAGACATTCTAATAAATATGAAGCTATATTCCATTGTGGTTTTAATTTGCATTTCCCCAGTGCCTAATGATGTTGAGTGTCTTGTCATATTCTTATTTGCCGTCCATATTTCTCCTTTTGAGAGGCATCTGTTCAATCTTTTGCTCATTTTTAATTAGGTTGTTTGCTTTCTTAGTATTGAGTTTTGAGGGTTCTTTATTCTGAATACAAGTCCTTTATCAGATAATGTGATTTGGAAACATTTTCTTCCAATCTGTGGCTTATGTTTTCATTCTTTTAACAGAGATTTTTGGAGATTATTATTAATCTGCTAATTATTATTATTATTAGATGGGTTGTCGTATTTACTCATCGCAAAATAGCAGAGCAGCTATTATTATTTCTGTTTTACAGGTGAAGAAATTAAGGCTTAGAGGAGTTAGTCATTTGCCCAAGGTCACAAATTAGAAAGTAATGGAGCGAGAATTTGGACCCGGGACCATCTGAGTCCACAGCCTGGGCCCTTCTCCCCAGTTCTGGGCTCATGGCTACCTCCCGGTGCTGGGATGGAGCCTGTCTGGGGTGTTTGGCCCCACTGCCACTGCTGCTAGCGATGCAGGCCTGCTGAGCCCCTCCCGTGTCCCCATCTTTCCATCTCCTTCCTCCAGGCTGGTGGAGGAAGTGAAGGAGCTGTGTGATGGCCTGGAGTTAGAAAATGAAGATGTGTACATGGCATCCACCTTTGGGGACTTCATCCAGCTGTTAGTGAGGAAGCTGCGAGGGGACGATGAGGAGGGCGAGTACAGCATTGACTACGTGAGTGCTGGGCCCTCCCTGCAGCAGGCCCTGCAGAGCCCTCAGGCAGCTGCATCTATGACTACATAAGACAAGAGGGGAAACCTGGACATTCAGAAAGCCAGGGCCCCAGGAGCCCACCCTTCAGTTTCCCACACTCTCCCTGCACCCGGGATAGCCTGGGGATGTCAGTACAGTGGGGCCAGCTTGCCAGAGGATGTTGCTGTCTGATGCTCAGGACATGGGCCAAACTCTGAGTCCCAAGGCAGGTGATCAAGATATTAAGAAGAGACTTTCAGTTCCCACTAAGGAAACAAATAATCCTATACATTCAACTTGTGTGTATGGAAGTGTGACAAGTAATTGAAAATCTGTTTTTTAAGGAAATTAAGAAATCTTCCTTGAGCTATCTTGGTAGACTGCCACCTCCCATAAGAATGGGCTTTAGCATAGTTTGTTTGGCTGGTAGATTGGAACAAAAGTGGGTGAAGTAAGGGGCCAAGGTGGACCTAAGGGCGTCCTTGGGATTGAGGACAAATGACTGACGAACAGATTTCAGGAGGAGGATCATATCCCAGAGGTGCCTGGGTTCAGGGAGGAATTGCCAATCCACAGGGATGTGAGTGGTGGGTGGTAGCATGTCTGGGGCTTGCCAAGGGCTTCACTACCCACTGGCATTTTCCTCTGTCTGAGAGTCCTCTTAGCCCACCCTAAGGAGGCTGAGGAGCCAGCCCAAGGTGGCACAGGGAGTAGGTGGAAGCGCAGAGCTCCCGCCAGGCAGCCTGGCCTCAGAGCCTGTCCTTTGTCTCTCCCCTGCTCAGCTGTTGCCTACATGCAGCTCTGAAGCCCCAGGAGGCCCCTGGGCAGTGTGTGTGTGTGACTGTGTGGCCATCTGTGTATGCTTCCTGCACCCTGCATGGGTTTGTGCTTGTCACTGGGGCCTTTCTTTCAGGTGGAAATGGCAGTGAACAAGCGCACTGTCCGCATGCCCCACCAGCTTTTCATTGGGGGGGAGTTCGTGGATGCCGAGGGCGCCAAGACCTCTGAGACCATCAATCCCACTGATGGAAGTGTGAGTGCAGGCCCAGCACCCCTTCTCCACATTCCCCAGCCTCCCTGTCCTTCCTTCCCTGCCCCCACTGGCCTCTGGGGGTCCTGACCCTGAGAGTCTCTGCTTGGACATGTGCCTTTGAGAGGGATGGGAAAGAATGCCAGGTTGTTTCCAGCCCACCCTACTGGAGTGGAGTGGAGAGGAGGTGCAGGGTGGTGGCAGGTGGTAGGAGGGCTCGGAAGGGACTTGCACCTGCTTCAGAGACTGGGAACAGAGTTCCTCCTACCCCAAGGAAGAAATTAGGCCACTGCCACACTTGCACACTTCAGCAGTAGCCCCAGTGTGAGACTACCTTGTCTACTACTTGAGCCCTCCACCATTAGGACATTCTTCTTCGACCTGAGTCCTGTGTTTGCCACTCCTTCTTGACTGTGACCTTGTGGCATCATGAGCCAAAGCATGCCTATGGTAGATACACACGTGAACATATCCAAAACACAGGTTTCAAAGCAGGGCTTGCTTTTATGGCTGCATACTGACATTTTTCTATCCTGTCCATCCTATAGAATTGGCCAAGTCCTTGCAGAAGACAGAGAGCACACTCAAAATGAGTCATTTGAGGGGAGTTAATGAAAGACTCATCTGCAAAGGGAGAGGGAGGGGGTAGGGACACAGACAGGACAGTGCAGTGCCCTTGGGATGGAGCCTCAGGAGGGGCTGAGGATGGGGCCTTGGCAGAAGGGGCATGGCTGTCTTGTGGCGGCAGACAGGAGTCACTGGCTTTGCCCTCCCTGGGCTGCCCTCACCACACCCCACCGGCTCCCCTCACCACACCCAGCAGGCACCGAGGTGAGGGAGCCTGCACGGATGGCACACTCAGGGCAGGAACAGGGTGGGGACCTTGGGGTGTAGACACACAAACAGCCCTCTCCCAGGGCCCTGTCTTCCCTTCCTGTGTAAACCCTCCCAGGGTTGTCCTTTGGCCATGCTTCTCCTCCACACCTGCTCATGTGGACGGGGGCCGCCTCACTGGGGCCCCAGGAGGAGGCCAGGGAAGCAGGCAGGGGTATCTGTGTGCAACTGGCTTAGGGAGAACTTGTCATGGCTCTGCTTCCACTATAGGTCATCTGCCAGGTATCCCTGGCCCAAGTCACCGACGTTGACAAGGCAGTGGCCGCAGCCAAGGATGCCTTTGAGAATGGACGGTGGGGGAAGATCAGCGCGCGGGACCGGGGCCGGCTGATGTACAGGTGGGAGCCCAACATGTACCTGCCAGCCACTGCCACCATCAGCTTCTGGGCAGTGGCAGGGGGGGCACTTCTGTGGAGGCCCTTTTACCTGCCAGGAGGAGCTGGGTCCTGGGGAGGCTATGGGACCGAGGCCATCAGATGGGCCAGGCTGGGGCTCCTTGCCTGAGGCTCAGAAAAGGCTTCTCAGAGGAAGGGATATGAGAAACAGGAGACATTTCAGCAGAGTGGGCTCAGGGGAGGTGCCTGGTGGAGGTGAGGAGGTGCGGAAGCCAAGGGATGCTTCCAAAGTGGGCGCAGGCTGGGCCTCCCAGGCAGACAAAGCACTTCCCTCACCAGCCTGGGCTGGAGGGGACTTAGCTCCTGCACGCAGAAGACAGCAAGGGCCAGAGAGGGGCTGGCCTGGTCTCTGCTTGCTCAGCCAGGCTCTGACTACTGGAATCTATAGGTTTCACATTTTCTGTTAAAAAAAAAAAAAAAATTTAAGCCAGGGAGAAAGGGGCCTTCTCTCCTTAGTTCCAGTTCAGACGTCTTAGGCAAGGGCTTATGATGACTTTAGCTTATGACCTTAGAGTGAGAGGAAGGCCTGGAAGAGAGGTGCTGTGCCCCTGGAACCACAGGGCCTGGCGGGAAGGAGCAGTCACCCTCACAGAGGTGGAGTGATGTTCCTGGGAGAAGAGAGGGTGCGGCCAGATGAGCCGAGAACACAGGTGTCTTGGGGCCTGGCTCTTTCGCTGGGGTCCTGGGAATGTCTAGGGGTGCGAAGCCAGGTTATGGCGTGGTCCCAACAAAGCTCCTCACCTGGCAGGAGAGACCCTGCCTTGGCCTTGCGGTCAGAATGGCTTCTGTTTCTGTTATATTCCAGAGGCCAGAAAAGCCGGGGCAGCCCAGCAGCAGGAAACTAGAGAGAGGGGTTGCAAGAGCATGGTCTGCAAAACCGAATGGAGATTAGGGTTGGGGCAGGGAGGGCTGTGGGGGTCGGGCATGCCCAGCCTTTCATAGGTTCCAGTCCCCTTTGCAAGCCCCTCAATTCTAGAAAGGCACTGGCCACGCCAAGTGGTCCCTAGAGTTCCTGGAGGTCAGGAAGAGCTGTGAAACAGGCACGACAGGTGGCGGGAGAACCTCTGGCCTGGGCCCTGCATGCGCGTTTGGTGGACCGCACGACCAACAGCGCGCGTGGGGTCCCTCCCTCGGCCTCTGCTGCCATCTGGTGGCTTGTGTCATAACAGATTCTACTCACCCATAATGACAGTGATGGGGGCACCCTGGGCAGCTGTAAGTGGACCCCTTCCTGTCCTATGCAAACTCTCAGGCCCCGTGAAGACCTGGGAGTGCCCATTACTGGTTCTGCCTCAGCTCAGCACAACAGAGGCTGGGTCTAGGTGTCCCGGAGGGGGCAGTTCAGGAGCTCCCAGATAAATGGCTGCAGAGCACCCTGTCAGGGTGGCGGGACCACCGTGGGTGTTAGGGAACATGAAATTCACTGCAGGAATCAGACATTACACAATTGTGGAAGCTAGGAAGAAGGATCCAGAGGGAGAGTTAGACAAGGTTCCTAGGCAGTCCCCTGAACTCCTGGTAGACAGGATAGAACCTCCAGGGAGTAGGAGCAGCCGTATCCAGCTGCCAAGTGGGGCCACAAAGAGGAGCTCCTGGGAAAGACCGTGGGGGAGCTGCTGGCTCTGCCCAGATACCACTGTGGTCCACGGCTGAGAATCTGACGGTGGTCCAGGCTGCTGGTGGTCAGTAGGGCCGGCCGAGCCTGTTGGGCACCCCTGCATCTGCCCTGCAGACCTTCAGAGGGAGATGGCAGCAGCTTCACTTCTCCTGCACTGCTACCCTGGCACCCAGGGACTGGGCTCTGGGGAGCATGGGTGCCAGGGCGTGAATTCAGCAGCCTAACTGAATTGACAATAGAATAGTCCTGCAAGGCAGCCTCTCAGAGCTTCCCGAATAGTGCACTGGGGTGATGGATACTTTAGAAAGTGTGTCCTGGGAACTGGATTGATGACACAGCCATGTCACACACAGGTGGAATTATCTAGAAATGTGGGGGATTCAAAGGATTGGGGCTGATGAAGGAGAAGGATGTGAGCAGGGGAGGCATGGCACACCACAAGATTTAGTGGGCTGCAGGTTGGGTAGGGTTGCAGGAGACGAGCAGTGAGACTGTCCCAAGGCTGCCGTGTGGGCTTCCACGTCCAGGTGACAACACACAGTGATGCAGTGGGAGCCTCTGGGTCTGAGGGCTGCCAAGGGCAGTAGCAGCTTTCACCTTATCACCCCAAGGCCCTGTTTTATCAATGGGCAACAACTGCTGGTTGAGGTTCCTCTGGGTATGCAAAGCAGCGGGCCCTAAGTGGCTAAAAACATACCTGTTTGGGCTACTTTAAGCCTAACTGGGAGTGGGAAAATTTGAGTTTGGTGCCAGCAGGCTTTGGAGCAAATGGGTCTCATTTATATAACAAAGACGCAGCTCCTGTCTTCGCAGCTGGGGAGCCTAGTCCTCTATCGGCCGCTAGGTGATGTTTTCACTATTTGCTGTACAAAATCGGTTTTTCTCAGGAACCGATTTACGCATGGGCTCTCCTTGCCCAGGGTGGCCTCGCTCAGTTGGTTTTATGCAGCAAACCTGAGCTGAGTGCTTCCCAGTGCTGTGCTGGAGCTGGGCGCCGCAGAGAGCAGGGAACCAGACAGCACTCTGCCTCCTGCAGCCTGGATTCCAGTGGGCAGGCAAATCGTGATGAAATTATCATCTACCTGAATGTCTGTTACAAACTGTAGTGGTGGGGGAGTGAAGAAAGGCAGAGGAGGCTATCAGAGGATGTGACAGGGAGCTCTGATCAGTCAGAACATGGGTGGGGATTTGGGTCGGCTTCCCATTGAGTCCGTGTCTGAAACAAGTACAGAAGGCTAAGAGGAGAAACAGGAGTGTGGAAAGGGGGCCCAGACATGCAACACAGCCCCTAAAAGCCAAGGCAGGAGGCCTGACTGACCTGAGCACCTGGAAGAGGCCGATGTGAGGAGGAGGAGGGAGGCAGAGGAGCCGGGGTCTTGTGGCCCCAGAATGAAATGGAAATGGCCAGGAGCTGCTTGGCCAGGCACAGAGTTGCAGATGCATCCTGAGTGGCGTGGACAGCTGTCACGGGTCCTGGTGGGTGTAGGCAGGTGAGGACCGGAGCAGGCCTGGGGTGCATGTGGGCTTCGTGGTGCCTGGGTGCAGAGGGGAGCAGTGTGGGAAACGGCTGGCAGGCTTTGGTCCCACACTTGCCTCTGGGCCCGAGCTGCCCTGTCTCCAAGGCTGAGTTTGCTCTGGGCCTGTGGTCTCCACTTTCCCTGTCCACCCTCCCCCTAGGGGATGAGAGGGGCACCCTCATAACTCCCAGGCTGCCCACAGCTGCACATCCGTCAGAATCAAGGGAGGGCAACCCGACCTCGGCATGCTCAGGCTGAAGCCAGTCTGTGTAAACGCGTCAGCCCCCACGTTGCTCCCTAGTCAGCCCTCCTGTGATGGGGATGGGGCCACCTCTCCACCTCTGGAGATGCCAGGCTCAGGAGCATGCCCCCACCATCCTGGACTGAACAGTTGGTTTATTGGTGCTGGAAAGACAGATGGACTTTCTCCTGGTTCAAGCTTTCCGAAGACAGGAAAGGCAGCCTCTTGGGCCATGACCCCTTTGCTGTCTGCAGCAAGTGGGTGAATGCCTCTGCAGGATAATTTCGGAGGAATAGGATAAAGTAGTGGATCCACAAATACTTCAGGAAGGAAGCGAGGGAAGATCGAGGAAAGGAGAGAGGGACAGAGGGTGTCATCCTCACAGCTATCCGGTGGAGTAAATGGTGCTGGCCCATTGCATGGATCAGAAACGGAGGTCCGCACATCTGAGAGTGGCAGAACTGGGGTAGAGGGCAGGACCCCAGCTCCTTGAAGAAGGGCCTTGTGAGGGCAGATGAGGCCGTGCCAGGCCTGAGCCCACCTCCCGCTTCCCCTCACCCTGGCCAGGTTGGCAGATCTCATGGAGCAGCACCAGGAGGAGCTGGCCACCATTGAGGCCCTGGATGCGGGTGCCGTCTACACGCTGGCCCTGAAGACCCACGTGGGCATGTCCATCCAGACCTTCCGCTACTTTGCTGGCTGGTGTGACAAGATCCAGGTGGGGCCCAGGCTCCCACCCAGTGTGAGCACACGCAGACTGGCCCAGCCATATAGGGGAACTCCAAGGGCAGCACAGTCATCTGCATGCTGCGCAGCAAATGACCACAACTGGTGGCTTGGAACAACACCTGTTTATTAGCTTGTGGTCCTGCAGGTGGGAATTCCAGGCAGGCTGGGCTGGGTTCCATGCCAAGGTCTCACAAGGCCAAAGCTAAGGCGCTGGCTGGACTGGGCCTTATCTGGAGACTCTGGGACAGAACCTGCATCCAGACGAGTTCTGGTGTTGACAGAGTTCAGTTCCGTGTGGATGCAGGGCTGAGGCCGCAGGTCCTTCCTGGCTGCAGGTCCCTGCTCAGGGCACTGTATCTCCCAGCGGCAGCAGGTCACTCTCGGGCTTGGGATCCCTGTGACACTGTCTTCTGCCTGCTTTTCTGGGGGCTCCTGCCGTTATTCTGGGCTCATGGGCACTATGTCCCCACCTTAGGGTCAACGGGGACAGTCAACACCTCACAGGAGGGAGTGTCACCATATCTTCAGGCTCCCGCCATCAGTTGTGGAACTTGGGGGCCATTTGTAGAGGCTCCCTGGGGAGGTCCACCTCTGCAGGACTCATGGCGTCTCTGCCAGATCAGATCTGGGCTCCATGGTTCCTCCTCTCCACCAGGGCATGACAGCGACAAGGGAGGTGGGCTGCCTGGTGCCCGCCCCTACTCCGCAGCTGTGTAGCTTCTGGCTGCAGCTGGACCCCCCAAGGCCTGGGCCTTCTACATGTGCTCAACTGCTTAGAGCTGTGGGGAGGGGGACACCCGGCCCTGCCCCCACCCTCACCCTTTCTTGCTCGAATGTCAAAGCTAGAGGCTTTGCTGGTACCAGGACCAGCTTCCACCCAAGGGCTCTGCCTGCCAGGCTCAGAGTGGAGCAAACACCTTGCCCCTCTGGCTGCCCCCCTGCCTGTCTCTCAAGCCTCAGGTCACACCTAAGCTGGTTGCTTTGACTTCCTCCTGGAGACCCTGGTGGAGACTTGCTGCCTAGAGGGGAAGGGGTGTGGACCCTGGGCCCCTGGGTGACTGCCCCTGTTCCTCTTCCAGGGCTCCACCATCCCCATCAACCAGGCCAGACCCAACCGCAACCTGACCTTGACCAGGAAGGAGCCTGTTGGGTGAGTTCCTGCCCAGGGCGAGGTGCAGCCTCGCGGTGCTTTCCATGCAGTACACGGAACTGTAGCACAGCCTGCGGGAGCTCACAGCACCCTGTGCGTGCATTTATCAAACAGCCATCCGTGTGCTTCTTGAGCACCTGCTCCATGCCAGGCACTGTTGTAAGGACTTGAGGACAATTGTATTTAATCTCCCAGTAACACTGGATCAGTCAGGTCCAGGGTGGGAAACAAGAGTAAACCCAAAAAATGTCCAAAATGGGTATGGTGGTCAGTGTTCATAAAGATGAGGAACTCCTGCACAGCACTGAGGAACAGGAAATATAGAACAAAGGAGGAACAGGCAGAGGACGAGAGCCGCTCAGCAGGAGGAGTTCGGACCCCGCTGGATGCCAAGCATGTAGGCGCCGGGAAATGAACCTGGCGTGAGGCACCTCACCTTGCCACCCAGTGGCCCCAGGGCAGGATTGGGGAGAAGGGCTTGGAACACAGCCACCGGACTCTGGGTTTTCCCTGCTAGAGGAAACTGGGCAGTGACCTCTCGAGGCCATACATCCTGATTTGGCCCCAGTCCTGGTGAGTTACTCACACGCGTGCCTGAGGAGGCTTACCCAAGAGTGCATGGCCACTGTGCTTGGCTGGTGACAGCAAACACCAGAGCAGCAGGTGCTGGTGCAGCCCTGATCCATGATCTGCACTGAGGATGCGCCTGCAACTGGACCTAGAGAGCCCCAGCCCTGGGTCCACCCTCACTGCGCCTGCACGCGGTGCCACAGGAGAGCCTGGCCAGGGTGACCTGGGAGCAGGGCCCAGCTGGCATGAGCACCACAGTCATTCCCACCTGCTCTGTGCCCCTTGCAGGGTAGGGGACCTCACAGCTGTGGGCATGGCCAAAGGCCCCTCAGCTCCACCTGAATGTTGGAGTATTTGCAAGGAGAACGTGCTCCAATGTCCCTGTGTCACTGACAGCTCATGCAGATGAACAACCAACTCCTCAAGCACGGGCTGGAGGAGGCTCCTGTGGGAAAGTGGGCTGTGGACCCTTAGAGCCCCAGAGAGGAGCCAGGCTGCAGGTGGAGGCATCGCCTCCAGAGTCCCCACAGAGGACATCGGGCAAGGTCTGCACATGGTTTTGGTTGTCCCAACAGAGGGGGTGATAGAGTACAGCCCCCACAACAAAGAACTGCCCCGCCCCAAATGTCAGTAGTGTGGGAGCCAAGAAACCCTGCTATGGGGCAGTGGTCAGAGACCTTTGTCGTGCTTTGAAAGGGGCTGGGCTGGGCTGGGCAGGGCAGGGCGGGTCGTGGCCCACCTGGGGCCACAGTTCAGAGCCACACTTGGGTCTTTGAGGCTGCCCACCCTCCCAGCTGCCAGCATGGGGTTGGGGGGTGTCCACCCCCATCAGACTGAGGAGGAAACGGACACTGTGTCACCCAGAAGCATCCCTATGTCACCCTGTGAGGCTGGCCTTGGACCCAGGACTCTGGGCGCCTGGTCAGCACCCCAGTGTGAACACATCCTGCCCTGGGGCCTGGTCCCAGCAGCTCACACAGACCAGGGCTTGCCCAAAGGCAGGTAGGCAGGGCCACTGCTGACCATGCACCTGGTGGGCCGTGATTCTGGAACTAATGGTCTCTGCCTGGCAGGGAGGCCGCCAGGGCCTCTGGGCTTCACCCCTCCCAACCTTCACAGGGGACCTCACCTCAGTGGGAATGTTCTGGAGCCGGAACCCAAGGTTGGAATCCCAGCTCCTCCCCTTTCTAGGGCAAGCTCCCAGCCTGTCTGTACTCAGTCTCCCCAACTGTCAAATGGTAATAAAACAGTCCTGTCCTCACTGAGTTGTTTGGATGGGTGAGCATCAGGTGTCTAGGGCACAGCATGCTGTGAAGGAGTTAGGAGGGCCAGGTGAAGGAGCCATGCAGGGCCGGGCCTCCTGGGTAATGGGGCTAAGAGGAGAATTCTGTATGTGGTTCTGAGAAGGAGCAGAGTCCAGCTCTTTTGGATGTTTGTATTAGGAAATTTACTAGAGACCATGTCACTGCTCCACTCGGAATCCTCGGGTGGCTTCCCAGTGCCCTTGACATGGAATCAAACTCCTCGCTTGGCCATGCAATCCGGGCCTGGTATCCTGGCCCCCTCCCCAGTCCACTGTGGTTGGCTGTGCTGGCCTCGGGGATCCCAGGCCCTCCACCCTCATGCCCCACTGAGCACTTGCACCTGTGTCCCACCTCCAGCCCTCACCAGCTGTCCTCCAGCTCTCATCTGTGATGCATCCGCCAGACCTCTGCTCCCAGCCTGCCCTCTCTAATCTATAATCTCATTTTATTCTCTGTGTGAGCATTCAGACTGATGCTGCCCTGTGCCCGTGCCTGTCATCATCCCAGCACACGTGCAGTGTCCCATAAATACTGCAGAATGACTGAGTGATCAGACCTAGAGAGCCCCAGCCCTGGGTCCACCCTCACTGTGCCTGCACGCGGTGCCAGAGGAGGGCCTGGCCAGGGTAAGGGGCTGTCCATCTCCTCCCCTGGCCAGTGCCACCGCAACCTCAGCAGTGAGGCTGCAGCTGCCTCGTGGGGAGCCCCTTCCCCTCATGTCTTCAGCCGCACCCTGGCCCAACAGCCACTCGAGCTCCCTAGTGAGCCAAGCATTTCTTGGGGACACCAAGAAACCTTGCTTGGTGTCCCCTGCCCAGGCTCCATGCTCCCGAGAGAGAGAAGAAACTCCACCCTCACCGTCCACGCAGCTCCCCAGGAGTGTCAGAGGGCAGAGGAGGGGGCTCAGGGCCGCACAGCAGAATGGCCCCAAGGGAGGGAGGGACGGGCCTAAGAACCATGGGGTGGTTGTCTCACTGGATGTCCACTCAGTCTCCCACTAAGAAAGCCCACTAGGAATCAGAGGCAGCAAGGCTAATGAAAGTCGGTTCTCACAGCAGCTGGGCAGGGAGGATTCACCTGGGCCTGGGTCCTGCAGCCCTGCTCCTTTGACCCCGTGCCAGGGCCAGCTCTGCACACTCCAGTCCCGGGGCTCGGCCTTTCCCCTAACCAGTGAGTGTGGGCGTCAGTTCGGGCTGCTGTAGAAGAGACCACCAATCCAGGGCCTAATCAATGGAAACTCGTCTCCTGGTTCTGGGAGCTGGAAATCTGAGGTCAGATGTGGGCAGAGCTGTTTCCACATGAGGGCTGTGAGGGTCTGTCCTGACCTCTCTTCTGGCATCTGGTGGCTGCTGGTGACCTCTGGCCTTCCTTGGCTTGCAGGGAGACCCCGTCTCTGCCTCATGCCCTCTTGGCATTCCCACTGTGAGTCTGTCTCTCCATGTGGTGTTCTTTGTATGAGGACAGCATTCCTCCTAAATTAGGGGCCCGCCCACCCCAGTGCTACCACATCCTAATTAATTACAACACAGCAATCTGGTCTCCAAGCAAGGGCATGCCATTAGACTCTGGAGATTAGGGCTTCAGCATACGAATTGGGGAGTGGGGGCACAATTCAGCACATAATTGTGGGGCTTTTCTGATGTGTTTTCTTTTCCGAGCTCCCCTCAGCCCCGTTCACTGTAACCGACGGCTTCACCTGCTCCCTGGGAACACTCAGCAGCCCGTGCTGTGCTCCCAATCTCCTGGGTGTGTGTGGGGTGTGGGGCAGCTCCCCTATCTCAGTGCTCCCTGCTGCTCCCCCCTGATGCCTCACACGGGTCCTGCCCACTGCCTGTGTCTGGCTAAGCAGCTTTCTTTTGGGGAAACACCCAGTGATGGTGGTGGGGTGGTGACAGGAGCCTGTGCGTGGTCTACGGGGCTCTGTGTGGATGTCCTCATCTGACTGTCCAGCACTCAACCAAAGTGGTGCTGTATGGGGGGAAGGCAGGGCCACACAGGATTCATACCCGGCCAGTGTGCCTGCTGGTCCCTGGGACTCTGCGGCCTCCCCAGTGCCCACGGTGCTCTGAGTATGAGGCACCTGTGCCTGGCCAGAGGCTCGCTCTAGAACCCAGGGTGGCACCGACACTGGGCACCATGGCTTCACACAGAGCACCCTGACTTCATCAGTGCTGCCTTGCTGACTCTGTCTTCTCTTCTTGAGGACTGACACCTGGCCTCACACTCTGGAGGACCCTCTCCAGGCCCTCCTGACCCACCCCTGGTGACCCCTAACCCTCTTTAGCTGACCCTGGCCTGTGTCCTCACCTGTGCCTGCCTGCCATCACCCTCTCTCATTGCCTGTGCCCCAGACAGTTCCACAGCTTCCATCAGAAATGGTCCAGTATCCCATGCCATCCTGCCCTGCTAGGAAGAGGGGCTGCTGCCAGACCAATTCTTACTGTAGCATCCAGGACAGAAACAGCAGGCGTGAGCTGCCTCTCAGAGGGACCTTGGGTGCCTTATCAGGAAGCCTGGCTTTGAGAGTGGATGTCAGGCCCTGGGTGAGGTGGAGGGAATTGGCAGGTCCACTGTGGGCCTGGTGGAGAAGAAGGACAAAGGCCAGCCTCTTTTGTGTGGCAGGGTTTGTGGCATCATCATCCCCTGGAACTATCCCCTGATGATGCTGTCCTGGAAGACAGCTGCCTGCCTGGCTGCCGGGAACACAGTGGTGATCAAGCCTGCTCAGGTGAGCGTGGGTTCACTCTGGACAGGGCCTGCAGGCCACAGAGAGGATCAGGAACTCACTCTATAAGGGAGGAAGGGAAGGGCCTCTCTTGGCCACACGGGCACTGGAAGAAGGGTCCTGCTAATGCCAGCTGCCCTCCATGGGCCCCACTCTCAGTGGGCAGAGGCGTATGTGGCAGGCAGAGCTCTCCAAAGCAGACTCTTTTTCAGCCATGGCTGCTTGAGGCCATCTGGCTGTGCTGGAACTTGCAGCTGCTCGGGTGAGCAGAGGCAGGGATTTCTGCACTCTGGATTCATGGGGCAGAAACCAGGCCCCATGCTCTAAGACAGCCTGAGTAGTCTATCCATAAAGCTGGTGCCATGTCCCTTATGTGGCTTCCGAGACCAGAAGTCCTGGAGAGAAGCAGGGTGAGCGGTGGGATTCGTGGTCCCCATCCCTGCACACAGAAGCTATGCAGTGTGGTGTCTGAGAAGTGTAGGTGGGGGAGTAGAGGTGGGATGTCAGAGGTCACCCAGGCATGCTGGGAAGGTCCTTGGGAGTGAGGACATACCCAATGAGCCTCAGTTTCTTCATCTGTACATTGGCAATGACAGCCTGCCCGCTGCCTGCCTCCCAGGATGGTGCATGACACGGCAGGGATGGTGTGCCCAGGAGGGCACCCACTCACCAGCTTCTTTGGGGTAATTTCGCGGCAAGGGCATTGACGTAATGAAAAACAATAATGATGGCTGACATTAATAGTATTTACCCTGAGTCAGGCATGCCTCAAGCATTTCAACATGTATCACAAATTAGGTAGTAATTTACATACATTTGCTTATTTAAGCATCACACACAACCCTCTGAGGAGACCTTAACCTCTGGCTTTAGAAACTTATGCTGTGCAGAAGGGAACCCAGGCCTGGCCGGCTGGAGCCCTGCCAGGAGGAGAAGCTAGGGCACCAGACGTTGGCCCACCCTGATTCCCAGCTGGTGCTGTGGGCGCACCGGCTGGGCAGGCAGGGCCCCCTCTGGTGGCTTTCCTGGGGTCTTCCTGGGCCACAATCTGCAGCTACTCCTCCCAGCTTGCTGCTGGGCTGCTGGGAGAGGAAGGCAGGGAGGGAAGGCAGAGCCCCACTTTCAAAAACCTCCTTACCCAGTCTCCTTTCCTGGCCCCACACCCAGGTGACCCCACTCACAGCCTTGAAGTTTGCAGAGCTGACATTAAAGGCCAGCATTCCCAAAGGTGTGGTTAACGTCCTCCCAGGATCTGGTAAGAGCCATTGTCGGGGGCAGGGCTAGGGCTTCTGGCAGCTGGAGATGCCACTGGGCAGAGCAGGCCCTACTGGATAGTGGCGTGAGGGCAGAGTAGCCTGGGGAGAGCCCAGGCGGGGGCCAGCCTGTGACAAAGGAGGCCCCTCCCATGGGGGAGGGCACCCGCACCTGGAAGGGCTTTCGTCTTCAGATGCCCCAGCTGAATGTATTCCAGTGTGTGTGTGTGTGTGTGTGTGTGTGTGTGTGTGTCCGCGCGCCCTGGAATAAACTTGTTACTTGGGGATTTTCTGCCCTTGGAAGTTTGAGAGAATTTTTCTTTAGAACATTTCAGGCTTAAAGCATTTAGGGAGGTCATACATGAATCATTTTTTAAGTTTCTGTTGTGTTTAGTGGTCTAGTTTATGGAAAAGTCTCTTCTTGTGCAGATTTCAAATGTATTAGCGTGAAGTTGTATATAATAATCTCATAATTTTTATCTCCTTTTTGGATTTTCCTTTTGATTGTTATAATACATTCTTTATATTTTTCCTTTTTCTCTCTCTTTTTAAGTTGATTAAATTGGTGAAAAGTTATTGCTTGTTTGTCTCCATCCTCCACTCTAAAAAAATCAAATACAGCTCCTGGATTTCCTTACCTTTTCCATGGCTATTTTTATAGTTTCCCCCTTGCTTTTATTATTCCCTTGTGTGTTCTCCTGAGTGGTTCTTCTATTTTTTTTTTTTTGCAGCTTTTTGGGTTGAAAGTTTAGTTCAGCTTTTTTCTGGTTCAAATAAGGAAAGCATTTGAAAAAGTTTTGGTGATGGCCAGGCGCAGTGGCTCACACCTGTAATCCCAGCACTTTGGGAGGCCGAGGTGAGTGGATCACCTGAGGTCAGGAATTCAAGACCAGCCTGGCCAACATGGTGAAACCCCGTCTCTATTAAAAATACAAAAATTAGCCGGGCATGGTGGCAGGCGCTTGTAACCCCAGCTACTCTGGAGGCTGAGGCAGAAGAATCGCCTGAACCTGGGAGGTGGAGTTTGCAGTGATCCGAGATCGTGCCACTGCACTTCAGCCTGGGTAACAGAGCGAGACTCTGTCTCAAAAAAAAAAAAAAAAAAAGAGTTTTGGTGATACCTCACACCTTGTGACTGACACTTTTATCATTCATTATAAATGCCCCTGTTTATCTTTCATGATCGTTTTTGTGTTAAAGTCAATTCTGTCTTAGTATTACTACACTGGCTTTCAAATGGTTGCTGTTGACATGATATATATTTTTACATTTTTTTACTTTCAACCCATTCATACTTTTGAATCTAAAATGTGCCTCCATATATAACATATAGTCAGATCTTGTTTTTTATCCAGTCTCATAATCTCTGCCTTTTGACTGGAGACTTTACATTAAATATTGATACAGTGGGTTTACCATTTTACTTTTCATTTTCTATGAATCTCCTGTCTTTTTTCCCTCTGTTTCTCCTGCTGTACTACTTTCTTTTGCATTAAGCAAATATTTCCTAGCATAACATTTTAATGCTTTCAATAATTATTTTCAGTATACATTTTTAGTTATTTTCTTAGTGGTTACTCTAGGACTTATCATATACTTATCAAAATCAACTTCAGATTTATACGAACTTAATCCCAGTGAAATGTACAAATGTTACTTCTGGATAGGTCTGTTATCTTCTCCCTGTTTGTGCTAGGATCATGTATTTTTGTACACATAGAACATCTATATATGTTACAAACCCAATAATATATTGCTATATATATTACTTAATTTTACACCTACTAAAGAAGTTGAGAAAAGAAAGGAGAACAAGTCCCTATGTGCAGAGTTTATATGTTATCTGACTCACAAGTTCTGGTCCTCTTTAGCTGGTCCTATGGATTTGAGCTACTATCTGGTGTCATTTCCTTACTCCATTTAAGTTTTATTCCCACCTACCTCCTTTCTGCTTTTATTGTCCAATATGTTAGATTTCTATTTGTTACCCCACAATTATACAATTATGTATATAATCATTTTACACAATCGCTTTTTAAATCAGTTAAGAAAGCAAATAAAATATGCATTGATACTGTATTTTATAATTACCTAATTACCTTTACAGTGCTCCTTGCTTTTTCCTGTGGATTCTGACTACTGTCTGTAGTCACTTGCTTTCAGCTTGAAGAACTTCTTTTAGTATTTCCTGTAAGGTGGGTCTGCTAACAACAGATTATCTGTTTTTGTTTATCTGGCAATATCCTTATTTGCCTCTGCTTTTTGAAACACAGTATTGCTAGACGTAAGATTCTGGGTTGACACTCTTGTTCTTTCTTTGCACTTGTTCTGCCTTGCACTTTGAATACAGTCATGTACTGTCTTCTCCATCTGGCACACCCGAGGTAGAGTCTTCCCCTTATGAGTGCGGTCTGGGTGGAGGAAGGGGCCCCAGCATCTTAGCCATAGTCACCAAGAACTTAGCTTCTGCAACTGAGAGTTGGCAGAGATGAGAGGGCTTGGTGGCCTGCACCTCCTGGTGGATGCCAGCTTCCTTCGCTGGGAGCTGAGAAGGAAAGGAGCGCTGCCTTCCTGGCCACACCTGCCTGGAGTGGAGCTTCCCTCAAGGGGAGGGAGCAGACTGTGCCTTCAGTGCCGCAGATATTCCCTGCTCTTACTGAGAGTCAGATTTTCTTGAAGAATGTTTCTCCATTTGTCGTATGCCCTTAGAAAAATTTCCAGGGAGTTTAAGTGATTGTTTTTAGATCATCTTCACCAGGATAGTGGTTTCCCTGGGGAATTGTCCGCAGGGCTCCTCAAGCTGGCCTTCCAGAAATGCACTCCTGCCTCATGCCTTTTGAGCAGGTTGTGTTCATGTTTTTATTACTCTTAAATATCATATAGTTGTAGTTTTGGTCTTCTCTCTAACCCAGTAAGTAAAAAGAGATTTAAAAACAATTGCCAAGTTGTTTTTTTGTCTAAAATTTAAAATTCCATTCTTATATTTCTAATTGTATTATGTCATGATCAGAGACTATGGCCTGTATGTGAGTTTGCCAGGGCTGCTGTCACCAAGCACTGCAAACCGAGTGGCATAAACCACTGCAAGGCAGCGCCGCGCAGCTCTGGAGGCTACGAGTCTGGATGGAAGGTGTTAGCAGGGCCATGCTCCGTCTAAAAGGTTCTAGGGAAGACTTCTTCTTTGCCTCCTCCTAGCTTGTAGAAGCATCATCCCGATCTGTGCTTTCATCTTGACATGGCATTTCCCTGAAGGTGTGGTGTCTGTGCCCAAATCTCCCATTTTTATAAGAACACCGGTCATTTTGGATCAGGGCCCACCCCAGTGACCTCATCTTAACTAATTTTACCTGTACTGACTTCATCCCCAAATAAGGCCACATTGTGAGGTACTGGGGGTTAGGATGGTGACCTGTGAATTTCTAGTGAGTGGTTGGGGGAGGCACAGTCCAACACATGACAGCTTGTAAAAATTTTGTTTTCTAAAATGGAGAATTTTCGTGGTCTGATATATGATACCTTTTTGCAAATATTTCTTAAATAGCCTAAGAGAGTGTTGTTATTTTTATTACTATTATTCTTATTACTAGTAAATAGACTTGATTTTAGAGCAGTTTTAGGTTGATAGCAAAATTGAGCAGAAAGTACAGAGTCCCTATATACCACCTGCCCCCACACAGACACAGCCCTCCACTACTAATATCCAGCACCAGAGGAGTATGTTTGTTACAAACAATGACCTACATTGACACCTCATTATCCCCCGAAGTCCGTAGTTTAGGGGTCACTCTTGGGTTGTACATTCTATGGGTTTTGACAACTGTGTAATCCCTTGCATCTACCATTAGAGTGTAACACAGAGTAGTTCCACTGCTGTGCTATACCTTTTATCTCTTCCTCTCTCTAACCCCTGGCAACCACTGATCTTTTTCTTGTCTCCATCGTTATGCCTTTTCCAGAATGTCATGTAATTGCAATCATATGCAGGCTTTTCATTTGGCTTCATTCACTTAGTGATATGTATTTGAGGTTCTTCCATGGCTTCTTGTGACTTAATAGCTCATTTCTTGTTAGCACTGAATAATTTCCCTTGTCTGATTCACGTCAGTTACTTATCCATCCACTTTCTGAAGGACGTCTTGGTAGCTTCCAAGTTTTGGCAATTCTGAGTAAAGCTGCCGTAAACATTCGTGTGCAGGTTTTGGTGTGGACGTAAGTTTTCAACTCCTTCGGGTAAATATCAAGGAGCACAGTTGCTGGATCATATGGTAAGAGTGCATTTGGTTTTTAAACTGACTGCTAAACTGTCTTCCCAACTGGCTGTGCCATTTTGCGTTCCCTCAGCAATGACTGAGAGTTCCTGTTGCTCCACATCCATCCCAGCATCTGGCATCATCAATGTTGTGGATTTTTGTTGTTTAGTAGCTGTGCAGTGGTATCTCATTGCTGTTTTAGTCTTTTATTCTCTAATGACAAATGACATTGCGCACTGTTTCATGTGCTTACTTGCCATCTGTCTGTCTTGTTTGGTGATGTGTCTATTTCTGTCTTTTGCCCAGTTTTTAGTGGTTGTTTGTTTTCTTATTGTTGAGTTTTGAGAGTTCTTTGTATATTTTGGACACCTGTTCTTTGTCAGATATATCTTTTGCAAATGTTTTCTCCCCAAAACAGTGATTTAATGGGGAGTGGTGGAATGGAGTTAGTATCAAAATCACTGGTAGAGCTTTAACTGTATATAGAGGGAGGATACAAGGGTCTTATTCCAAACCTGCCAAACTGGAACCTTCATGGGAGTGCCTGGGCATATGAATTTTACAAGCCTGGAGGCAGGGGAGTGGTGGAAGATGGAGGGACTGGATAGGTGCAGGAGCTCTGGACTGAGCGAGTCATGGGATGGAAAAGGGAGGTGTCAAGAATGACTCCTGGGTTCTTGGCTTGAACCAAATGGCTGCCAGAAGAAGTTGTTTACTGAAATGGAGAACCCTGGAGGAAGAGCAGGTCTAGGTGAACGATTAAGAGTTCAGTTTCAAATATGTTGAATTTGAGAAGCCAGAAGACATCCAAGTGCAGATGCCAAGCAGGCAGAGGAGTGACCAATGGATCTGAATCCCAGAGGAGCTTGGCTGGAGAGGCCTATTTGGAGGGGGGTGACATACCTGAAGATGGCCCTTGGAAGCCTGTGAGATCAGCTGAGCACGCAGTGTAAGCTGAGGAGAGAAGAGGGCCTGGTACAGAGCCAGAGGTGCTGGGTATTTTAAGGTTAGGTGAGAAAGGAGATGGAAAAAGAGCCGTCAGAGAAGTAAGAGTCGAATTAGGAGGGTGCAGAGTCAGAAGCCAAAACAAGATAATGGCTTAAGTGGGGAGCTACGCTGAGTCTGGGAGGAGGCAGCGTCAGGGAGCCCACTCTGAAGTCTCGTTGAGATGGAGACCTGAGGGACAGAGAGGACTTAGCCAGGTTGGGGACAGGGTTTGTGCAGGGCGTGGCTCGGAGTAGGGGCTGGGGGCGTGGGACGGGGCAGGAATCATGGCATTCCCTGGGAGGAACAGCAGGTGGCAAGGCCTCTGGCTGGCTCACCTGAGGGCGGGTGTTTTGGAGTCTATGATGCTTAGGATGCCACATCCCTCGGGGACCTGATCAGGCATCCTTGGGTCTCTGTTTGAGCCCCTGCAAGAGCTGAAGGTTTGGTGCCCTCACCTTGGGGTCTGCCTGATGGTGAAAAGCCATGTGGGGAGTGGGTTGGTTTGCTTGGGCTACCGTGTCAAAGCTCCGCAGACTGGGGCTTCAGAAACAGACGGTTATCATCTCTCAGTTCTGGAGGCTGGAAGTCCAAGATCAGGGTGTCAGCAGCATCAGCTTCTCCTGCAGCCTCTCTCCTGGGCTTGCAGACGGCTCTCCACCCCCTATGTCCTCGCATGGTCATTGCCCAAATCTCCTCTTCTTAGAAGGACACCAGTCAGATTGGATTAGGGTCCATCTCAATGACCTCATTTTGCCTTAATCACCTATGTAAAGGCCACATCTCCAAACACAGTCCCATTCAGAGGTACAGGGGATGAGGGTTTCAGCATTTGAATTTTAGGGGACACAGTTCAGCCCCTAATAGGGAGCGAGGCTCCATGAGCCCCAGGCACCATGGGGATCAAGCATGTGGGGAGCATTTTGAGGGCCTCAGACCCCCAGTGAACCTGTGCAGGCCTGGAGGTGGGCTCCTGCCTCCCCAGCACCAGGGGGACCACCCTGATTCCCCCCTCCCTCCCGCCCACAGGCTCCCTGGTCGGCCAGAGACTCTCAGACCATCCTGACGTGAGGAAAATCGGGTTCACAGGCTCCACAGAGGTGGGCAAGCACATCATGAAAAGGTGCGTGGCTGGGGGTGGAGCAGAGGAGGGACTGCTGTGGGCTGCGCCTGGGACATGGCAGTGCTGTCCCAGGAGCTGTGTCCTGCTTCCCAGGCTCCAGGGCACAGCCACTTCCGTGGCCCTGCTGGGATCTATGCAAATGCTGAAGAGGCATCTGCCTTTCTGGCAAAGCCCTGGGGAGGCCTGGGCAGAGACCTGTGGAGCCCTGTCAGACCAGCAAGGGGCTGGATCGAGAGGTGCTGAGAGTATAAAACACGCATGGATTTCAAGAACTGAGCACCCACAAAAAAGTGAAATAGCTCATTAATAGGATGTTTGGGTTTTTTTTTTTGTTTTGTTGTTTTTTTTTGAGACAGGGTCTTGATCTGTCACTCATGGTGGAGTGCAGTGGCACTATCATAGCTCACTGTAGCCTTGACTTCCTGGGCTCAAGTGATGCTCCTCAGCCTCCCAAGTAGCTGGGACTACAGGCATGCACCACCAAGCCCAGCTAATTTTTTGTGTTTTTCATAGAGATGGGGTCTCACGGTGTTGCCCAGACTGGTCTCAAACTCCTGGGCTCAAGCAATCCACCTGACTCGGCCTCCCATCTCCGTGCTGGCATGACTGACGTGAGCCACTGTGCTCTGCCTTCATTAAGTTTTTATATTGATTTCAAGTTGAAATGATAATATTCTTGATTAGTTGGGTTAAATAAAATATAATAAAATATACTATTAGGATTAATTTCACCTGCTTCTTTTCAGGTTTTTTTTTTTTTTTTTCAATGGAGTCTCACAGTGTCACCCAGGCTGGAGTGCAGTGTCGTGATCACGGCTGCAGCCTCTGCCTCCCTGGCTCATGCGATCCTCCCACCTTAGCCTCCCGAGTAGCTGGGACTACAGACACGTGCCACCATACCTGGATAAGTTTTTAAATTTTTTGTAGAGATGGGGTTTTGCTATGTTGCCCAGCCTGGTCTCGAACTCCTTTAATGTGGCTACCATCAAAAAAAGTCCCATTGTCTGTGTGGCTAGTGTTTGAAGCTTTCATTCTATTTCTATGGACAGAAGTGATCTAGGTCAACTCATGTCTTCATCCTTGGACTTTGGCCTCAAACTGACTGGTGTCATCTCCCAGACTCTGTCACTAAACCACAATATGACCTGGGCCACACCCATGCCTTGGGTCCCCCACCAGTTCCATTACAGCAGTTTGACAGTGCAGGGGTTCTGGTCTCCATCACTGACAAGCTGGGAGAGCCAGCCAGGGCCAGACCACAGGTGGAGCCCTGACTGACACTGGAGCCTGCCCCAGCCCTGACACTGAACTTCTGGGGGTGGGTTTTGGCACCTGCACTTTGAGTGACGTGGGTAGGGGAATGGGGTAACTGCAAGTAGTCACTGCAGGTTTGCCTCTCCTAATTCAAAAGCTAGCTGGTCTCTTCCTCTGAGGTGTGTAGGTTGTAGTCATGTCTGAGCACATGTGAGTCAAGTCCAGGGTGAGGGCTCAGGAAATGTCAGCTCTGAGCACTCCAGAGCTGGACAGAGGGTTTGGGGGGCAAGATATGTTGATCTGCCTCACCATGGTAACCATTTTACCATCAATATGTAGTTCATGCTATAGCCGGGCATGTGGTGGCACGTGCCTGTAGTCCCAGCTACTCGGGAGGCTGAGGTGGAAGGAGCCTGGGACACGGAAGCTAAATGAGCCGAGATCACGCACTGCACTCCAGCCTGGGCAACAAAGAAAGCCTGGCTCAAATAAATAAATAAATAAATAGAACAGAACAAAAAAAAAGTACCTCAATTTGAACATTTTATTTAAAAAAATAAATACTAGGCTGGGCATGGTGGCTCACACCTGGAATCCCAGCACTTTGGGGAGGCTGAGGCCAGCTGGTCACTTGAGGCCAGGAGTTTGAGACCACCCTGGCCAACATGGTGAAACCCCATCTCTACAAAAAATACAAAAAAAAAAAAAAAATAGCCAGGTGTGGTGGCATATGCCTATATTCCCAGCTACTCTAGAGGCTGAGGCAGGAGAATCGCTTGAATCCGGAAGGCGGAGGTTACAGTAAGCTGAGATCACACCACTGCACTCCAGCCTGGGCAACAGAGTGTGACTCTATCTCAAAGGAAAAAAAAAAAGGCTGGGTGCTGTGGCTCATGCCTGTAATCCCAGCATTTTGGGAGGCTGAGGTGGGCAGATCACCTGAGGTCAGGAGTTCAAGACCAGCCTGACCAACATGGTGAAACCCCGTCCCTACTGAAAATACAAAAATTAGCCGGGTGTGGTGGCACGTGCCTGTAATCCCAGCTACTCGGGAGGCTGAGGTAGAAGAATCGCTTGAACCCGGGAGGTGGAGGTTGCATGAGCCAAGATCATGCCATTGCACCCCAGCCGGGGTGACAAGAGTGAGACTCCATCTAAAAACAAAACAAAACAAAACAAACAAACAAAACTAAAAAACGAAATCATGCTATGAACCTCAAATATACACAGTAAAATTTATTTAAAAAAAAAAAAAAGAAGAGCAAAGCAGAGCTCTGAGCAGCTTCCTGCCCCAGCATCCCTGGTTCTGCTGCTTTCTTCTTCCCAGGCAGCCGTGTCACACAGACCTGCAGCTGAGATGGGTGCCATCTCCCTGGGTTGCTTCTGCAGAGGAGGCCTCTCCTCCCCAGTGGAGCCTCCTACCTGCCGGCTGTTGACTGAGTGTCCAGCTGAGGACAGCATCCCTGCAGTGCATTTCTTGCCCACTGATGTGATGTGTTCATGACTCCCAGCCTCTCTGTTTGCTCTGCCACTAATACAAGGAGGTGCCCCAGCCTCTGGGCCCCTGCAGCTGTGCCAGTGGATGGTGCTGTTTTGTATTCCTTAATTTGTGCAGCACCAGCTGCGTGCAGGCACTGTGCTTGGCACCGGGGCTGTAATAGGACCCAGACAGATGCGTGCCTGCCCTGGCCAGGCTCATGCTCTGCAGGTGGGGTCAGAGCTCAACATGCAGTAGAGGAAAGGACAGCAGATGGGGTGCACAGGCAGGCTGTGGTTTTATACAGGGCGATCAGGGAGGCACCCCAGAGAAGGGAACACAGGCCTGCAGGAAATGAGGTGTGGAGTGGGCAGCAGGAAGGGCAGTCCAGGGGGCAGTGGGGCACAGGCCTGGTGTGTACAGGCCAGAAAGGAAAGGCAGGTGGCCATGTGAAGCCGCAAGGGGTGGGGGGGAGTGGGGAGGCACTGGCCGGGTCTTGCTTCTTGCAGCAAAGCATGCTTTGGGCCTACCCAGGTCCCTGCCACCGGGGGTCCCAATGCCCCTACCTGCCCTGGAGGGACCGGCCCCACCAGCCCTCTGTTCCTTGCAGCTGTGCCATAAGTAACGTGAAGAAGGTGTCCCTGGAACTGGGCGGGAAGTCACCCCTCATCATCTTTGCTGACTGTGACCTCAACAAGGCTGTGCAGATGGTGAGGGCCGGGCCTGGAGGGGGCAGGGACAGTGAGCGGGAACAGGGACTGTAGGGACCAGGAGGCCCTGTCTCTGATTCCACAGCCACACTCACACGTGTAGCCCTGGTGGAGTCCATAGTGTCACCACAAGCATAGCATGGCAGGCAGCAGGCTTAGGGAAGAATGACGTGTGCCCTCCAAACATACTTCCCAAGAAGTTTCATAGCTGCCAGGATAGCTGAGATCAACTGCCTATAACATATGTGTGTGTGTGTATTACATATAAATATGAAATCGGGAAACACGCCACAGCTCCATCTGTTCTGAAATAAACATTGCAGCCTTTTCTGTCTGATGAGAGGGCAAATCAGATGTGTTGATCTGCTTCACTATGGTAACCATTTTACCATCTATATGTAGTCCATAACTTCATGCTGTAAACCTCAAATATACACAATAAAATGTGTGTTTTTAAAATAAAAGAGCAAAGCAGAACTCTGAGCACTTGGGCCCAGCCCTGCTGACAGTGACCCTCTGCCGGTGGCCGTGGGTGCAGTGCCTGGCTCCACCACTGACTTAGTGGGCAGCCTTGAGCAAGTTACCTAACCTCTGTGGCGTCTGTGCTCCCACCTGTGGATAGGGACCATGGTGATACCCACCTCCTGGGTGGCTGCAGAATGAATATGTCTGAAGGGCTTAGATTAGTGGCAAGTGCCACTTGAGACACGTGTCACTCCTTGTTCTCACCATTAGTATTGTTGTTGCCTTGGTCCTGTCCTGACTCCTGTGGGAGCAAACCAGTAAGACCGTGTTCAGCCAGGTCCCCAGATATGCCCCCGGCCCTATCTAAGTTCCACTGTGCCGTGGAGGGTGGCCTAACATCCTAGCTTGGGTGTGAAAGGGAGTCCAACCTCATTTGGTGGAGAAACTGAGGGAGGCAAGGGCCTTGTTCACGGGCCCGGGTGAACCCATCAGCCCTGGGATCTAGCTGGGCCCTGTGCTGAGCTGGAGGTGGGGGCCCTGTCATTGGCTGTGCAGTCCCAGGTTCCAGGAGAGCCAGGCTTGACCATGGCTCTCCGTCCTCCCCTGGGTCTCCCACAGCAGGCGAGTTTGAAAAAGCAGGCTGCCTGGGGCCTCTGAGGGCCTTTGTTCTGGACTCCTGCCAGGAGTTCCCTGGGCCAGGGCTGCCCCACCTCTCACCCACCCATGTCAGGGCTGCCTGCCTGTGTCCCACCCTCTGCCCTGTCACCCACCGCCTGCTCCATGCTTATACACACGGCTGGTATCTCTCCTGTCAGCTCCCAAGAGTGTAGACTCTGAAACAGGAGTCGGCACCTCCTGGGCCGCCCCAGTGAGCCACCCAGGGTGCAGGAGGGTCTCAGGCAGGCCAAGGCTCACTCCCACTTGGTCCCCATGCTCTGCAGTGTGGATGGCAGCCTTATTCTCCAGTGGTGGGAGTTGGGGCGTGGTGTCTCTCTGTCACTGCATGGGCCTCAGCGTCTTCACTTCCCACACAGTTACCTCTCACCTCTCCTCTTGAGGTGACTGAGGATTGAGTGGGGCCCACAGGAGGAGATCAGGACACACGGGTGCCTCCTTTCCTAATTAGAAGAGGCGGCTGGGCCCTGGCAGAGCTGGGGGCTGGTGTCCCAGGAGGAGCAGTGACCTGGTGTTCTTGTCCATTCTCTGAAGGGGATGAGTTCTGTTTTCTTCAACAAAGGAGAGAATTGCATTGCAGCAGGCCGACTCTTTGTGGAGGACTCCATTCATGATGAGTTCGTGCGGAGGGTGGTAAGTCCTGCCCCAGGGTCTGCGGGCGGCTGGTTCACTGGGACAGCAGCCTGGCTGGAGGGGGTTGGAGGAGGGGAGACAGGGCAGGGTCAAGTGAGGCTGGGCTCCTCCTGGAGGACACTCCCCCCGGGGGTCAGGGAACCCACAGCGGGAGCTGTGCCGAGTCTTCACTGGATTTTATTATTTCACCAAGAAATAGCAGACCTGTAGCTCAACTGACATCACCAAAAAGGGCCCATCTTGGGTTGGTCCCCTAGAAGTAGAGCCTGGGGCAAGAATTCAGTGCAGGTGATTTACTCAGAGTGGACTCTTGGGTGAAGCCTGGAAAGAGAAGAGACCAGGGGAGGACTGGACAGAATGGAGCAAGAGCCTGGTCTCAGGTCAGCCTGGGCCTGACCATGGACAGGGGCCCTGGAGCACGAATCCCCCTACACAGGCATACCCCTGGAGCCAAGTGGCCAGGCTGTGGGCCCCTGTGGCAGGTAGGCTTGGCTGTGGGCCGCCAGCAGGGGAGAGTAGCTCCCGTCAGGCTCTGCAGCCACCTTGCATGGCCTCGGGGATCTGGTGGGCACAGGACAGTGTCTCCCACCAGATTTATCCACTCAGCCACACCTGGAAGAGCAGGCTTGATGCTGGCCTCGGGACAGATGGGCCGTCCTGAGTCCCCTTGGGAGGTCTGTAATGCCTGGCTTCTCAGTTCCTCAGCGGGTTGGCTTCATCCTCTCCAAGCAGCTCGGATATGGTGGGAGTATGGGGCTGATGGCACCAGCATTACCTTCTCACCACATGGTGCCAGAGTGGGACATGACTCCTTCCTCACCACCTCTGTTAGAAAACACTGTGGGGTTGACACGAGCCAGGCCTCAGCCATCCTTCATCCAGGCCATGATACCAGGGCGGGAGCAAGCTGAGGTTGGCTTAGCTTCCGCGAAGAGCACCGCCCGCCCCCCCCCCCCCCCCGCCCCTAGGTTGTGGAGAGCAGCATCTAATCCCAGTGGATAGCGGCAGGGATGCGGGAGAAACAGCCAGCAACCGCCACACATGGTTTCAGAGAGATGGTACCTGGGAAACCAGGGAAAAAGACGGCCTATGAGCAGAGGGGTGAGGGAGGGGCCCCTGGAGGAGAGCTGGTGCTGGACCTGGGGAGGTGGCTCAGAGTCCGGAAGCAGTGGGAAAAGGTAGGACTTTCTAGGACGGGCTAGAACAGTTTTTGCCATATAACGACCCTCAACACGGAGTGGCTGGAAATGACAGCCCTGCCCTCAGCTCATGTTTCTGTGGGCAGCAGTGGCAGTCTAGGCTGGGGTTTGCTGGGGCTCATCTGGGTTTGTCAGAGCTTGCCCAAACATCTGCAGTGAGACTCAGGGGCAGCGGGGCAGTGGGCGGCTTCGTGGGACAGCTGTCGTTGCCCTGGGGGCCTGCATTCTGCAGCGTGTGCTGGGACATGTTCACGTGGACAGTGGAAAGACTCCTAAGAGTGAGAGCACAAGTTGAGAGGCCTCTTGAAATGCACGAAACATTGCTTCCATGCATTGTGCTGCCTAAGCAAGTCACAGGCCGGCCCAGATTCAAGGGGTGAGGAAACAGACTCTACCACATGATGGGAGGCACAAGCTCATCTTCCATAGTTGGGGAGCTGGCCTGCCCGGCCAAGTGAGGCCCACTGCCACGATGGGCCCGGCACAGGAATAGCAGGACCAGGATACAGACCCAGGGACTACTGGAGATAAAGTGGCGGTCATGGGGGGAGTGTGGCTGCGGGGACACAGAGCTGTGCACACAAGGTCCTGTCTGGGGGTATTAAGGGAGTCATGAGACTTCCACAGAAGGGTGACTGCAAGGGCCAGAGTCCCAGGGATAATTCTCAGGACAGTCACAATCCCAAATAAAGGAAGTGAGGCCAGTGTTCAGGAGGCTCAGTAGGCTGCTTGTTCTTTGTATCCAAGATACAAAGCCATTTGATCGGGGTGCGGTTTGGGTCGACAGGACAGGAGCAGAGAATAAGGAACAAAAGCAACCGGGTTTGGCTACAGGGTGGAGACAGGACAGTCAGAGGCACACAGTGGGCCCTGGTGAGAAGAGCAGAGGGGTGTTCCGGGTGCTCGAGTCACACCTGTGTCTGATTAGGGCTGATTAGGGGTGCAGAGTTTGCAAGATGTGAGATGCCCTGGCCTTGGAGGGGGAGGGTCAGCAGACTAGAGCCTTGGGCCCCTCCCCTTCACTTAATTTCTTTCCCACTTTGGCACCAGGACTATTGCAGCAGGGCTGGTGTATCCCACCTACCCCACATCCTGGAGTCCCCCGGACAAACAGTTCCTTCAGCTTCTTGGTCCATGAGGCTGGTGTAGGACCAGAGTCAGATACATGTTGTATTGAGCCCCATCTCAACTAGTCAAATATGCCGGCCTCTGTCCTCCTCACCCACACCCCTGTATATCTCCATTTCCAGCCCATATGTTGCTGGGCTCCTGTCTCCTTGGAGACTTCTGTCCCTCTGCACATAGGAGCCATTTGGGATTTCTGCCTGGAAGGTGGATTTAGAGTCAGAATTCAGAAAGCCCTGAGGCTAGAACAGAGTGTGGACTTTCCCCAGGGGTCAGCCGTGAGAGCTGAGTCAGGTGAGGATCATTGTCGAAACTGCGGCAGCACAAGCCACACCTGACTTGGAGGACTCTCTGCAGGTAGAAGAGGTGCGGAAGATGAAGGTGGGCAACCCGCTGGACAGGGACACCGACCACGGGCCGCAGAATCACCATGCCCACCTTGTGAAGCTGATGGAGTACTGCCAGTGTGGCGTGAAGGAAGGGGCCACACTGGTCTGCGGCGGGAATCAAGTCCCTCGGCCAGGTGAGTCAGAGTGTGTCAGGCCCGCTTGGGTCAATTGAGGCAGCAGGTCCCATGGCCTCTGGTTCCCTGTCCAGCTGAACTGGAGACATCTGAAGGCCAGGTACCTACACAGTCAGGCTGCAGCCCCATCTGGGACCTGGAATGGAATGGGCTGTGGCTATTTCGGCACCGGCCAGACCCGGGGATGGGACGAGCATTATTCAGTGCTGGTTTAGTCAGTATTGAACTGGACTCTGACTTGCCCTTACTGTCACCGCAGCCTTGACAGTCTCTCCCCCATAGATTTCATGAGACTAGATTTTATTATTTTTCCTCTATTTCACTGGCTGTTAACCTCTCAGCCGTTGCTTCACCTGTTCTCTCAATGCAGGTGCATCCCTGCCTATCCTTAGCTTGGAACACCTCTCATGGGGGACAGTTTGCCCGCAGGATCTCTCCCCTGCAGCAGCTCAGACCCTACCAGATACAGGCCTCCAGGCTCTACCCCACCCAGAGCTCCTGACCGCACAGCCAGCGGCACTGGACACTTCCACCTGGATGTCCCCCAGGCCCTTCAAACTCAAAGGTCATTGCAATGTCCCAGCTATAGTTGAGCCCAGACACACACACCTGCTGCTCCAGGACCCTCTGTCTGATCGAGCAGTCCAGGCCAGAAGCGCAGCAGCCACGGGGATGGACTGTTGACGCTGCTGCTGGGGGACAGGTGCCATGACTGTCTTCCTCATCCCTAGCTCCTTTGTGCCTAGACCGGGCCTTGCACAGAGTTGGTGCTCAGTTAATTTGATGGCATGAAGGAGGGAAGGAAAGAAGGAATCCCTGACTCTTCTCTTTCTTTGACCCCCATTTAAATTATTGGCCTGATTCTGTCAAATCTGAGAATTGCCCCACTCTGGGCCTCCTCTGCCTCCCTGACCCTTGTGCAGGCTCCCTGCATCTTGCCTCGCTCAGCGTCACAGCAGCCTCCCAAGTGGCCTTGTGAGCCTGCTGATCCTTTATTCACACAGCTGCCAGGGTCTGATGACCTCTCCTCTGTTAAGACCTTGCAGCAGTGACCCATCCTCCTGCAGTGCAAGTTCGGACTCCTTGACCTCACAGCCGGAGTCCTTCATGATCTGTGCCTGACTTGCCCTTGACCTGTACTGCAGCTGCATTTCATTCTCTCCAGAGGCTTCTCCTGCTTTCTTGGGCTCCATGCATTTGCTGCTGGTCGGCTTAGTGGAGGCTTTCCAGTGTCCCCACCTGGAGAGCTCCTGCTTCTTCAGCTCACAGGACATCCAAGCCCGGGCATGCCCGTGTCACAGGGCATCGGGCACTGCACACCTCAACAGAGCTCTCGTGACCATTGCACTGCTGCTGTCACTGTCCACTTACCCTCTTCCCACTCCCGCTGGACTGTGAGTTCCATGAGGCAGGTGGGGTGGGGGGAGCATCACCAGGGCCCTTGCAGTGCAAGGATGGCCGGGTTCAGGATTGGTGGAAGACAGTGTGATGGAGGCCTTGTACCAGGAGCAGGGCTAGGGAGCCAGCAAGGGGTAGAGCAGCACCCAGGAACCAGGAACAGTGGGGAGCCATCACCCTGCCCTGGAGGGGGTATGAGAAGGAACAGAATTCCTGCAGCCCAGTGAGGGGCAGAGCATGGGATGGGGCTGCCTTCTGGTGGCCCAATGACCAGGAGACCAGCTCTCAGGGTCTAGAGGGGACAGGGGAGAGTACAAGGTAGATGGGGAGGGGATGACAGAGGGGTGGTCAGCACAGCTCACATGCCCTGGCAGAAGTGGTGCAAGACTGTGGAGTAAACACAGGCCACATAAACCACTATGCATGTACATGAGTCACATTTTCAGAATTGTAATCAGTGTTAAAACATCATTTATGTATGTATGAAAAATATTGAACATTTTATTAAATAACTTTTTAACATGGTTTGAAATTTTCTATTTCTCTAAAAACTAGAGTGAGAAAATTCCCAGTCTCTTGATTATTCCTAAGTTAGGCAGGATTGAATCTCAGTGAGGTCAGGCAGGATTGACCTCAGTGCAGCAGGTCTTAGGGCTCTGTCTCTAGAGAAAACAGAGAGGAAGCATTTCAGTTGTCAGAAGTGCTTCTGCCCTGGCAACCAGGGCCTGTAGGGGCTGCATCCAGGGTTGGGAGTAGGTGGTCCCTTCTTGACTGGAGGGCATGGAGCTGGGCCTTGGTAGGGACCCTGGGAGGGCAGAGGGAGGAAGCCCCAGGAGGTCCCAGTGCCCAGAGCTCCTCCCCTCTCACCTCCTCCTACTCCACGGGTTGTAGCCACCAGGGTCAGTGGCAGAGCTGCCTGGGAGGTTTCACCTGCCAAAGAATCTAGGTGGTTTTAGATTAGCTGTCACCAGAAAAGCTCAAGTCTTTGCTTCAGCCATGGGTTCTGGCACTAGGATTGGATGGACTTGGGATCAGGTCTCAGCTCTGTCACCTGCCAACCGGCGGCCCCATTTCCCTCAACAGCACTCCGTTAAAAGCACGGTGAGACCCACATCAAAGAACAAGCCAGGTGGGAGAGCCATCTGCAGCGTGGTGACACCCATCACACGGGTGCCATGACCCGGTGCTTATGTCGGGTCATCCGCAGGTGGCTGGTGTGGCCCAGGCCCTGCTGATGGAGAGGCTGGACCATCGGGCACCGTGTCTCCCATGTGCAATGGGCTTTTATCTCTCTTGCAGGGTTCTTCTTTGAGCCAACTGTTTTCACAGACGTGGAAGACCACATGTTCATAGCCAAGGAGGAGTCCTTCGGGCCTGTCATGATCATCTCTCGGTTTGCTGATGGGTAGGGAATCCTGCTGATGTCTCAAGGGCCCTGACTCTCTCCCACGTGTTACTGGGGTCTTCATGTGGGCTTTGGGAGGTAGTCTATGGGCAGTCAGGAGGAGAACTCAGGCAGGGCACAAGCCGTGGACACCCCGCCTGTGCCGCCTGCTGAGTCTCCACACCCCTGAGAAGAGAGCCCAGTGACCTGGGGCTTTGAGTCCCCCTGTGAGCAAAGGCAGCTCCCTTCCCTGTCCTTGTCACTTGTCACATGCTCCAGCATGTTTCTCACAGCCCGCTGGGCTCTGTTCTAAGGTCTGTTACCATGCATTAAACCACCCCCCACACCGAGTGGCTTGGAATAATCAGAGATTTATTTTACTCGTGGTCTAGGTTCAATGAGGCAAACCCATCTCTGCTCCATGCAGTGTCTGGCCTCAGCTGGGGCGACAGAGTGGCTATCCTGATGCTGCTGGGGGTCTTGCGGGAGGCTTCCTCCGCGTGGCAGCCTCGGGGTTGCCAAGTTCCTGGTTCCCTTCGGAGGCCAGGTGGAAGCCAAAAGGCTCTTTATAATCTAGCTCTTTAGAATCCCAGAGCATCCCTTCCACCACAGCCTGTTGATCAAGCAAGTCACCCAGACCAGGCTGGGCTGGAAGGGAAAAACTGTACTCCACTCACAGTGGGGCCACTGAGGCCCATGCTGTCACTTCTCAGGCCTGCCCCTTGTCTCCGTAGCACCTTGGAGCAAATTGCAAAATCGTGCCTCGTCCTCACATTTTACTATCCAACTACCAAAAAAACCCCAGAAATTATCATCGTATGTCAGTGGTATTAGAATAAGAGACTTCACTGCCACCTAGCCAATAAATATGGTTGTAGTAAGTCTCCAAATCGCTGATGTCTGGTGAATGCCCAACCTGCGGCGGGCACATGTGGGTCCTTCTGCATGTGAGGACCCAGCGGCCCCTCTCTGGGCCCCTGCTCCCAGTCTGTGGAATAAAGGGCTCACCCCATGATCCAGGAGCCCCTGTGGTGGCCACCTGCCCATGGGCCTCTGCCCTTCCTCCTCGCTCGCAGCCCAACCCAACCCAATCTTGCCCCCGGCGCTGCAGCCTGGCACATTTTCTCCTCGGAAGGTCTTATGCAGCTGGGGTGTGGAGTGGGCCGGGGTGTGGAGTGGGCCAGGCTCTCCTCTGCACCTCCCTCAGGGAGTTCTTCCTGGACTTTCTCTCCAGGGACGTGGATGCCGTGCTGTCTCGGGCCAATGCCACGGAATTTGGCCTGGCTTCTGGTGTCTTCACCAGGGACATCAACAAGGCCCTGTATGTCAGTGACAAGCTCCAGGCAGGCACTGTGTTTGTCAACACGTACAACAAGACCGACGTGGCTGCTCCCTTCGGAGGATTCAAACAGTCTGGATTTGGCAAAGATCTAGGTAACCTACTCCTGCCTGTGGGGTTGCTTTCATTTATTCATTCAACAAACATCTGTTCAAAACCACTTAGTGCCAGGTCCTATCCCAGATGCAGGGACGTAGCCTTGAATATGATGGCTGTCAGGGCTCGCTTCTTACTGGGAGGGAACTTGTGACAAGTCCGTGAGCAAGATGCTTGCAGAGGGGGGTGGTGCTGGGAAGAAGGCAAGAAGAGGGGCCTGGAGGAGACACTCCAGCCAGGAGGCACTGGGGCCTCTCTGGTGTGGTGGCACCTGTGCTACCCAGACCTGCATAGCAGGGAGGAGTTGGCCGTGAAGACCCAGGGGCCCGTGTTTCTGGCTGAGGGTTCAGCAGGTCCTTGGGGGAACCAGCTTTGGTCGTGGAGCTGCAGAGAGGCCAGAGTGGTGGGAGTGGGCCAAGGGGGAGCAGGAGGGAGGAGAGAAGGCCTGAGAGGCAGGTAGGGGCCAGATTGAAGGCCCATGGGCCATGGTCAGGGGCTCAGGTTGCATCTTTAGTGTAAAGAGGAGCCATGAGACCAAATGTACCCCCAGGTGAACACCACGGGTGTTGCAAGTCTCCCAGTAGAGATGAAGTTACTCAGGCGGCAGCAGGTGGGGTCCACCGGCACACAGCACAGGCCCCCCAGTGCTCTGCCTGCTGGGTGACGTGGAGTTCTGCTCCGGCCCTCTCTCCCTGGGCTGCTCCAAGCCTTGGGCCTCATCCTGCTCTCTCAGCAGGGGGGACTAGACAGGTCTGATGGGCAAGCTTGGCAAGGGTGGCTGGCAAGGTCCGGGGAAGCCATATGCTGTCTCAGAGGTCCCACCTGTCTCTCCAGGCTCCTGTGCCAGCCCAGAGACCACAGGGAAGGCCATGCTGAGGCTGGGGGTCAAAGGCTGGTCACTGTTTCCAGTTTTCTCTCCTCCCCCTGCCCCCATCTTTCAAGCCCTGCAGAAGCCCCCAAGGGTACCCATGAGAGGGGCCCATGTGTGCCCACAGGGCTGGACTCACATGCACGCATGTGTAGGCTGGACAATCCTGCTTCCTCTGTCCCTGTCAGCCTCCTCTTCCTGCCTTCTCCCAGGCCACCTTCCTGGTGTCCACCAGGGGAATCCATAAGGCCCATGGCCACCCAGGGAAGGCTGTGGCTGCCAAGTCCCCAGGACGTGATCTGGGCCCCTTATGAATCCTCCCCGAGTCCCCCCAGCTCCCTCCTAACCCTAGTCCCCATGTCCTGCTGAGAGGACCAGCACCCTCCTGGGACAGGCCCACAAGCCAAGCCTTCCAAGCAGCCTGCCTGGGCAGACTCAGGACCTCAGAGGGATGGGGCAGTGCCACTCCTGGGGCCAGCCAGAGCTGCTGGGGAGCTGTCAGGCAGCCCCAGGCCTCACACTTGTCATGGGGCTGAGACGCACCAGCCACATAGCACTGCCAAGGCCTGGGGCCTCAGGGCCCTGCGAGGCATCCCCTTTTCCCAGCCACAGCTTGATGCAGATGTAGCTGGGGGCAGCCATGAGAGAAGAGATGGGCCAGTGAGTCTGGGCAGTAATGCCAAGTCTCTCCACCCCCTTCCACCTGAAGGGGCTTCCCACTGTCCAGACAAGGCGGTGGGAGCTGGGGAAGATTCTTAAATGGCTGCCTCAGATTGGCTTTGTATTCTGGGGAGTCCTGGCCCACTCTCCACTGCCAGGGATAACCTGGGTAAGATTCATGACCTCGCTGGGCCTCGACTTCTCACCTGGAAGTGGGGTGAGCCAGATCTGCCCCCACGTGGTTGCTGAGGAATAAGACACTTGCAGCCCCGAGCAGTGCCCTGCCTGTGGTGGGAGCTGCTGTGACCTTTGTGGTGTCTTACAGGAGAGGCAGCTCTGAACGAGTACCTGCGGGTCAAGACAGTGACCTTCGAATACTGAAGAAAGGTCTTTGTGAGAAGAAAGTCCCTGCCCCTCCCTCGTGGCTGGGGCCCCCTCCCTCTTGAGCCTGGGTGCACAGCACCTCCCACCTGGGGGGCTAGTGGAAGCCCTCCTGCCTGCACACCATGTCTGCATCTTGGACGCCCTCTGTCCAGTCAGAAGCAGCCCTTGGCTGGGTGAGGTGTGCCCCTCCCAGGGAGAATAAAGCTTCTGAAGAGAGACCGTCCACATCTCTGCGTTTCTCTGCTCCACCTGTGGGTGTTCCTGGGGGGGCCTGGAAGTTGCACAATCACCTGGGTATGATGGTGTTGCTTGGCCTGGGAGAGCCAGACACCTGGGGAGAGAGACAGGAGGAAATGGGTGTGGGTCATCTCAGGCCCCAAAGAGCAGAAGCTGCGACAGAGTCAGGGGTTTGGAAGGGTAACCCCTGGGAAACAGGTGGGAAGACGGGGATTGAGCTGGGTGAGCCCTGGACTGGGAGGCAGCTCAGACTCCCTCAGCAGATGGGGCCGGGCCCTCGCCCCTGCTCTGCCAGCACGGCCGTGCTCTCAGCTGGTAGCCAGCCCGAGGGCCTGCAGTGGAGGGCTGGGCCCAGCTGGGAATGCCAGGCAGAGCTGTCTTCCGTCTGACACGGTGTCTCCTATGTACCTTTATGGCTTCTCCTTGGCCCATGGACCTGAGCTATAGCTCTCTTTCCTGTGCCCTCTCCCTGTAGGAGCTTGCGGCCCTCCTCTCTGCACCCACATCCTATAGGCACCAAACACTGCAACCTGACCTACCTGCTGTTACCTCAGTTTCCCCACATAGAGCTCTCTTCTTAGCATCTCATCTCCCTACCCACCTGGCTCTGCCCCTCTGGGTCCCACAGGCCCACTGCAGGCCCCTCTGTCCCTCCCACAGGCCCAGGCCATGCTGAGAGCTCCAGGCCCAGCCTCTGCATGTCTGGGAACATCTTCAGGCCTCTCTGTGCGGCATGCTGCCCTTCAGAGGCCTGTGAGTTCCCCGTCTCCTCAGGGATTCCCTGCCCTGCTTTCCTTTGTGATTCCTGCTCTTCTAGGAAGTGTGTGCTTCCATAAAGGCCTGTCCAGACCCCGCCTTTCGAAGGCTGCCAGCAGCAATAACAACAGGCAGTGCGAAGCTCCATACTGGCTACACTTCTGTCCCTTGAGCCCCAGCTCGATGCCAGGCAAGAATCCAAATCCTCCATGCATGTTTCTCTTGCTACTCATGATCCCAGGGAGGCAGGAGGTATTTTTATCAACATTTATAAATGAGGAAATGGAGGCAAAGAGACATCTAACTGCCCAAGGCTGCACAGCTACTGTGAAATTGTATTCCCCTTACTTCCCAAATTAGGAGGACGTTGAAGCTCCCTCTGCCTGTAGAGGAACTCAACCCTCCCAGGTGCCGAGTCTCCCGGAATACGCCTTGGCTGGGGGTGGCCTGGCAGAGGTGGCTGTGCTCCTGGGCACCCACACCCACTATAGGGGAGGCTCTACTCTCCCATGGCCACCCCACCAAAGCAGGCCTTGCTGGTGATGCCCCGTGTACTGCTGGAGTCAGGCTGAGCTCACAAGGCCTTTCTAGAAGTCCAGGAGAAACCCATCAACTCCCACTCTGTGCAGTTCCTCAGAGCCTGAAGCCCAGGCCCAAGCCAGGCCCCCCGGGAGCCTCCCTTTTCCCACTTCCCACCTGCCTTCTGCGGCAGGGTCGGCTCAGACCCCGGAGTGCTCCTGGCATGTCCAGCCTCACATCTTGCTGCCTCCAGACGGAAAAGAATGTGCCTTCACTTCCGCTTAAAGCCTTCTGGGCTCTGTTCCTAGCTCAGAATTGGTCTTCTACCACAATGCCTGGTGCTGGAGATGGCAGCTTCCCGGAGAGAAGCTGTTCCCCTGTCCCTAGCGGTGGGACTTGCCCTAGCACGCGCCACTTACACCAGAACAGATGAGTCCATGTCAACCGCTTCCTGAGTTCCCTTTGTTCTGCCTCAAACACTACCAGGGCTGGGGTATCCACGGCAGCATCCAAGCACATGCAGCTGCCTCTCAGCCCACAGCCAGGCCGCTCACACTCCTCCCAACAAGAGGTGGAAGCCAGCCTGGTGTCTCCATAGGGTCAGTCCTGGCTTCCCCGTAAACATCCTTCGTGACAGAAGAGCAGGCAAAGCCTCGAGCACAGGCCCATCCAACTCAAACAGAGCCAGGAAGTGCCTCTCCCTGCTTTTCAGACACAAACAGAGCTTGGTTTTAGCCAGGGCGCCCACTGCAGTCACGCTGGAGACCTCTGGTGCAGATGGGCGAGACTGGACCCAGCTTTCCAGCCTTCTTCCCCTTTCCATAATTCTCCTGAAAGTGTAAGGTAAGGACATAAGACTTCGTTATCCCCCAATTTCCTTTCTTTGTCCCCTTCTTTCTTAAGTCATATAACCTCTGCATTTTACCTGGGCACACGGCTGCCCAGAAGAAAGGCTGGATTTCCCAGCATACTTTGCACTAAGTGTTGGTCATGGAACCAAGTTCTAGTCAACAGGATCTGGCTGCAAATGATCTGTGCGGTTTCCAACATGCACCCTGAAGGGGGGTCATGCTGTTGCCCTCTTTTCCCTCCCCGGGCTGGCTGGAAGCAGACCCAGTGACACGGCGATGGGCATTGCCCAACCCCTCGGATGTGGGCAGCACTTGGACCCGGGGGAAGGAGGGGTGTGCGGCTGCCCACGATGGAGGAAGCCGAGTCCAACATCATGGAGGCTCATCTCCCCCGGGGCGACTCACTGCCAGGCTATTCTGTGGGAAATAAGCTTTTATAAGCTTTTGTGGCCTTTGAGAACGTTTATGTCTCGCCATGTTAACAGAAGCATTTAAGGTGGTTTAGAAGTATAATAAACAAAAATATGCATGAGCGAACGGGGGCTGAGAGGAAAGTGGTGGTGAGTCAAACCCGGAGTGTGGTCGTATCCAGACTGCAGGCTGCAAAACTGCATACCCTTCTAAAGCTGGGCCACAATTCAGCTCAGAGCTTTCTGGCTGCTGAGAGTGCAAGGACACCTGACTGGTGACCTCATTCACGGTGTCCAGATGCCAGAAACAAATTAGTGTTTCTGCTTCTCATAGAGATAACTGCTTCTCATAGAGATAACTGCTTCTCATAGAGATAGTAATCCATCTCATGAATCCTCCTTAAAAATGTTTTATAATATAATGACTGCCGTCTTATGTGACTTCATATGGTGGCAAGTTGCACACAGCTGTTTCTTATGACCTTCCCCAGTGTGACTGAATGCACATTAAACCTCCGCCACTACCAGCAGCTCACCAGGGCAGGGAGTGTGTGCATGGGGTGGCAGCACGCTGGATCCAGGGCTCTAGTGCTCGCTGATCTGACTTCATCCAACTGGGATAGGGTGAGGAAGTGGAATTCACCAGAAGTCTTTCCAGAGAGAGCTTTGCATTTACCTAGAACATTCTGATGTGGTGAAGCTGGGGCGGTGGGACATTCAGAATCAAAGGCTGGCCACAGACTTGCTCTAGGTAATAAAGGGAAGGAGAATCCTAAGGGAGGTGGAAAAGAGAGGAGGGCCCGGTACGTGGCAAGAGGGGAGGGAGGGGGAAGAGGACCCTCTGTGGCAGAGTGGAGACCCGTCTTTGGGGAGAATATGGGAGTATGTAATGAAAATTCCCTTCCTTTTCTCCCCTCCAAAATCAACAGTTCCTCTTTGTTCCCTGTTCTTTGTGGGAATGACCCCTTTTGGGCAAGCTCAAAGAGGAGTTGATTTCTTTAGCTGCAGAGACACAAACAGGAACAGACTGCAGAGCAAAGCCCACCACATCAGGTTGGACTGCACATCCATTAGGCATCCTCCACAAAGGCCGCTTCTCCCTCTGCCAACCCACAGTGGACATGAGTAGGACCAAGAAATTAATCCTTGCTGTCAGAAGCTACTGAGAGCTCAGGGCTGTGTTGATGGCCACAGTGACAGACTCTGGGTATCAGTTATAACGCAGTTATAAAGTTTTGGAGCAACCAAAACAGCAAACAGTAGAGGAAGAGTTAAAACAATGATTCCCAACCTTAACTACCCGAATATCTTCATTCTACCCTCTTTATTTATTTATTTAGACAGTCTCTGTCACTCATGGAGTGTAGTGGCGCAATCTCAGCACACTGCAACTTCCCCCTCTCGGGTTCAAGCGATTCTCCTGCCTCAGCCTCCCGAGTAGCTGGGACTACAGATGCCTGGCTAATTTTTGTATTTTTAGTAGGGACAGGGTTTCACCATGTTGGCCAGACTGGTCTCAAACTCCTGACCTCAAGTGATCCACCCGCCTCGGCCACCCCAAGTGCTGGGATTATGGGCATGAGTCACCACACATGGCCTCATTCTACCCTCTTTAAATTCTCTAATGAAATTCACAGATCATATTACCAACACATTATCTAAATGATATTAATATATTGCCCTCACTTTAAATGAGAAATAAAGAATAGAAATTTTAAAATAAGATAATCCATGCTTCACCAGGTAGATGGTGGGAAAGTTCCAGTTGCTCCCGGGCTCTGGAGAACTAACTTGAATTCAGATTTTACTCACAGGAAGCTCAGAACCTGGGATTCAATTGCAAAGTAGCTGAGGGCTAATCAGATCTGTCCTGGGTTGCCTTCTGCACTGCCTCGTGGTCACAAAAGGCTCCAAGCATGGACTTTAAAAATATTGTGAGAAAACATACTTAACATAAAATTTGGCCAGGCACAGTGGCTCATGTCTGTAATCCCAGCACTTTGGGAGGCTGAGGCGGGTAGATCACTTTGAGCTCAGGAGTTGGGGCAACATGGCAAAACCTCGTCTCTACAAAAAATACAAAAAAAAAAAAAAGCCAGGTCATGTCCATCCCTCCTGGAGCAGCTGTCAGCAGAAGGCAGGGCTTGGCCAGCCCACCACTGGGGCCTGTTCCCAGAGGGCCACCTGCCAGCAGTGGAGGGGAAAATGGAGGCCAGCCCTGGACTAAGGCTGCTGGCACCAACCTGGAATCCATTTGGGAAAGATGGAGACTGGCTGGGAACACCAGCTGGACACTGTGGTGGCAGGGTGACAGTGAGAAATTGGAACAGTCATGAGGGAAGGTGTGGGCAGGGCCAGGCCTGCCTGGATGCCCATGTCAAGCTCACAGTCAAGCCCTCCCTATTCCTCAGACCTCCCCCGTGGTCCATCTGGGAGCTGGGAATCATTCCTTCCTTAGAGATTAGTCCCATCAGGGTTTTAGTAACAATAATAAACATAACAGCAGGAAACACTATTGAGCTCACTACATGTGAGGTGCCATACTGTTACAGCAGCTCATTGCAAAATACCATGGCCCAGGGGCTTAAACAATACACTTATTTTCTCACAGTTCTGGAGGCTGGAAGTCTGAGGTTAAGGTGCCGACAGGATTCTGTCTGATGAGGCCTCTCTCCCTGTCTTGCAGATGGTAACCTTCTTGCTGGTGTACTTGTGCAGAGGGAGGTCTCCCCTATCTCTTTCCCGTCTCTTCTAAGGACTCCAGTCCTACTGGATTAGAGCCCCACCTTATAACCTCACTGAATCTTTACTATCTCCTGATAAGCCCTATCTCCACATAGAGTCACATTGGGGGCTAGCAATTCAACATATGAATTTGCAGGGACCCAATTCAATCCTAATAGCTCCTAACATTGTATGAGACTTTATTATTTACCAATATGTCTTATGTCTATCCTATCTTTAGTTTCCACTGGAAACTGCAGTTTCAGCATAGCAGCTCTTTGCCAAGTTACTCACTGCTTAGACTCCAGCCAGGCCTCTGGATTCCTGAACTAGCATTTGCAAGTGCTCTGTGTAAGGGGGAGACAGAGGGGCATGAACTAGTCTACAGGAACTGGTACACACTGCCTGCCACTTACCAAGGTCCCAAGAAGTGGATCCTGTGTGCTGGTGTGGTGACTGCCCTTTGGAGCTTGGCTGCAATGCTTGGTTGCCTCCTTTTCTAGAATGCTCCCATTTTCCCCGTGCTTTCTCCTTGACTGAGGCCAGTTGCTGGTTGCTGTTTGTCATTTTACTTTGCCAGTTTATTTTTCATGCATTAGAGTTAGGAAGAAAATAGTGTCTTGTAACCATAACTCTATGAAAACCAGACAGGCCCAGCTCAAAATTTATAGAGCCCAGGGCAAAAGTACAAGTGAGGGTCCACAAACCATATATCTAAATATTTCATGATTATTGTAAGCCAAAAATAAAATTATAAGTCTCCCAACCAATTGAATGTGTTACAGATAGTTAGGCATGAGCGGGGTAGGATAGGGCTCCCCCTTAATCCACTGAAAATGTTGCGTGGTGGTTCGGCAATTACTGAATTGCCTCTCTAAGAATGGTAATTTCACAGTGCCAGGGAGAGGCCATTTCCTGGTAGTCCACACCTGTTAACAGCAAAATGTTAATTGAATGCAGGCCCCAGGGAGAAGCAACTTCCTGGGCATGCATGTTAAGAGGCAAAACATGGTGAAGTATGATCTTCCGGGGGCACACTCCACTGGAAAAAGGAAGAAAGCCTCAGATGGGCCTGCATATAACTCCCTAAACACACCACACATGCTCAATTCTAAAAGGTAAGGAAAGCACTGGGCATGAGGAGAACCCACCCTCAGGGAGGAATCATGGGAAAGAAGGGAGCTTATAAAAGTCCTAGGATCATGGTTAAACATGACCTTCTCTCTTTAACCTTCACGTGCTTGCTCAGGTCTCTTCCAAGCACACCTTCCTTTCATTCCTGTTCTAAGACTTTTTAAATAAACTTCCATTCCTGCTCTGGAACTTGCCTCAGTCTCTTTTTCTGCTCTATGCCCCTGAGTTGAATTCTTTCTTCCGAGGAGGGAAGGACTGAAGTTGCTGAGGACCTGCCAAGACCAGCTCAGTTGGGGAGATCCTAACCCAGCAGCATTAGAGGAATTACACACACACAGAAATATAGAGGTGTGAAGTGGGAAATCAGGGGTCTCACAGCCTTGAGAGCTGAAAGCCCTGAACAGAGATTTACCCACGTATTTATTAACAGCAAGCCAGTCATTAGCATTGTTTCTATAGATATTAGATTAACTAAAAGTATCCCTTATGGGAAACGAAGGGATGGGCCAGAATAAAGGGGTGGGTCTGGCTAGTTATCTGTAGCAGGAACATGCCCTTAAGGCACAGATTGCTCATGCTATTGTTTGTGGTTTAAGAATGCCTTTAAGCAGTTTTCCACCCTGGGCAGGCCAGGTGTTCCTTGCCCTCATTCTGGTAAACCCACAACCTTCCAGTGTGGGCGTTATGGCCATCATGAACACATCACAGTGCCGCAGAGATTTTGTTTATGGCCAGTTTTGGGGCCAGTTTATGGCCAGGTTTTTTTTGGGGGGGGGGCCTGTTCCCAACATGTCCCCCTTTTTTGATTTGCAAATTGATAAAAGCAAAGCCACCTTTGTCACGGTGAGCTACTTCTCATAGGAGTCAGGATCCACATCTGCAGACTATACAAAGAAAAACAACAACACAGATTAAAAGCATAATAATCATTGAAATCACAGAGCTTCCAAGTGTTTTTATCCATTTTAATGGGTTACTAGCTACTATCTCTCTGCAGCTCCTTCAAGCACTCCAGTTCTTGGCATTAAGGTCAGATGTGCCTGGGATGCTTTAAATATTTGTTTTTTTAGTTTTGCAATATCCAAAAACAAGTTTGTAGAGTGTCCTTCTAGATGCTTTTCTATTCTTTCCCAAATTTTGATCTTATTAAAAGCTATTAATAGTTTCCACAAAATCTTATGTTAGCTCCTACAACAAGCCGTATCATTTGAGGTTGAGGTGCCACTATACTGCCATGGTTCCAGATAATAGGAACTCTTGTCATACTTTTTATCATTTCTACCATCTGACTGTTTTGTTCAGACCATCTGAACATAGTGTGGTCATGGCATGCAGACTCAGAGGTGCAATTCAAGCTAAATATCCCCTTAGGGGACCAATTAATAATGATTCCATAGGAATCGTTGTGCAGCACCTCTGCCTGTTCTGCAATGCAATCTTCCTAAACAAGTATGTTCATTTTCTGGCCAGGTTCAATTTTGTTTACAAATAGGTTTTTGAGGGCGGTATGCCTCAATTATAGGAACAGATTTATTATGGCAAATACTGAGATCAGAAAGCATGTGTAACTGTGTCATAGAGTGATTACATCCAGGCATTATTGCCAGCCAAGATTGATAAATATGCCCAATAAGTATAATTGTTCTCTGTGTCAGCCCTTGTTGAAGGAATACTCACGGCAATGGTGATCATCACTATGGTAGCTACCATTAAATTACTCATTGTGACTGGCTGTCTCGCTTTCCTTAGGTTTTCTTCTGCCATCTGTGACAGCTTCTTGATCTGTCCTCTGGTGGGTGGTTGTGTTCAACAGGTGTTGCTTGTGACAGCTGGGGTTCTCCTGAGCATCAGCCTCAACACGGCTGCAACCGGGGGTCCTTGGGATCCTCCTGGAATCTCTTCCTTGGCATCTGGCTCATGATAAGGTTTCAGGTGTCTTGATGGTATCCAAATCGGCTGTTGATTTTGGCCTGGAGAAACATAAGCATAACCTCTACCCCAAGTTATTATTTTACCTATTTCCCAATTTTTTGTTATTGGATCTCGCCACCAAATCAGTTGTTCTGCTTCTGGCTTTGCAGCTGGTTTCTATAGATGCTATTCAGCTACTGATAACATCTGGCCTTTGGGCAGGCTCAAAAAATTTAAAGTTAATAATGCTAGATTCAATTGTGTATGGGCTGTCCCAAATCCCTGTTTCTCCCCTTTTTGTTTTTATTATCAGTTGTTCATCTGTATGAAATTGTAACTGAGCATTTTCAATTAACTGTGTGGAATGAACCACGTATGAAGAATCAGAAATCACATTAATAGGCATATCAAAAACAGTCAATACCTTAATTACAGCTACAAGCTTTGCTTTTTATAGGGAGTCTGGAAAACTTTACTTTTCGAGCCAGAATAAGAAGCTTTACCATTATTAGACCCATCTGTGAAACAATGAAAATGCTTAGCAGGCTGCAGGTTGTTTACTGCAGGAATTATAAATGCAAACTGTTCACAGTCTTGCTCAGCTAAAGGGATAGTAAAGAAACAGTCTTTTAAATCTATGAGTATTAAAGGCCATTTTTTTTTGGAATTACAGCAGGAGAAGACAATCTTGGCTGTAATGTTCCCATAGGTTGTATAACTGAATTGATGGCTCTTAAGTCAGTTAACATTCTCCATTTACCTGATTTTTTTCTTAATTACGAAAACTGGAGAATTCCAAGGCGAAAATGTTGGAGCTATGTGCCCATTTCCTAATTGTTCAGTAACTAATTTCCCTAAAGCCTCCAGTTTCTCTTTACTTAGTGGCCATTGTTCTATCCAAATTGGCTTATCTGTTAACCATTTTAAAGGTATAGGTTCTGGAGGCTTAACAATGGCCGCCATCAAAAATGATATCCTAATCTTTGGTGGGAACTTTGTCTTTCCACTTGAAGCAGTTCTTTCAAATCGTGCAAACTTTTTTCTAGTCCCATACCAGGGACATACCCCATTTCATGCATCATATGTTGACTTTGAGGGCTATATAATTGTTCTGGAATTAGAACTTGTGCTCCCCATTGTTGTAATAAATCTCTTCCCCATAAATTTATAGGTACAGAAGTTATAATTGGTTGAATGGTCCCAGGTTGTCCATCAGGCCCTTCACAATGCAAAATATAACTACTTTGATATACTTCAAGGGCTTTGCCAACTCTAACTATGTTAAATTGAGCAGGTTGAATTGGCCACGCAGACGGCCAGTGCTGTAGAGAAATGATCGAAATGTCCACTCCTGTATCTACCAAATCTTTAAATTTCTTTCCCTGAATAGTTATTTCACATGTAGGATGTTTATCAGTAATTTGATTTACCCATTAAGCTGCTTTGCCTTGTTTATTTGTGTTTCCAAATCCTCCTGTTCATTTAATTTCACTTTTTCCCATTCCCACATATGGCACAATCAGGAGCTGTGCTATGTGCTCTCCTGGCTCTGCTTTCCAGGGAACAGAAGTAGATATAACAATTTGAATTTCCCCATTGTAATCTGAATCAATGACTCCTGTTTGTATTTGTACCCCTTTTAAATTTAAACTAGACCTTCCTAAAAGTAATCTTATTGTCCCTGATGGCAAGGGTCCACAGACTCCTGTTGGGACCTTTTGTGGGGGTTCCCCAGGCAGAAGGCTCACAGCTTTTGTACAGCATAAATCTACTGCAGCACTACTGGCTGTGGCAGGGGAAAGACATTGTACAGGGGTGAGGGAATGGCCTGAGCTGGAAATGCCCTGGTTTGGAATGGGGCCCAGGACAGGCCCCTCATGGCGTTTCCCAAAATCGGGTTCCCATCTTTATCAAACCTAGAGTGACACTGATTAGCCCAATGTTTTCCTTTTTTATATTTTGGACATATTTCAGACTCAGCGGTTTTCTTTTTTCCCCATCTGGCAGCCTGACTCGCTGATTATTTCTACATTCTTTTTTAGTATGAATAGCTTGTTTAAATTCTTTGAGTAATTTAAAAGGAAAAGGCTCAAATGTAGCTATATTTCCCTGTTGATCTGGAGGGTGTATTCTAACAGGGAACTGCCAAGCCCCTATATCACCCTCTCTTCTAGCTTGCTGGATTCTTGCCTAAATAGAACTGAAAGCGGTCGCTTGAGGTGCTGCTCTAACAGTCACTGGGGCAACTACTTTTCGCCCAGTATCCTGCAGAAAAGAAAGATCTGGAGGGTCTTTTTCTTCAAAATAATAAGCAGGGGGTGCAGAAGGGTAGGGATGAACCTCTCCCTCCTTTGCTGCTTTAGCTTTAGCTGGCAAACAAACCTGCTCTGTAACCTCTACTGTTACTTTGTTACACTCTCCTTCTTCCTCATCATCAGTGTGAAAAAGTTCCAAGGTGGAATGAACCAGACCCCACACTTGTCCCATTGTTACCCTGATGCTTCTGAGCTCCCCTTCTTACTCACCATGGGGATTGCTTTAAGAGTACTCGGGTGTCCTCCAGCTTAGTTCTCCACGTTCTCCAACCGTCACTCCGGCAACCCTTCAACCTGGATTTGAGCCCCAACGATGGACGCCACTTGCCGTGACCAGCTCAGTCGGGGAGACCCTAACCCAACAGTGCTGGAGGAATTAAACACACACACACAGAAATATAGAGGTGTGAAGTGGGAAATCAGGGGTCTCACAGCCTTCAGAGCTGAGAGCCCCGAACACAGATTTACGCACATATTTATTAACAGCAAGCCAGTCATTAGCATTGTTTCTATAGATATATTAACTAAAAGTATCCCTTATGGGAAACGAAGGGATGGGCCGAAATAAAGGGGTGGGTCTGGCTAGTTATCTGCAGCAGGAACATGCCCTTAAGGCACAGATTGCTCATGCTATTGTTTGTGGTTTAAGAAGGCCTTTAAATGGTTTTCCGCCCTGGGTGGGCCAGGTGTTCCTTGCCCTCATTCTGGTAAACCCACAACCTTCCAGTGTGGGTGTTATGGCCATCAAAAACATGTCACAGTGCTGCAGAGATTTTGTTTATGGCCAGTTTTGGGGCCAGTTTATGGCCAGGTTTTGGGGGGCCTGTTCCCAGCAAGACCAGTATAAATTTGCGCCAGTAACTCAGGGTAACTCAGATCTCTTTCATGGGTAACAAATGGATCCCTCCTCTTGGCCAAGGACCTGAAATTAACCTGAAAAAGTAGTTCAGGCCATGATGGGGAAGGAGGAGAGTTGGATGTGCCTCATTATACACCCCTCTGTTTGGATTCAGGCACAGCTGACCAGCATTAACATCAACACAAAGACCTTCAGATTGACAGAGCAGACTCTTTGTAGCAATAAGATACCAACATGACAGATAGCAGGCCATAAAATAAATCAAAGTATTTTACCCCCAAATGTATTTCTTTGACATATTTTGAAGTGGCCCTGCAAAGCTGTCTCTAGTGAGGAAATCTACATTCTGTAGAGAATCCCCTTCCCTTTCCATGTCTTTTTCCTGATCCAGGAAAGAATTAACTAAGAGTCTGACAAATTTTTAAGTCTGATAAGAAACATTTACAATCTACTCTCTCTGAAGCCTGCTACCTGGAGGCTTCATCTGCATAAAAAAACCTTGGCCTCCACAACCCCTATTTCAACCTAGACATTCCCTTCTGTTGATTCCAGGTCTTCAGATAAACTTTTTCAACCAATTTCCAGTCAGGACGTCTTTGAATTCACCTGTGACCTGGAAGCCTCTCCCTCCACCCCGACCCCTCCTGCCCACTTCCAGTTGTCCCTCCTTTCTGGGCCTGACCAATGTAAATCTTTCATGTGTTGTCTTTTGTTTCCCTAAAATGTATAAAACCAAGCTGTAGCCAGACCACCTAAGGCACACGTTCTCAGGACCTCCTGAGGCTGTGTCATGAGCATGTCTTTAACCTTGGCAAAATAAGCTTCTAACTGATTGAGACCTGTCTCAGATACTTTTTGGTCTACCTTATAAATAAAACCAAACAACTGTAAAATGGAGTCTATCTTCTGGCCTTGACAAATGTACCTCCATAGAGATCTGTGAGGCCAAGTTCAAATATAGACTTCTGGGACTCCTTGGAGTTCCATGTGGCCCTGTGAGAAGAGACAGCAATGCCCCAACCTGCCTTTGTAGGTGTGTGCTGATCTGGGCACACATCCTAGAAGGGGATTGGAGCCACTGGACCTCTCAGGTCCTAGGCAGCTGGGGTACCATGCAGAGGCTCCCAGAGAACATGGCCCCTCACTCCATGACAAGCAGGGGATAAAGGCCGGAAGAGGGCATCTTCGTACCTGTTATTGATTTGGAGGGTTTGACCTTGACTTAATTTTATCCCTCAAAATTGGCCCTTACAATCTCACATGCCCCACTCTTCCTCAATAGCTGCTAGGCCTAGAGGGAGGGTGCTTTTATAGTTTTAGCAGCAGAGCATTTGTAGTGAAACAGGTCTGGGCCCAGTGGGATGCTAAACGAGGGACTCATCTCTGGCCTTCAGAATACCATGATTTTGGTTTCCTTGGAAGTAAAACAAGGAGAGAGAAATAACATTTATAGTTTGACAATTATAAGAGTAATTTGTGTGTCAGAACAGAAAAAGGAGCCTATTCAATTAGGGCACCAATTAAAAATATGAAGAAAAATTATAACCTGATACTCTCTATAGGATTATTGTAGCCAAGAAATAATTCATGATTTAATCTACACTTTAAAAAACAAAAATTATGGTCAAAATCTACTACCAAGTGTTACACTTTTCCTTTAAAACCATTTTTTAGCTCCTTTCTTTTCTACTAAAGAGAAATTATAGTAAGACCAATTTCTGTGTAAAGTAAGTTCTAGGCTCATTATACTTGTCCTGATTATTTGCATAAAATTCAGCAAAAATTGATTAGCCACATAGGCTCCTTCTAAGTTGGCTTTGCTGGAACTTTACCTAAAAATATACTATTTTAGTTAAAGTCTTTGTACATTAACCATTGTCTCCAACTGTTCTGTTTTAAAAGACTTTTATTGAACTTACACAAATAACTATATTGTCATAAAACCACAATCCAGATTTTGGAGAACTTAGAGAGAAAGGTACATTTGCTTAAAAAACATACTTCACTCAAATAACTAAAAAAAAAAAAAAAAAAAAAAAGATTTTCTTGACCTTCTTTAACTAGAGCAGCATCTTTTAAATGAGATGTCTATCTACCTCGGAAATACCATTCACAAGCCAAGCAGCTCATGAGAGCTGTCTATCAGGCACTGTGGAATCCAGCAACTCCTCCCAGAGTTAGAATTAGTCCTAAGAAAGGGCTCCTTGTTTATCAGTATCTCCTCCTTATATTCCCAGGTAGCAAGATTCTATGTAAACCATTTTTATTTTATTATGGAACTCTTTTGGGCACCATTGTTTCCATTAACATAGGGATAGCTTCAATTAACATTCCAGATTAAGGCAGTAAATGGCCCTCAACTGGAAATTCTCTAGTTTAGTTTTTGTCATTGGGAAGTACTCAGTCTTTTGCCATCAGCCCCAGTAAATGTTCCACAAAGGATATGAAGTGGAGGATTTGTCCTGACTAGTATTCCAGCTTCTACCCTATAGCATGTGGGTTCAGAAAACCTTACTAGTTCCCATTTGGTGTGTCCAATTTCTCAAAAGAGCAGATTTACATGCCCTTAGTTTTATAGCACTAGAAAGGGGAAACATCCCTCAGGCAAATGCAGTACCCATTTTCATAAGACATTTAGGTAAAAGGTGTTACAACTACCTTACATAAAGTTTGTTTAAACATCTTACATTTCATTATTTTATTAACCTGTATGTTTTTATGTCCTGGTCCCAGGAACCTTTTTCTACCCCAAGACCATTTTACCTTTTCTGGTGAAAAAAGGTTTGGGTTCCTAGCAGCAAGCTGCATCTGCAAAACTCATGAGAGATAGCAAATTTGATAAGGCTTCTCAAGCAGTCGTTATGATTCTGTGGGAGGGGCAACCATGTAAAAGGGACCCCCTCAACCCCCAAATTTACCATGACTTCGGTAATAGGCATATTTGGTGGAAGGATATACCAGTTATCCTAAATCCAGTTATATGGCTTGCACATGAAGCATATTAACTGCTTCATCTGAGGTGCTTGTTTCACTTGGTATTTTATACAGAGAGCTGGGCAGTCCCCTTCTCAGGGCAACCAGACATTATGGTGGCATTTATCTGGTCCACTAGACTAACTGTTCTCTCAGGAATGACCTCTTCTGCATTTGGATCATATATACTCATTAGTGATTGTTCAATAGTGAGCTGTGGGGTGCTGCATCAACCCAAACAAGCTCTTAATTTCTGTAGCATTTAAAATTAAGGATTTTGTCCTTAAAGTGGTTATTTTTACAATCCGCTATACATTTTTTTAAGAAGCTGATGATACAAATCTACAAAATGAAACAATTTCTTTATATTATACCCTCTGGTTTTAAATAGTTTTGCCCTTCCCCCACATTGACTATCTTTTTGATAGCCACAGGTCTGAGTTAACTTTTGTTGCTCTGGCTTAATTGTTCTATTTAGTTTTATCTGTATATATTTTTTTCTTCATTCTAAAGCAACTCTTAAGTAGTTTTTTAACTAGAGAAGAAAAACCTACTTTCCTTTTTTAGCAAAATCAACATCCTTGTGTTTTATAAACTTCACCAAAAACATATTTTATGCTCCTATTTTAACTTTTAGTAATTCAAAATTTCCAGTGATAAAAACTGAGGTTTTAACATGACTTTAAGATTTTAAATTACTAGAGAGTTTTGAGATTAAATTTGCCAAATTACTTTTACCAAAGATTACCAAGATCATGTGAATTAAAAGTCATCTGAGCTAGCATCTACCAATCTGATAAGCACTTACATTTTTAAAGTTACTAGGTTAGAGCTCTTTCATGTAGTTTGGTAGTGAAATATCACTTCCACATGACACAGATAAAGATAAAGATATAACAGGCATGCAGAATTAAAAGGTCTACAAGATCTAATTTTATTGGCCTGTTTTCAAAAAAAAATTATCTCCCTTCAGATAATTTTGTTAATTATCCTATAACTATTATTAAGTTACAGGAACCAACAAAAGGTGGAGGAGAGATCTATTATCCCAGGCCATTTCAAAAGAGAAAGAGCTGAACTTGTGAGATATCAATCTGCAGAATGTCAAAGAGACAGATTATAGAGTTTATAAATTTAAAACTTATTACATTAAAAATAAGTCAATATTTGCAATAAAATATTGTTTTAGCCAATTATTTAGTTTTGTATTAGTGTATTTTTTAAATATCAAAGACCCATCTCTAGAAAGACTACTATAATTTCTTCTTAATCATAGCCAACTGCATTATACAATCTTTTTTTTTTAAACAAATTCCTTTTACTAACCTTATTACAACTTACATAGACCATTCACAACATGCTTAAATTTTCTGTTCTGTCCTAAATATCTCTCTTTCTTGAACAACCTAGTCATTTTATTTTAGGACAAAAATTCGCTACACAAGATTCTTTCTTATATAGTATCACTTTCCTTTTTACCTTCTTTACCAAAAATTACCTCTTTATGTCTTATGTTCCTCTACATCTCTTATTTCCTAGTTCCTTTTACCTTGTTTTATACATAACCTTTAAATAAGCTTTGAATTAGAAAAAGATATTTACCATTTAAAAAAAGTTTTCCTATAATTTTTAAATTGGAAATTACCCAGATACTTAATACTTATTAATAACCTGAGGTCCTAAATTATATGACGTTTGTTTACAAACACTTATTCCATTACCTTTACCTGATTAATTTATTTGTTTACCTGGATTATTAACAAAAACTGTGACAGTCATTATTGAAGTTATTTCCCTGCTAACCATTTTTATAGCTGTGAATTTCAGGTGTTTACTTCAATAATGAACTTATGATTAAATATGAGTATTTTTTTCCAGTAACTCATGATTTAGCTGTTTTCATTAAACCAACCATATTCCATGTCTTATTTATCAAAAATTATACAAGCAAAGATCATTCTGTCTTGGGCTGAGTTTTATAGTTTTATAACCCTATGGCTAATCTTATAGTATTCTGAAGGAATAAGCATGAAGCTACTTGATCAATAAATGCAAACAAAAATACTAACAATTCTTAGAACATTTTAATTTTTTTACCAATGATTTTAAAGACAGTTTATTTATTAAATATTTTACTTGTCACGTGAACTTGAAAAGCATTTGATTAGTATTTTTTGATCAAGTATTTAAGTGCTTTTATTTTTACTTAAGCTAATTAGAGCTCTTTTACATATTTTTAGTAGTGACACATTGTGTACACAACACATAAATGCATAGCGTATTAGGCATGGCAATAGAAGTACATCTTATGTATTTGTAAGACCTCTTTTTCCCTTAGACTTTTAAATTCATGATAGCGTGTTTCATCACCCTGGGCAGTTGTCAGCTAAATAGTCCTACATTTGCATATTAAAGGAAACAACTCTTAGGTGAAAAATCAGATAGCAAAATTTACATCTCAAAGTACCAAGAGACAGTCTGGTTTGCTAGAGGGAAATTAAAATGGATTTAATTTGCCATTTAAACAAAATTATAGAAGTCTATTATAAAATCCTTTTAAATACACACACACACACACACACACACACACACACACACAGATCCTATAGCTTTTACTTCAGAACTTTAGCCATGAGATAAATACAAATTCCCCAGCTTGCAAAAAAAAAAAAAAAAAAAAACAAGAAAACAAAGAAAAAGAAAAATAGGTTAGATCCAAACAGTGGTTTTTAATTTCAGTACAAAAGTAAAAGCAGATTTAAAGCAGGCAGAAAATATAGAGAAGAAGAGAACTTAGGAACTCTATAGTGTACAGGTCGACCTTAGGGCTCTTTTCCTTAATGTAAATGTGCACAAGGATCATTATATTTCCATTTTACATAAGCTCTGGCAAGTAGAGGCACCATAAAACCAACAGAGTGCCCGAAATGAGGCCATTCTCCTTGTTTTCTCCTCATTCTTAGATCATTTGTTTCCCACTTTTTTTTTTCTTAGAAGTAGGAACTGAGCTGTGGCCTAGGGTTTTTGTGTGGTGGATCAATGTGTGCTGCTTGTGGGCAGGACCCCACCATGTGTCACCACTGAGTCGTTTCCACCCTGTTACATGTCTCAGTTTCTCTCTCCAGAGGTCTATTACCTTTGAGAGGGCTCAAAATGATGGGTGATCAGTCCTTATATGCATTCCTGGACAAGCCATTTTTAAAATTAATTTTTGTTGGGGATTTCCCCATAGGGCTGCTGCATGTCACAGGATGTCAACCCCCCCAGACACTCCCACAAGGCCCCCAGTCATCCAGGAGCACCTTTTGGCTGGGAGGAGCAAATGCCTTTCTCTTTGGAGTTGAGAAAACTCAGTCTCTCATTTACCTACGAAAACAACAGTTCAATTCCTCACACAAATGCGCAGACAAGCCGAATCAAGATTAATTTTGGGAGAAAAAGCAATAAAGAAAACCCTTTAGAATGTGTCTCTGAACTAGAATTAGAATCCTTAAACAACAACTTCCTAGGAGAAAAACCAGCTCACACTAAACGAAGGACTGTCAACCAAAGGGCGATCTGGGGCTCAGGAGGACTTAACCAGTTCCATCGGGGGAGAAGCTAGAAGTCTGGGAGGCTTCAATGGGCCCCACTGGTATCTTAGCTCCGAGTTCAGGCAACTCCTTTGGGGTCCTGAGTCTTCTCTGAGGCCCCACGCTGGGTGCCAAATTATTGTGGAAGAGTCAAACTCTGTAAAATATTTGAAGAGATTTATTGTGAGCCAAATATGAGTGACCACAGCCAGTGACACAGCCTTCAGGAGGTCTTGAGAACATGTGCCCAAGGAGGTCGGGGTGCAGCTTGGTTTAACACATTCTGAGGAGGCATGAGACTTCAAGTTAAGTTCATTTAAGAAATAAATTTGTTTGATCCAGAAAGGCAGGAAAACTCAGAGGGGGAGGGTGGTTCTAGGGTATACGTCAACTTAAACATTTTCTGGTTGACAATTGGTTGAGTTTGTCCAAAGACCTGGGATTAAAGAAAGGAATGTCTGGGTTAAGAGGTTGTGGAGACCAATGTGTTTTATCACGCAGATGAAGTATTCGGATAGGGTAGCAGGCTTCAGAGAGAAGAGGCTGTAAGATGTTTCTTATCAGACTTAAAGTCTGTGTTGATGTTAATGCAGGAGAGGGATAATGAGGCATGTTAGCCTCCACTTCCCCTTATGGCCTGAACCAGTTTTTCAGGTTAAATTCTAAAAGCCCTAGCTGAGGAAGAAGTCCATTCGGATGATTTGGTGGTTGGGACGGGGAGGTGCCTTATCATTTATTTTTTGGTTTAAAATATAATGATATATTTTACCAAGTCTTGTGAACCATCAGGCCTCCCTCAGGCCCGGACTGGGAATTGCCAATTTCGTTAGGTGTGACCGTAATACTATGAGAATGTTTAAAAAAATAGGCCTTACTGATTAAACATACTCGAGTATTTAAAGGAGAATTTATCTACTGGGATGCTTTAAAATTACTCTGGGAAAAAAGGGAAAACGAAAGGCATGTGTGGGGTGAAGCACAGACTTGTCGTTGTTGTTTTTAAAGCAAAAGGCGGGTCCCAAGGGAACTTGGCTGTCGGTGGGTTCCCGTTCTCCGTACCTTTCTACCTTGACAGCTCCATAATAAAACCTGCAGCCGCATGGGCGCCTCTCCCGTAGCGCTCCCGCGGGGGCGCCAGTGGGGCCCCAGCTGCGAGGAGGGCCCGGGCTCGCGAGCCTCGGTCCCCCACTTCCGTCCCCGCGATCCCCGGCTCCCAGCCCCCGGGGCCCCCGGCGGGGCTCTACGCTGCCGGAGCTTGGGCGTCTGCTGCTGTCCCGGAGCGCCAAGTCGTCCGAGGTCCGGCCGCCCGGCCGGGGCGGGGCCAGGGAGGCCCGGCCTTCCCGCTTCCTGCCAGAGCCGCAGGCCAGCCCCTGCGTCCTCCGCCCGCCTCTTTCCCGCCGCCGCCTGGGAGGGGACCCGGTAAGCGCGGCCCTGTTCCGGGCGGGGTTGGGGCGGAAGGTGGGGTCAGCTGGGGCCCAAAGGGGGTCGGAGAGGCGCGCGGGAGAGGGCGCCCGGGAGGGGGTGCGCGGGAGGCGAGTGAGCCGGGCGCCGGGCCCTGGGGGCTCGGCGGGAGGGGGAGCCAGGTGGGGACCGGGATTTGGGGGACTCGGTGGGGGAAAGGCGCGCGGGAGATGAGGTAAACACGAGGGGTCGGAGGGGCGGCCTGGGGCGGGGTGGGGCCATGCCTGGGGTAGGCCACGCCTCGGGGAGGCCGGGAGAGAACCCAGGCGCTGGGAGTCGCGGGGGAGCGGGCCGGTCCTAGCCTTAGGTGTCTGAGGCCGCTCCCCACACCGCTGCGGTGTGCATTCAGCGGCCCTGTCTCCTCCTTCCTGGCCTGCTCAGGGCACGGCTTCTGGTTGGATGTCACACGCGTGACTCCTGCAGCGCCCGCGCGCAGGAACCCCTCGCTGCCTCAACCAGACCTCCCGCCAGCCTCTACCACAGGCTCAGCCCACTGTCCTGGGTGGGCTCGGTGCAAACCTCTGGTGAAGAAAACCTCCTGGGGGTGCCCAGCCGGGAGTCTCTCTCAGAGTCCCACACTCTCTCCATCCAGGAGAGCTGGTGGGATAGGTCTCTTTAAAATCCCATTATTTATTTATTTCTTTTTTCCTCTTTCTTCCAGTTTTTTCCATATGACTTTAGTGATCAAATCCCACTTTTTTTTAGAAGGCTTTTACACCAGTGGTTTTCAAACTGTGGTCCCAGGACCAGCAGCACTGCCTTTCCTGAGATCTGCTAGAAATGCGGGTTCCCCAGCCCCACCCTGACCTTCTAAATCCTAAATCTTGGGGGTGGGTCCCCATACTTGTCTTTAGCAGGTCCTCCTGGTGGTTCTGACCATTAATCTGAAACCTTAGGGCTTTGAGGAGTCTGAACTGGGGTTGAGGATGGGCCAGGTGCCCTGTGATGATAATGCATTACTCCATTTAATCTTCACAGCCCTACACAGTAGGTAGTATTACCCCATTTCACAGATTAGGCAACAGAGGTACAGAAAGTTTAATTTTTCCAAGGTCACAGACCTAGAAAGGGGAGGAGCTGGGATTCCAACCTTGGGTTCCGGCTCCAGAACATTCCCACTGAGGCGAGGTCCCCTGTGAAGGTGGGGAGGGGTGAAGCCCAGAGGTCCTGGCGGCCTCCCTGCCAGGCAGAAACCATTAGTTCCAGAATCACGATGAGCCAGGTGTGTGGTCAGCAGTGGCCCTGCCTGCCTGCCTTTGGGCGAGCCCTGGTCTGTGTGAGCTGTTGGGACCAGGCCCCCGGGCAGGATGTGTTCACACTGGGGTGCTGACCGGGCGCCTAGAGTCCTGGGTCCAAGGCCAACCTCACAGGGTGACACAGGGATGCTTCTGGGTGACAGAGTGTCCGTTTCCTCCTCAGTCTGATGGGGGGCGGACACCCCCCAACCCCATGCTGGCAGCTGGGAGGGTGGGCAGCCTCACAGACTCAGGCGTGGCTCTGAACTGTGGCCCCAGGTGGTCCACGACCTGTCCTGCCCAGCCTAGCCCCTTTCAAGGCACAAGGGTCTCTGACCACTGCCCCATAGCAGGGTTTCTCGGCCTCCACACTACTGACATTTGGAGTGGGGCAGTTCTTTGTTTTGGGGGGCTGTCCTGTATCACCCCCTTTCGGGACAACCAAAACCATGTGCAGACATTGCCCAGTGTCCTCTGTGGGGACCTTGGAGGCAATGCCTCCACTGGCATCTTCTGGCATCTTGGCTCCTCCCTGGGGCTCTGGGATTAGAGGTTTCCTGGCCCACAGCCCACTTTCCCACAGGAGCCTCCTCCAGCCTGTGCTTGGTTGTTCATCTGCACGAGCTGTCAGTGACACAGGGACATTGGAGCATGTTCTCCTTGCAAACACTCCAACATTCAGGTGGAGCTGAGGGGCCTTTGGCCACGTCCACAGCTGTGAGATCCCCCACCCTGCAAGGGGCACAGAGCAGGTGTGGTGCTGACGCCAGCTGGGCCCTGCTCCCGGGTCACCCTGGCCAGGCCTTCCTCTGGCACCATGTGCAGGCACAGTGAGGGTGGACCCAGGGCTGGGGCTCTCTAGGTACAGCTGCACGCGTGTTCCCAGCATGAATCACGGATCAGGGCTGCGCCAGCACCTGCCGCTCTGGTGTTTGCTGTCACCAAGCACAGTGGCTGCGCACTCTTGGGTTAACCTCCTCAGGCATGCGTGTGAGTGACTCACCAAGACTGTGGCTGAGTGAGGATGTGTGGCCTGGAGTGGTCACTGCCCAGTTGCCTCTGGCAGAGGCAGACCCAGAGCCCTGTGGCTGTGTTCCAGGCCCTTCTCCCCACCCCTTGCCCTAGTGGTGGCGAGGTGAGGTGCATCACACCAGGTTCATTTATTTATATTAAAAAAATTTTATTGACACATAATAGAAGTACATATTTTTGAGTTGCCTGTGATAATTTAACACGTTCATGTAACTTGTAAAGATCAAATCAGTGCAATATAGACATCCATCATTTTAGAGATTGGTCTTTTATTCCAGAAACATTTGAATTCTAGCTATTCCGAAATATAAAATAGATTATTGTAAACTATAGTCACTGTATTGATTCATCAAACACTATTTCTTATTTCTTCCATCAAACTGTGCATTTCTAGCCATTAACCATCCTCCCTTCTTCCCCCTGTCCCGCCACAGGCTTTGGTAACCATTGAACTTTCTACCTCCTTGAGATCCCCTCCTTCAGCTCCCACATATGAGTGAGGCCATGTGATGTTTGTCTTTCTGTCCACGGCTTATTTCACTGAATGTAATGAACTCCAGTTCCATCTATATTGTTGCAAATGAGAGGATCTCATTCTTCTTCATGGCTGAATAGTACTCCATTGTGTATATGTACCGCATCTTCTTTATCCTTTCATCTGGTATGGAAACTTAGGTTGATCCATATCTTAGCTATTGTGAATAGTGCTGCAAGAAACATGGGGTACAGATATCTCTTCAATATCCTGGTTTCCTTTCTTTTGGATATGTACCCATTAGTGGGATTGCCGGATCATATGGTAGTTCTGTTTTTAGTTTTTTTTTTTTTTTTCAGAGATGGAATCTCGCTCTGTTGCCCAGGCTAGAGTGCAGTGGCACAATCTCAGCTCACCACAACCTCCACCTCCTGGGTTCAAGTGACTCTCATGCCTCAGCCTCCCAAGTAGCTGGAACTACAGGCATGTGTCACCACACCCAGCTAATTTTTTGTATTTTAGTAGAGAGGGGTTTTGGCATGTTGGCCAGGCTGGTCTCAAGCTCCTGGCCTCAAGTTATTCTCCCACCTTGGCCTCCCAAAGTGCTGGGATTACAGGCGTGAGCCACTGCATCTGGCTTGCTTTTAGTTTTTAAAGGAACTTCCATACTGTTCTCCATAGTGGCTGAACTAGTTTACATTCCCACTAACAGTGTACGAGGAACACTTTCTCCACATCCTTACCAGTGTCCATTATTCCCTGTCTTTTTTATAAAAGCCATTTAAAATGGGGTGGGATAATATCTCATTGTGGCTTTGACTTGCATTTCTCTCATGATTAGTGATGTTGAGTACTTTTTGCATATATGTGAGCCATTTATGTCTTCTTTTGAGAAATATCTATTCATATCTTTTGGCCATATTTTAATTGGATTTTTTTTATATTGAGTTTGAATTCCTGGTACTATATATTCTGGTTATTAATCCCTTGTGAGATGAGTGGTTTCAGATATTTTCTTCCATTCTGTGGGTTATTTTTTCACTTTGTTGTTTCCTTTGCTGTGCAGAAACTTTTTAGCTTGATGTAATCCCATTTGTCTGTTTTTGCTTTGGTTGCCTGTGTTTTTGAGGTCTTACACAAAAAGTCTGCCCAGACCAATGTCCTGCAAAATTTCCCCAATATTTTCTACTAGTAGTTTCATGGTTTTAAATCATATAAGCCTTTAATCTGTTTTGATGTGATTTTTTAATATAGTGAGAAATAGGGGTCTAGTTTCATTCTTCTGCATATGGATATCCTGTTTTTCCAGTCCATCTATTGAAGAGACTGTCCTTTCCCCAGAGTATGTTCCCTTGTGCATTTGTCAAAAATGAGTTGGCTATAAGTGTGTGGATTTATATCTAGGTTCTCTCTTCTGTCCATTGGCTTATGTGTCTGCCAGTACCATGCTGATTTGGTTACTATAGCTTTGTAGTATATTTTGAAGTCACTATGATGCTTCAAGCTTTATTCTTTTTGCTCAGGATTGCTTTGGCTATTTGGGGTCTATTGTAGTTACATATAAATTTTAGAATTGTTTTTTCTATTTCTGTGAAGAATGACATTGGTATTTTGGTAGTGATTGCATTGAATCTGTAAATTGCATTGGGTAAGATTGTCATTTTCATTGAAATTCTTCCATTCCTCAAACATAATGTATCTTTCCATCGGCTTTCATTTTTATTTCCCTAACCTCTTCTCAGGTGGCTGTCTAGGCTGCCTTTGTGTTTCTCCAGCTGAGCTCTTGTTCCCATCCTGTGTCAGTTTCTCCATGGTTTTCTCTGTAGGAGTTCTTCATTCTTTTTGCAGACTTATCCTTTGTCTCTTGTATTGGGTCCAACTATTTTCTCCTAGGCTTTTGCTTGCTTTTAAATTTTATTTAGAAGTTTTGTCCTACAGAATATTTAAACTTTGATGTAGCTAAATTAATCATTTTTCCCCTTTGGTTTTTGCTTTCTATTGTGTGTGTGTGTGTGTGTGTGTGTGTGTCCCTTACCCTTAAGGAATTTAAATCCCTGATCGTGTGTGTGTGTGTGTGTGTGTGTGTGTGTGTGTGTGTTTCCCTTACCTTAAGGAGTTTAAATCCCTGATTTAGGTTCAAATTTTTTTCTGGCTGTCCACTTCCCTGGTTGCTCAGGACATCCAAGCCCTGCCTTTCTGGCAGAGGGAGCTGGGAAAAGTTAACCACCTCTCTTTGTTCCTGTCCATAAGCCTTGGGCGTCTGGGTGCCTGTAGCATTGCTCAGGTGACCGCTGGCCTTGGCAAGAACAGTTTGCATCAGGAGAAGAGGAGGGGAGGTGAGAACACACTGTGGGCATGATTCTTTGTATAGTTTTGCCATGAAGAGGAGGAGGGGAATGAAGTGAGAGATAGCTTGAGGTCAAGGCTGGGTTTATAGAGGCAGATCCTAGAGCAAGTTTCTGTTCTCATCAGATGATCCCACAGAGGTAGAGGGGAGAAACTGAGGAGGCAGGAGAGAGGGGTTCCTTGTAGGTGCGACCCCTTGAGAGGACCCTGGTAGGGTCCCAGGCCTAGGGGAGACACTGGCCTTTCTGGTACTCTTTTAATTCTCTGTTTCCTCTTCTGCGTAAAGTGATCGTTAATAGTCTAGCCTTCCCACAGTCCCGTAAGGATTAAAGGAGGTAAAGGCATACTGCATAGGTCATCGGTAGCTGTGTCTGTTATTTTTTGAAAAGATTAGGGATCTGGCATTGCAGGGACCCCATGATCCCCACCCTGTTCTGCCAAGCATCCTTCCTCCTCATGGTTCTGGGGCTTCCACCCAGAGAAGCAGAGTGGGGCCTGGAGAGCCGGCCGATAGCTCAGCTCTGTGTGGTACAGGTTCCTCCCAGTGTGGGCAGGGTCCAAGTCCTCCTCCTCTCCTTTCTTCTCCACTAGCTGTCTCTCCATGATCTCCAGGCTTCCAGTGTGAGCCTGGCTCAGTTTTACCAGCATTGCTACAGAGGATGTGATAGGAATTTAAAGAAAATGGCTGGTCTGGCCTGAGGGGTCAGGCTGGAAGGTTGAGGACGAGAAGGTCATGAGGAAGGTGGAATGGGTTCTGCTGTTAGGACCTTAGGGATGCAGCAGTGGCCTTGCCTAGCCAGGAGAGTGGCCATTCCTGCCTGTGGGAGTGGGGTGGAGAGTTGGAGGGGCCTGGTGTGGTGAGAGGGAGGCATTTTCTGCCCCTGGCATTGGGCCCCTGCAGGTCCTTCAGGGAGGTGGGAGGCAGGTGGGAGTAGGCAGTTCCCATCTCTGTTTATTGCCTCTTGGAGCCACACCGGTGCCGCCTGGGCCCAGGTTCTCTGGGCTGGATGACGGGCACTGTTCCTGCCACCGAGGGTGCCGCCAACTCGAGATGCCTCCCTGTGCCCTGTCCCCACTGCACATCACAGTCGCCCAGGCCGGCGGCTCCTTTGCTAACTCATCACCTGCTCCATTCAGGCCCCTGAGAAGGAAGCACGGAGGAGGCAAGAGGCGCCATGACTCTCCGCTTCTCCCTGCTGCAAGGCACAGTGTGGGGCACGCATCCCTGTTCAGTTCTTCCATCAGCTCCTCCTGAATCCATAAATTCCTTGGGAAAATGTTTTACCAGCATTTGGGAGGCATAAGCCTACCACCTCATTCCTTACCTGAAACTGTGATTGACAAGCAAGGATGACAAGCAGGCATGTAGACATTTTACTGAACACGGGCCAGAGATGTATACTTTCTATCAAATAAAATCCAGGATCTAGAACATGGATTAAAAAAAACAGTGAGTGTGTGGGCCTGTGTCTATGTGGGTAAACATTGGAAGGATATACACTAGACTTGCACTGATTATTTTGGAATAGTGAAATTGTCAGTGATTTTTAAAGTGTTATTTTATTTATTTATTTATTTATTTTTGAGACAGAGTCTCACTCTGTCCCCTAGGCTGGAGTGCAGTGGTGCGATTTCAGCTCACTGCAGCTTCCGCCTCCCAGGTTCAAGTGATTCTCCTGCGTCAGCCTCCTGAGTAACTGGGACTACAGGTGTGCATCACCACACCTGGCTAATTTTTTGTATTTTTTGATAGAGATGAGGTCTCACCATGTTGGCCAAGCTGGTCTCAAACTCCTAGCCTCAAGTGATCCACCTGCCTCTAGCTCCCAAAGTGCTGGTATTACAGGCATGAGCATCGTGCCCAGCCTCGTTATATTATTTTGTATTGTCTAAATTATATTTTTTATTAACACATGTCACTTTTGTAATTAGAAAAATAATCCAGTTATTTTCATTTTGGAAAGGAAAGGAGGCTGAGGTGGTTTATTGATTGTAGAATAGATGAAGAGATTGTGGGGCAGTCATACAGTTCAGTTTTCTACAGCAATAAAATAGATTCGGCAGCATGGCTGAATCTCAGAAATCTAATGTCAACTGAAAGAAACTGGACATGAAAAGAATCCGTGGAGTGTTACTTTGTTGATCTAAATCGCAAAGTAGGCCAAACTCAGCTGTAACACTTAGGGCTGCACACATTGTAAAACTAAAGAAAATATAAAACAGATCGAGGAATGGTCATCCCCAGAGTGAGGCTAGTATCACCTCGGGTGGGGAGGAATGAGTTGTTATCAGAGAGGGGCTCAGAGTGGAGAGGCTGGTCATGCTTTGCTTCTTGAACTTAGTGGGAGTATAAGTGTGCTTGCTTTAATATTATCTCATAAATGATTCATAATTTTTTTATTGTGATATAAAGTTCATACCATAAAATTCACCCCTTTTAAATGTACAGTTCAGTAGAACAGAAAACTTATATTCACACAAAGACTTGCACATGAATAGTCATAGGAGTATTATTTATAATAGCCCCAAAGTGGAAATAACCCAAATGTCTGTCACTCATTAGTGGGTAAGCAAAATATGATATGTCCATGTAATTGAATATTACCCAGCTGTAAAAAGGAATGAAGTACTGATTCATGTAACAACATGGATGAAGCTTGACAACATTATGTTAGGTGGTATCTTACTGTGGTTTTGATTTGCATTTTTCTAACAATGAAGCTGAGCATCTTTTAATGTTAAGTGAAACCATTGTTTCATGTGCTTATTGGCCATTGTACGTCTTTGGACAAATGTCTGTTTAATTCCTTTGTCATTTAAATTGTCTTTATTGTTGAATTGTAAGTATTCTTTATATATTTGGGATACTAAACCCTCATTAGATATAATGATTGGCAAATACTTGCACATTTTGCGGATCGTCTTTACTTTCTTGAGAGTGTTCTTTGAAACACAACTTTCAAATTTTGATGAAATCCAATTTGTCAGTTTTTTCTTTGGTTGCTTGTACTTCAGATATCACATCTAAGAAACTGTTGCCTAATCCAAAGTCCCTGGGATTTACACCTGTATTTCATTCTAAGTGTTTTAGGTAGTTTTAGCTCTTATGTTTAACTCTTTAAGCCATTTTGAGTTAGTTTTTGTATGTGGTTTGAGGTAGGGGTTCAAATTCATTCTTTTGCATGTGAATATTCAGTTGTCCCAGCACCGTTTATTGAAGAGACTACTCTTTCCCCATCCAATGGTTTTTATACCTTTGTCAGAAATCCATTGGCCATAGATGCATGAATTTATTTATAGACTCTCAGTTCTGTTCTGTTAATCTATATTTCTATTCTTTGCCAATACCAAGTTTTACAATAAGTTTTGAAATTAGGAAGTCTGTGTTCTCCAACTTCGTTCTTTTTTTTCAGGATTTTCTGTTCCCTTGCATTTTCATTTGCATTTTAGAATCAGCTTGTCATTTTCTCCAGAAAGAAAGAAAGAAGGAAGGGAGGGAGGGAGGGAGGGAGAAAGAAAAAAAAAAGACCACTGGAATTTGAATAGGGATTGTATTAAACCTGGAGATCAATGTTTTATAGTTTTCAGGGTACAAGTTTTGGACTTCTTTTGTTAAATTTGTTCTGAAGTTTTCTTCATTTCTTGCATTTCTATTGCAAATGCAATTGTTTTATTTATTTACTTTTAGATTATTCATTATTAGTGTATAAAAATAAAACTGGCCAGATACAGTGGCTCACAGCTGTAATCCCAGCACTTTGGGAGGCTGAGGCAGGAGGATCAGTTGAGCCCAGGAATTTGAGACCAGCCTGGGCAACATAGCAAGACCTCATTTCTACAAAAAATAAAAAACTATAGCCGAGCATGATAGCATATACCTGCAGTCCCAGCTGCTCAGGAGGCTGAGGTGGGAGGATCACCTGAGCTCAGGAGTTTGAGACCAGCCTGGGCAACATAGCAAGACCCTGTCTACAAAAAATAAAATACTAGCCGAGCATGGTGGAATATGCCTGTAGTCCCAGCTGCTCAGGAGGCTGAGGTGGGAGGATCACCTGAGCTCAGGAGTTTGAAACCAGCCTGGGCAACATAGCAAGACCCTGTCTACAAAAAATAAAATAGTAGCTGAGCATGGTGGAATATACCTGTAGTCTCAGCTACGCAGGAAGCTGAGGTGGGAGGATTACTTGAGCCTAGGAAGTTGAGGGTGCAGTGAGCTATGATCGTGCCACTGCACTCCTGCCTAGGTGACAGAGTGAGAGCCTGTCTCAAAACAACAACAACAACAAAAACAAAAACAACCAAACAACCCAAAAACCCAAACAACAACAAAACAAAAAAACTGACTTTCGTGTATTGACCTGCGTCCTCCAGTCCTACACCTTGCTGAACTTGTTTACTGGCTGTAATAGTTTGTGTGTATGTGGATCCCTTATGATTTTTTTACGTATAAGATTATGTCGTCTGTAAACAGGGATAATTTTACTTCTTCCTTTTCAAGCTGGATACGTCTCATTTCTTTTCCTTGCTGAACTGTGCTGGCTAGAACCTCAGGTACAGTGTTTAATAGAATTGGCAAAAACAGGGATTCTTGTCTTGTTCCTAATCTTAGTGGGAAAACTTTCAGACTCTCGCTAAGTTTGTTAGCTTTGGGTTTCTCACAGATGCCCTTAATCAGGATGAGAACATTCCCTTCTATTCCTCTTATCATTATCAAATATCCTTCTTTGTCTGTGGTAAGAATTCTTGTCTTAATGTCTAGGAATAGAAGGGAATGTCCTCATCCTGACTAAGGGCATCTATGAGAAACCCAAAGCTAACTTTTTAAAGTGTTTTTATCGTGAAAGAGTGTTAGTTGTTGCCAAATGCTTTTTCTGTGTCTGTTGAACTATGTTTTCTCCCCATTATTCTATTAATTTGGTGTATTACATTGATTTTCATATATTGAACCAACTTTGCATTCCTGAAATAAATCCCACTTGGTTATATTGTAAAAGTCTTTGTATGTACTAGTGGCTTGAGTTTATTAGTATTCTGCTGAGGATTTTGTGTCTGTATTCATAACACACATTGGTCTGTAGCTTTCTTGGGTTGTCTTTACACTGGTCTCATACAAGCGGTTGGGAAGTGTTCCCTTCTCCAATTTGTTGTTGAGAGTTTATGAAGGATTCGTGTTATTTTTTTTTAAATGCTTGGTAGACTTCTCTAGTGAAGCCATCTGGTGTTAAGCTTTTCTTTGTGGGAAGTTTTTTGATTACTAATTCAATCTCTTTATCTGTAGATCTATTAATATTTTTTATTTCTTCACGAGTCAGTATTACTAGTTTGTGTTTCTAGGAATTTGTACATTTCATCTAGGTTTTCTAATTTTTTTAGCTTTATTTATTTTTTAACGTTTAGGTTCAGGGGTACATGTGCAGGTTTGTTATAACTTAGGTATCATGGGGGTTTGGTGTACAGATGATTTTGTCACCCAGGTAATAAACATAGTACCCAATAGGTAGTTTTTTGGATTTTGTTTGTTTGTTTTTGTTTTTTTTTCTGAGACAGGGTCTCGTTCTGCCACCCAGGCTGGAGTGCAGTGGTGCAATCTCGGCTCACTGCAACCTCCGCCTCCCACGCTCAAGCGCCACCTGCCTCAGCCTCCTGAGTAGCTGGGACTACAGATACACTCCACCATGACTGGCTAATTTTTGTATTTTTTGTAGAGGGTTTCACCATCTTGCCTAAGCTGGTCTTCAACTCCTGAGCTCAAGCAATCTGCTTGCCTCGGCCTCCCAAAGTGCTGGGATTACAGGCATGAGCCACTGCATCTGGCCAGATAGGTAGTTTTTTTGATCCTCTTTCTCCTCTCACCCTCTGTTCTCAAGTAGGCCCTGGTGTCTGTTGTTCCCTTCTTTATATGCATGTGTACCCAATGTTTGGCTCTCACTTATAAGTGAAACATGGTATTGGGTTTCTGTTTCTGCATTAGGTTGTTTAGGATTATGGCCTCCAGTTCCATCCATGTTGCTGCAGATGACATGATCTTGTTTTTTCATGGCTGCATAGTGTTCCATGGGCATATGTACTACATATTCTTTATTCAGTCTTCTGTTGACAGGCATTAGGCTGATTTTGTGTCTTTGCTATTGTGAATAGTGCTGCGATGAACATACCTGTGCGTGTGTCTTTATGGTAGAATGATGTATATTTCTTTGGGTATACACCCAATAATGGGATTGCTGGGTTGAATGGTACTTCTGTTTTAAGTTCTTTGAGAAATCACCTCCACTGCTTTCCACAATGGCTGAACTAATTTACATTCCCACAAGCAGTGTATAAGCATTCCCTTTTGTCTACAACCTCACCAGCATCTGTTATTTTTTGACTTTTTAATAATAGCCATTCTGACTGGTGGCTTTTCCAATTTGTTGGCTTACAGTTAATCATATATTCTCTTATAGTTATGTTTAGTTTTGGTTGTAATGTTTCCTCTTTCATTCCTAATTTAACTATTTGAGTCTTCTGTCTTTTTTTCTTCATCAGTCTACATAAAGGATTGTCAGTTTTGTCAATCTCTTCAAGGACCCAACTTTTGGTTTTGCTGGCCTTTTTTTTTTTTTTTTTTTTACAATTCTCTTTCATTTATTACCAGTCTTATCTATATTAATTCCTGCCTTCTACTTTTTTGGGTTTAGTTTGCTCCTCTTTATCTTAAGGTGGAAAATTGATTTATTAATTTGTTCATTTCTTTTTAAAGAAATTGATAGTTATAGCTATAAACTTCCCTCTAAGCACTGCATTAACACATGCCATGATTTTTTGGCATGTTGTATTTTCATTTTCATTCATCTCAAAGAAATTTCTAATTTATCTTGTGATTTTTGTCTTTGACCCATTACTTATTTAAGAGTATGGGCTGGGGCATGGTGGCTCATGCCTGTAATCCTAGCACTTTGGGAGGCCGAGGTGAGCAGATCACTTGAGCTCAGGAGTTTGAGACCAGCCTGAGCAACACAGTGATATCCCATCTCTACAAAACTTTAAAAAATAATTTAGCTGGGCATGGTGGCACACACCTGTAGTCCCAGCTACTTGGGGGGCTGAGAAGGGAGGATTACATGAGCCCCAGAGGTCTAAGCTGCAGTGAGCTGTGATCATGCCATTGCACTCCAGCCTGGGTGCCAGAATAAGACCCTATCTCAAAAAAAAAAAAAAAAGTTGTTTAATTTCCGCATATTTATAAATTTCCTAAATGTCCTTCTGTTATTGATTTCTAATTTTATTTTGTTGTGGTTGGAAAACATATTTTGTATGATTTCAGTCTTAAATTATTGAAGTTATTTTTCCTAAGATAGATCAAGCCTGCAAAATGTTCCATGTGCACTTGATAAGATTGAGTATTCTGCTATTGTTGCGCGGAGTGTTTTGTATAGATGTGTTTGATCTAATTGGTTTATAATGTTGTTGAAGTTCTCTTTCTTTTGTTGAAATTCTGTCAAATTGTATTATCAATTGTTGGAAGTGAGGTATGTCCAACTATTATTATTGAATTGTCTTTTTCTTCCTTCAGTTCTGCCACTTTTATGTATTTGGGGGCTTTGTTGTTAGGCATATGTACGTTTGTAATTGTTATAGCTTCTTGATAGATTGACCCTTTTATCATTATCAAATATCCTTCTTTGTCTGTAGTAAGAATTCTTGTTTTTATGTCTGTTTTGCCTGATATTATTAATAGTATTAAAGCCACTCCAGTTATCTTTTGGTTATTGTTTGCATGGTATATTTATTTAAATCCTTTTACTTCCAACCTATCCATTTATACTTAATGTAATAATTGATAAGATGGGATTTATGTCTGCCATTTTGCTATTTGTTTTCTGTCTGTCTAATGTCTTTTTTCCCTGTTTCCCCATTACTGCATTGTTTTGTACTAAGTAGCTCTTTCCTAGTGTATCACTTTTATTCACTTGTTATTTCTTTTATATTTTTTTTTTCTTAGCAGTTGCCCTGAGGATTACAATCAGCACCTTGGTTTATAATAATCTTGTTTGGATCAATAACAACTTAATTCCAACTTGATTTATGTGGTTGTCTTTAAATTGGATAAGAGTAAAAAGAGTTACTAACAAAAATGTGTTTATACTTAAAAAAAAAATCTGTCTAGGTGGTTACCTTTGCCGATGCTCTTCCTTCCTCTGTGTGGATTCTAGCTAGTGTCTAGGATCCTAATTCGGCCTTAAAGACTCCCTTTCGTGTTTCCTTTAGGGCAGGTGTGCTGGGGATGAATGCTCTGTGTCTGTTTATCTGAAAATCTCTTAATTTCTCCTTTACTTTGAAAAGATAATTTTGCTAGTTAAGAATTCTTAGGTGACAGCTTTTGTTCTTTGAGCACTTTGATGCCATCCTGTTGCCTTCTGGCTTCTATTTCTGATGAAAAATGAGCTGTTAATCTTATAGAGCAGTGGTCCCCAACCTTTTTGCCACCAGAGACTGGTTTTGTTGAAGACAATTTTTCGATGGACTGGGGCGGAGGGGAGGCACTGGTTTGGGGATGAAACTGTTCCACCTCTTCATTAGGCGTTAGATTCTCATAAGGAGCACACAACCTAGATCCCCTGCGTGCGCAGTTCACAATACGGTTTGAGCTCCTATGAGGATCTGATGCTGCCGCTGATCTGACAGGAGAGGGAACCTGATCAGGCAGTGATGCTCGCCGGGAGCCGCTCACCTTCTGCTTTGTGGCCCAGTTCCCAACAGGTCTTGGGGACCCCTGCTCTAAAGGATCCCTTGTACATCATGAGTTGCTGCTCTCTTCCTGCTTCTAAGATTCTTGGCAGGTCTTGGTGTGCTCTCTCGGAGTTTACTCTACTTGGAATTCGTGGAGCTCTATGGATGTGGAAATTAATGTTTTATGAAATCAGGAAACTTTTTGCCCATTTTTCAAGTATCTTTCTGCCTTCCCCCTTTTCAACATTTATATTGTTATGCTTGATATTCTTCCATAGTTCTCGGAGGTCCTGTTTCTTTTTCTTTATTCTTTTTCATTTCCGTTCTTCATACTGAATAATCACTCTTGATTTATCTTTCAGTTCAGCAATTCTTTATATTCTCCCTGCTCAGATCAGCCATTTGCTCTTCTAGGGAATTTTACATTCCAGCTCTTATACTTTAGAACTCGTGAATTTCTATTTGGTTATTTTTAAAAATAATTTTCATCTCTGTATTGATACTCTGTATTCAAGTAGACATCATTCTGAAACTTTTCTTTGCTTCTTCCGGTACAGTTTCTTAAGTTCTTGGAACATATTTAAAACAGCCAATTCAAAGTTTTAGCCTCCTTCAGGGACAATTTCTATTAATTTTTTTTTAATGGGCCATACTTTCTTATTTCTTGGCATGTCTCATTTTTGTTGTTGAAAACTAGACCTTTAACAGTATATAACGTGACAGGTGTGGAAATGAGATTCCCCCCTTCCCAGGATTTACTGTTGCTGCTTGTTGTTGTTTGCATAGTGATTTTTCTGGACCAATCCTGCAAACATCCTCCATTCTCTGTTGTATGTGGCCACGGCAGTCTCTGCCCAGTGCCAGCTGATGACCGGTTACAGATTTCCTTGAACTCCGTGCCTGGAACTCCATGCAGGGAATGAGTGTGCCTCCTGGTCTTTACCCAGTGGCTCTGTGTGCACACTGGGTACATCCAGTCCGGTGCTCACCAGAGCCTCCCCAGCCTTTACCTGCTGCTTGTGCAAAGTGTCCAGGAGGTACAAACTTGGGGCCTTCCTAGGAATTTCCTGAGTGTGTTCCTAGCCATGGGTGTGGCACTATCCATTGGTGGCCTATTAGGTTGGTGCGAAAGTAATTGCAGTTTTTGCTGTCAAAAGTAATAGCAAAAAACTGCAATTACTTTCGCACCAACCTAATAGATTCCCAGAGTGTGCGGGAATTTTTCGAAACCCCTGTTGACATCCCCTTCCTCAGCTTTTCCTTTTAAGTGTTTTCATTAGTCTGTTGTTCACCCCAGCTGGTAGCCACTGTGCCTATAATTGTTTTCTACTAACTTCTCCCAGGGCAAAAGGTTTTGCACCAGGTGAACTCCAAGTGGGGTTAAATACAGACAGCCCTCCAAGTGGGGTCTTCCAGGGATCTCCAGATGGGTCAAAAAATAATTCTTTGGGCATGGGGACTTGTAAGAACTCCAGCCTTGTCATGCCCTTCAGGCTGCTGGCTCTCACTGCAGTTGCAGGCTGTCAATTTTCAAGGCTAGGGCAGAGCTGGAGAGGGTAGTGGGACCAGGCATGTTAGAATGTCACCAGCATCTTGAATGTTACAAAGTGATCTTTCTTGCTGAGAGTCAGCAATTTTTCTTGAATGGGTATTCCTGGATGCCTTGAGCCTTTGGTATCAGTAAGAGTTCTGAAAAAGATGATTTTGACAGTTTTTGCTGGTTTTTTTTTAAATTGCTTTTATAGGAGAGAGAATTTTCAGAGGCCCTTTTTTGCTGACTTTAGCCCATATATGTTTGTGCTTTTCTGTATGTTTTGTGCTCACACATGTGCATATTAAACAACAAACTATTGTAAATTGGGGTGCAGGAGGCTGGTGGAGCAGGTGCTGAGTAAGGGCTGTGGGTTGGATGGGACCATGCCGGCCTGGGGCTGGACAGGTGCCTGAGGCTCCTTGGGTGTTAGCGCCATGGGAATCAGGAACTTGGCCCTACAACTTTGTGTCTCCCACTGTAGGGCTGCCAGGCGCCCAGCTGTGCCCAGATGGATGGGACAGAGACCCGGCAGCGGAGGCTGGACAGCTGTGGCAAGCCAGGGGAGCTGGGGCTTCCTCACCCCCTCAGCACAGGAGGACTCCCTGTAGCCTCAGAAGATGGAGCTCTCAGGGCCCCTGAGAGCCAAAGCGTGACCCCCAAGCCACTGGAGACTGAGCCTAGCAGGGAGACCGCCTGGTCCATAGGCCTTCAGGTGACCATGCCCTTCATGTTTGCAGGCCTGGGACTGTCCTGGGCCGGCATGCTTTTGGACTATTTCCAGGTAAGGGGGAACTAAATGGGGACAGGGAGCGGGGCACTGCCGAACATCACCTATAGAGTAGGCAGCTGCATGTAAGGTTGAGCTTAAAGGTTGTCGGGCAGTCCTCTCGAAAAGCCATTTTTTTTTTTCTATATATTGGGCAAGATTCTTTTAGTCTCTGGTGACAGAGACTAAATTTAACCCAAGTTAATCTTCAGTAGACAATTTATTAGCCCATATGATTGATGTAGACCAAAACTTACTTAATCATTTCCCTTCTGATGTACTTTGAAGTTTAACAACTGTATCAGTCAACTACTGCTGCCATAACAAAGTCCCACACACTGGAGTGCTTCAACAACAGACATTTATTTTCACACAGTTCTAGAGGCTGGAAGTCCAAGATCAAGGTGTTGGCAGCATTGGTTTCTCCTGTGGCCTCTCCTTGGCTTGCAGACGGCTGCCTTTTCTCCGTGTCTTCAGGTGATCTTTCCTCTGCATGTCTCTGTCCTAATCCCTCTTCCTAAGAGGACACCCATCAGATTGGATTAGGGCCCACCCTAATGACCTCATTTTAATTTAATTACCTCTTAAAGGCTGTGTCTCTAATTATAGTCTCATTCTGAGGTACTGGGTATTAGGACTTCAACATACGAATTTTTGCAGGGACATAATTTAGCCTATAACCACTTAAAAAACAAATGCTGCAGTGAATCATCTTGACATAAATCATTGTATACATCTCTGAATAAATTGGTAGGATAACTTGTTGCAAGTAGAATTGCTGGGTAAAGAGCATGTGCTTTTGTGGCTTTGATGGAGATCACCAAATCATCTGCTTAGTGGTGCGGTGGCGAGGGGGGGGGGGGGGCGGGGGGGGGGGCGGGGGGGTCCGACCCACAGACCCTGACCCAGCGACAGATGAGACATGTACATTGACACAGATATTTTGCCTGTCAATCCAGCTAAGGGGCTGTGCTCTGAGTCTGCAGCATCGCCCCATAAGCCGGCGAAATTCATATTTATTTAGTACAGATTAAATGACAAAGGCTTTGAGTCAACACACCTGTGGGTAATTAATTTGGTTGCCCTCCACTAGAGAGAGCAGTCCTACAGATGATCAAAGGTTTGTCTTAGGACCGCATGAGTAAACAAGCTATTTAGATAAACTCCCCCACATTCCCTTGTTATTTGCTCTTCTGCTATCAACTCAAGGTAAAGAGGATTAGGCTGCCTTCAGCTAAATCTTTTACTGAAGCTATGCAACACCCCGGCCTTCCAAGAAGGTTTGTGACTATTTCCTATAACTATCTTTATAATTTTTCCCACTACCCTGACTGAACTCCTGCATAGTGGTAGGATGTTGTACTTCCTCCAGTACCACAGGGAAATGCTTGTTCCCAACACTCATCAACACAGGTTTTTTCAACCTTTTTGATCTTTAGTAATCTGCCAGCTGGAAATTGCATTTCATTGTATTAATTTAATTTCTCTTGATGCCTAACAAGTTATACCAAAACTCACGCGTTATATTAAGCATGTATGTATCCCAATAAAACACACATGGTTCATGTGATAGCATGTATTATCTCGTGGTTACTGTGGGTAAAGAATCCAGGTGAAGTTTAGCTGGCTTTTCTGCTTCATGGTCTCTCCTGAGGCTGTGGCACTAGCCCAGCTCACTTAGAGGGTGACATTCCTGGTGGATACTGGACTGCGAGCCTCAGTTCCTCACTGCTGTTGCCCAGAGGCCCCCTCAGGTCCTCTCCATGTGGACATCTCCATCATGGTGCCTGCCTCATCAGGGTACAGTCCAAGATGGAAAAATAGTCTGCTGGCAAGACAGACATCACTGTCCTCTGTAAACTAGTCATAGAAGCGGCATGGCCTTGCTTCTGTTGGTGAGAATCAGGTCACCAGGTTGAGCCACATTTCAGGGGAAGCAATTGGCTAAAAGCATCAGTACCAGGAGGCAGGGTTGGGGGCCTTCCTCCAGGGCTGCTGCCTGCTGTGGTCATTATGGTGTGATCTGTGCTTCTTCTTATGAGTGAGACAGGTTGAGGTCTTGATATTTCTATTTATATTCTTTGCTCATTTTTCTATGGGGTGTTTTTCTGTTTTCTTATTGATACCTAGGGGCTCTGTATATATTAAGGAAATTGATCATTTCATTGTGATATGGATTATAAATGTTTCCTTTTTTTTCCATTTATCTTTTGACTTTGCTTTTGGTGGCTTTTTGCTATGCATTCATTTTTTAAAATGCAGTCTCAGTCATCTTTCTTCTAAGGCTCTGAGCCTATGCCTTCCTTAGAAACAGAAGCTGCTTTTTATACAGGTGCCCATCTGCCCATGTGCGTGCACAGGGCAGCACATATTAGAGACTAGGGATGTGTTCCCATGAAGAAGAAAAACTCTCTGCTACAAGTCTGCTTTCTTTTCATTGCATATATGAGAGGTTCAAAGTGGGTGTACACAGCTGTCGTGCTGGTCTGCATCGGTTTGTTGGCTGGTTAGTGTTCAGTTCAGTGCAAACATTTCAAAACTGGAAGCTTTTCATTACAGTGCTTATATTCAGCTCCTCTTTAAAACTCAGAAGATTTGGCAACATGTGGTTTTTGTATCAGTTTTATATCGCTGTGTTCCACATTACCACAAATTTAACAGCTTAAAACAGCACGCATTGATTAGCTCATAGTTCTGTAAGGCAGAGGGCAGGCATGGTATGGCTGGGATCTCTGCTCAGGGTCTCAACAGCTGAAATCCACGTGCTGGCCAGGATGCATTCTCTTCATGAGGCTCTGGGGGAACATCCACTTCTAAGCATAGTCCTGTCTTCAGAACTCACCTCCTGGTGCTGGGTTCCTCCCTGAGGTTGAAGGACTGCAGTTCCATTTCCTTGCTGGCTATCAGCCAGGGGCTGCACTTCACTTCTCGAGGCCACTCCTACGTCTTGCCTTGTGGCCCTTCCATCTTCAAAGGCAGCAGTGGAGAAACTTCCCTTGGGTGAAATCCCTCTCTGACTTCAGGAAGCACCTGCTCCCTTTAAAGGGTTTACCTGATGACACCAAGCTCCTCCAAGTTAATCTTTCTGAAATTCCACCAGGACTCCTCACTGGAATGCGTGGAGCAGGCAGGAATGGCAGCAGTCTCCAGAAACTGATCCAGTCCTGGGCTCTGTGGGTGGACTGGGATGAGCATTGTGTGCATGTGCCGGGAAGAACGGGGGTCTCCAGGCAAGCTATGGCCTTACAGAGACACCGAGCGGTCTAGAAAGGCCAGGAGGGCAAGAGGGCTGGCTGGAAGGGCGTTCCATGTGGGCAGAGAGAGAAGACTGGGGGTGCGGGAGGAGGTGAGAGCAGCCTGTTTTAATTGCCTCCTCTTTACTCTGCTGGTGAGGATGGGGAGTCCTGCCCTAGGGTTATGGGGATGGTGGACACTCAACACCTGGCTCTGGACAGGTGAGGACCACGGCAATTTGTTAGTCCTCATACCAGTCACCCAGGCAGGAGGATGCTGCACACCTTGCAGGGCCACTGGGGAGCAGAGTGAGTCAGCAGGGGATGTGGGGGGCAAGATTTGTCATAACAAGAGAGTGGGAAACCTGCCCTCCATTCCTGACTATATGCGTAATTCCACAGGGTGGCAGAAACTGAAGCGTGCTCCTCGGGGATGTGGAGGGACAGTTCCTGCCCTGAGATAAGGAGGCTCTTGGGCTGGGAACCTCATCCACAGGAGCAGAGTCAGGAGAGGAACGCGCCGCTCACATTATCTTGCTTTCTCCAGGTGTTGAGGCAGCACTTCGTAGTTTTAGGCCTTACCCCACCATTGACCCCTTGATGTCTCGATGCCAGCTTAAGTCTTGGTGGTGACTGAGACTTCCAGGGAATAGAAGTGCCTCTCCAGGAAGCAGCACAGACCCTTGGCCAGGAGGGAGAGTACCATGTGGTGCCCTTGTCCAGGAAGGGCAACAGAGGGATTTGGTGGCCTGGGTATGGGGAGTGTGTGTCCCCGCGGTGGGGGGGTTGGATCTGGCTTAATCAGTGCCTGTGACAGTGGTGACACCCAGTGGAGGTCACTTTGCCACCTGTCACTTCATCGGAGTTGAAGTGAGGGGCCCATGTGCCTCCTGCTAACCCTGGCTGCCTGTGGCCCACCCAGGAAGTAGAGGCTCCACTGGGTGCTTCCTGCAGAGCTGGTGCTCTATATTTCAAGAAGGAAATGAGGGCCTTGGCCACCGTCGGCCATGTCTGAACTTTAGAGAGGATCAGGAGTGACTGGCTGAGGCCTTGTGTGTGGCTGTAGTATATGTGTAGGCATTTGTTACCCTGTTTTATGTTTTGTGTGTCAGTGAGGCAGGAAATTCCCAGAGCTCTCTACCCCCAAGTGGGGCATCTTTGAGGCTCTGGGCCAAGAGCCTGTGCCCAGGTGCAGAGGGAGCCGCCAGCAGGCCAGGGCGCCTGTGCTGTTGATTGCCTGATGCTTGGCCACTGCGCTGACCCTTAGAGGTTTGCTCTTTATCAGGGACTTCCTGGTTAAGATGGGATGCAGCAGCCTTCCCCTGAGCTCCCTTGCATATTACACGGCAGCACCCACCGTGAAGCCTATAGCTCCCACCGTGAATGGCCAGCCCATCCCAAGGGGCCCAGGGAGGGGTGACTCCTCTGGCACCATGGCGTCTGGCAAAGGACTGAGGACAGGGGAGACCACCCCTCCTGCAGGTGGCATATGCCAGAGAGCCCAGGTTTGGCTCCATTCTATTTTTAAGGAGACCTCAGTAGCTGTACTGAGCTTGGGGGTGCCACATGTGAAGGCATAATGGGCAGTGGGAATGGAGGGTCACAGGCACAGCGTCTGTGAGAACCTATGCTTCCAGGAGAGCCCAGCATGTGTCCAGCAGCTACTCCTCTGATGGTGCACAGTGCAGGGTGGAGGAGAGCATTTCCCTGGATCCACAGCCCCTAGACAACTTACGGCCATCAGCCTGTAGACTCCAGGGCTTGAGGGGAGGTTGCTAATGCCCCTCTCTTCCATGAAGGCGTTTCTGGGGGCACTAATAAGAGTGACTGCTGATATTAACTTGGGCAGATCCTAGAACCTTTTGTTGGAGTGGCCTGTTTGAGTTGGCTTGCTTTGCAGATGACAGCATAAATGGGCGTAAGTAAAATTTGTAGATGAGAAATATGTTGCTTCCAAAACCCAAAAAGAACTAAAAGATATTGGAGACTTGTATTAATGTTGTGGATGCTGAGAAGGTTAATACTTCTTTTGTTGCAGTGTCGGGGACGGCTCTCAGTTTACCAAGTAATTTTCAGGCATTTAACCAAGGTGCCAGGCCTCGCACCACATGTGGGGTGATGGCCCCCTCTCTTGTTGTGAGTGCCTTTGTGAGTTACTTGTATGCCCTTAACGAGTGTGTCAAAAGAGCCTCTGCGGAGGAGGGCATCATCACTGTAATGTAACTGTGCTCCTGAGAAAGGCAGATGCAGGGGAGACCTTGGCCGCATGACTGTGTGTGATGGCAGAGCTGCGGAGGTCCCCATGGGGAGCCTGGAAAAGGTATCTAGTGTCCCTTTAGAGGTGAAGGCCAACTGTGTCTGAGAGGCTGGTGAAATAGGCACTGAACAGAATGTATTAGCCAAGTCTATAGCAGCAAAGTACCAGTTGATTTGGATGGAGTCAGTTATTTCAATAATATTCGGTATTGGATGTGGGGGTCTGAATGGACAGGGTCATGCCATTAAGGTGGTGGTAATCCACCAGGAGGCACCCTTTTGTTCTCTCCAGGTTTAGGAATGAGCCATATTGGCCTGTGTAAAGGAGAAGCAGGAGGATTGACATACCCTGTTTAAGTCTCACATAATAAGTTTCCCTCCTTGAAGGTCCTGTTGTAATTTTCATTGGGTAGTATTAACTGTTTTAATGGTGAGCAGGGGAGGGTCTGTGGAGTCTCATCTTGTCAAGCCAATTTGTAAGTCAGACCAGGTGGCAGGAGTGCCAGGGAGCACCCACCATCCTCACACCAGCCTGTAGTCAGTTAACAGTGGTTCTCGTCATGGGGGCGAAAATAACCCTTTAGGGTGGGAGGAGATGGCAGAGCCCAAGAGAGACAGCAGAGGTTCAAGCCAGCAATTGGCAGTTGCATCCCAACTGGCTGTGTGGGCTTGTTAGCAAGCAAAGAACAGGCAGGGAGAGCTGGCCAGGTGTCCTCAGTCACGGTGGGCCCATCTGTTTGTGAGCCAGTTGTTATGGTCACCTCCTTTTCACCTCATCAGTGAGGGAGGGGGTCTCACCCTTGGGTTAAGGGTATGGTGGACCCTTGACACCCAGCCCTGGACAGGTGAGGGCCACAGCAGTTCATTCATTCATTCATTCATTCACTCGTTCAGGCCGCATATACTGTGTACCTGTGCCAGGCAGACACCCCTGCCCTCATGCCGCTCACACAGCAGGTTCTGGGGTCAACGTTGATAGCAATGAGGGCTGTGTGCTCCAGCAAGTGGTGGGAGCGGCCCTGCGGAGGGAGGCCAAGAAGATTCCCCTTCCCCAGGAGGAGGTGTTGCAGGGGAGGCAAGAGAGGCTGCTTGGAGACAGTGTGGGAGCAGGCCAGCCTGGCAGGGGGTGGACAAGTCTTTCATCTTCACCTGTGGGTGGGTTCTGCCAGTCGAGATCAGAAGCAGAAAATAAAGAAGAACCTTAACAGTTATTTAAAATTTAATTGGCCTGATCTGTGAGACCTGAACAAGATGGGGGAAGAATTCATGCCTGTAAGAATGACCATCTGGCCCAGAACCTGCCGAGGGTCAAGGTGACCCTGAGAAATGAATTGGATGCTGCGTTGGAAACTGCTCCTGGTAAACAAGCAGTTCCCACTGCAGTGTCAGAAATGTACTCCAGAGCCCCTGCCCACACTCTGTGGACCCTCCCCTAAAAACACACCCCAGTAAGAACGAGGTGGTGGGCAGAGATCAGTGGTCCTCAACGTTCTGATCCTGTGGTCTTTGTGGGGCCTGGGCGGCCTGTTGCAGAAGCTCCTCAGGTGGTCCTGGTGCCCCTGATGGGTGAGCACCACTGATCTTGTGCCACTTGCTCATGCTGTGGGCTGTGGGGTGGGCTGGAGGCCCAGAGAAGGTCACACAGAAACCGCCGGACCCGGCTTCCACCTGCTGCTCCGTGCAGCTGGAATCTAGTTCAAGCTCTTTGAGATTCTTCTGCTGTGCTACTGAGCTATTTTTAAAACCACACTTTTGATTTTCTGGATTATAACCCAGTGAGCTGTGTTGACATGTTTTCTTCTCAGGTTTTCACAGGAAAGTCATTTTTCTTATACAATTACATTATTTGCTTTTGATAGTTTTTTATTTATAAAAGCAAATAGTCACAATTGTCAGAATAGACAGAAAATTATAAAGATTACTTATGAACCCACCACCCAAAGGCAACTACTGTTTACATTTTGGTATATATCCTTCTGAACGTTTCACTGTGCGTGCACGTGTGTGTGTGTGTGTGTGTGTGTGTGTATCCTTCTCACTTTTTTTTTGAGACAGAGTTTCGCTCTTGTTTTCCAGGCTGGAGTGCAATGGCATTATCTCGGCTCACGGCAAACTCCGCCTCCCAGGTTCAAGTGATTCTGGTGCCTCAGCCTCCCGAGTAGCTGGGATTACAGGCATGCCCCACCACGCCCAGCTAATTTTTGTATTATTAGTAGAGACGGGGTTTCTCCATACTGGTCAGGCTGGTCTCGAACTCCCGACCTCAGGTGATCTGCCCGCCTCAGCCTCCCAAAGTGCTGGGATTACAGGCATGAGCCACCGCACCCGGTCTCTCACTCAATTTTTAAACAGATTTGAGAAACATTTTTGTAATGATTTGTAACTTACTTGGTCAGACACCTCTTTCTATATGAGAGTCTGCAAATGGTTGTTTATTTCTGCGTCTCCTGTGCTGATGAGGGTGGTTCCAGGATTCACTGTGTATGATTATACGTTGTGTGATGATGTTTGACCACGTCCCAAACTATGATGACACTGTGAGAGGTGCTGACACCTGAAGGAAGTGATCACCTGTTTGGGGGCTGCTCAGCTGTATGCCTTGGGAATGTGCATCCCACAACAGGCCTTGAGCAGCCAGGGAAACTAGGCCAGCCTTAAAGACAGAGGACTCTGTCTTTAACCAGGTGATGCCTTTAAACCAGTAACCTTCTGCAACACTTCTCTCAGAATCAGGCCATTTCTCTCTGCCTCCTGCCGGTTCAATCTCCTGTTTGAACAAACTGATCCTAACCATGGATGACGGGCAGTGATGGGGTTGGCAGGCAGCCCAGAAGCTGAGGGTCTCGGCCTGCCTTTGACAGTAACTTGCTGTGTGATCTTGGGAAACTGTTCATTTTCTTCATTTGCAAAACAGAATGCTATAGTTCCTGTGAACATCCCAGGGCTGTTGTGAAAATGATAGAATGTGAGAGAGCTCTGAGAAATACAGAGTGCTGCACAAGGGAACAAATGGTCATTCCTTCATCCAATTGCAGTGACTGAGTGTTACGGGCATTCCTTCATTCATTTGCAGTGACTGTTTGCGTGTGGCCGAGTCTGCTCTGTGCCCTTGTTATGCCCTGGGTTTGCTTCAGAGCACTTATCACAGATCATCATTTCTTTCTTTCTTTCTTTTTTTGACTGATAACCTGTGTTTGTTCTGCTCGCAGTGTACCCTGGCATTTAGGGCGGAGGCTGGCAATTACTAGGCCCTAAGTACTGATCTGTGGAATGGAGCCATGGAGAATCCCCAAGATTGCAGCAGTGAGAAGGGCTCTGTTCTCAGGAGGGGTGCGTGCTAGGGAGGGAGAGCAGATACACCTGCATTTTATGCTTCTGTTATGCAAAAGTGGGACCCGTCTTCAGGAAGGTTCAGAGAGTACGTTGGGAATTCTGGGGAAAGAGCTGTTAGGCTCTGGCTGAGAGGAGGTGCCTCAGCTGGCCACGAGGCCTGGCAGACGTTTGGCCTGGGTGATGTGTTGGCCTGCAGCAGAGGGGAGGAGCCTGGGCATGGCCCCCGTGAGGGTCATGAGAAGTTCCCTCTGCAGCTGCAGCATATGACCATGTACTTGCAAGAAGGAGGCTCACGTGGATGTGTCTTTCCAGATTGCAAGGGGTCCGGATGCTCCTTTCTCAGGCAGTGTGTTGACCACACACTGTGTGAGCAAGGGCCATCCTCACAGTGCACCTGTGGGTTGTGCCTGTGAAGAGCACACACTGGTTTTGTGAGGAGACAGATTAGAGGGACAAAGGGCCATGGTGAAGGCAGTGTCTGTGGGCGGGAGTGGGGGACAGCCGTGGGAGAGGTGTGGGGACAGGCAGAGTGGATGTGGGACTGAGATGGTAGGGGCTCAGAGTGAGGCTTGCATTTCTGGCTGCACCTTTCCTTGAGGCAGGCCACTTGGGAGAGGCAGGCTTGGAAGTGGCAGTCCTGAGAGACTGGTGGAGTGAGACACATGCTCATCCCTACCAGAGCCTGGGTATATGATCTGAAAGCTCAGAGGAGAGGTCTGGGCTGTGAGAGGTTTGGGAGTTGCTACATCTGAAATAGCGAGATCACGGATGAGGAAGAGATTCCCCAAATGCAGTTAACTACGGCTATATAACGAAGGACACCAAAGCTTAGCAGTTTGTTTAAAGCCAATTATTGTTTGATGCGGAATCTACAGGTTGGGCAGGGCCCGGTGAGAAGAACCGCCTGCTCTGCGTGCGTGGTGGCTGTTGGGCCAGCCCAAGACAGCCCCCTCATGTGCAAGGCTGGGCTGTGAGCAGGACCCTGGCATACGGCCTCTACGTGTGACCACGTGGTCTTCCTCACAGCAGAGTGGCTGGGAGCATGAGCAGCCCAAGAGATAGGACATAGAAGCTGTCAGTTTCTTAAGATCCACGCCCAGAAACTGACTACCACAGCGTCTCTTCCACTTTGTTCTCTCGGTTAAGCTGTGGGGACAGAGGGAAGAGGGGGTCAGAAACTCTAGCTCTCAGTGGGAATTGTGCTGGAGTTTAGGGCCAGTTATGCATTGCTCCTATGAGGGGCTTAAAAATATCTGTTGAATGAATGAGTAAATGAAGGGTGTGCACAAAGACGCAGTGCAAGAAATATTGGGGACACGAGGGGAACAGGTGCTGGAGAAATTCGTCTGGAGTTCGGTTGCAGGGACAGCCTTGGGGAGGCCGGTAGGATCCACACTGGGGAGGGCAGTGGACTCCAGGCTGGGGTCTGCACTTAAGCCTGGGATAGTCCGACGGAAGAACCAGGTAACGTGCCCACTAGGGTGACAGTTTAGGGATGGGAGTGGAAGTGAGGCCTAGACCCGACCGCAGTGCTGGGTTCAGCTGGTGTGAGTCTGACCCCCAGCTTCGGGCTTCTGCCTGCCCCAGCCTGCCCTCAGGCCTGAACATTCTGTTCCTGGTGCCTGTGGAATGCGCAGAGGACACACCCAACAACAGAACCCCAGGAGTCAGAGGTGGCTTCCCAGCCCCTTCTCCTTCTCTGTGTGAGGAGGGTCAGCAGGGCCAGTCTGACCTTTGTAGCTGAAGAAAGCGAGGCCACTTTGGAAACATGTTTATGAGTCTTCCAGGCCATGGAGGGAGAACAGGCCTGCGTTTTTTTCTGTGAACACAGCTTCCTGTGGCCATGAACCCCCTGGCTGGACACAACTTGAGATGACCCAGGGCGTGGCTTCCTGCTTGGGGACCCATAGACTGCTTGACCTTGAGGAATAAAACTCGAGGTCTGTAGAGCTGGCCTGAGGAGGCAGTCCCTCTGTGCTGATCTCTCCCCAGGCCCTCCTCTGCCAGGAGGGGAACAGCCCAGGACACTTGTACAGGGCGAGGTGGCAGCAGACCTCCGTGTGGGCACTCACCAAGGCCAGGCACCACGTGGGCTCCAGCTCTGTCCAGCCCAAGCCAGTATGGACCAGCCTGCTGGGCTGCTGATTGCTGTCAAGGCCGGTGCAGAGGGACCATGAGCCTCCATGGCAGACTGGCAGAGGGAGGTCCCGGCGGACACACAGCCACTGTCTGAGGAGAGCCTGACCTTCAGGGAGGGACAGCAGGGCCTGGCAGAGTCTCTGTAATGAGGCCCTGAGTCACACTGGCCTTTGTTCCTCACTCATCTGTGCTGGCCCTCAGCCAAGGGGCTGTTGGGGAACTCTCTGCAGGCACAGGGCACCTGGTGACTGGGAAGCTTCTGTTTGTGTGGACTTCTTGGGAACAGCGTCCTGGTGTGGGCCAGGAGGAGAGGACTGGAGCACCCCAGGCTCTGACTTCGTGCTCCTGGGATCGTGGTGCATTACCTGGCCATGGTGGTCACCCAGCTGAATCTGGAGTTTTGCTTTCAGGGCAAGAAGCTGCGAGGCTTCAGCTGTGAGCTTACCCGGTCCCCACATGGGGTCTTGCCTGAATCTTTCTTCACCATCATGTGCCAGGTCGTGGTGCCCATTCTGCTGTCCGGCTTGTGCATGATGACGGCCGGCCTGGTGATGAACACCGTTCAAGTGCGTACTGGGTGTTTGGGGGATCAGGGGTGGGAGACACACAGACTGGGTCTCCTGGCACCACAGACAGGGCAGGCTGGAGCCATGAGGGGCCTCTACAGTGGGAGGGCAGCCCTCAACCTGCCCTTGCTGCTTGGGCGTCCCGGGTGTCAGCGAGGCTGGCAGGAGGGACCTCCAACGCTGAGACCTCAGCATTAGAGATTCGCAGAATGATGGAGGTTTGTCAGAACCTTAGCCTGCATGTGCCTCCTCAGCCCAAGGAGCTCAAACCGCCTTCCTCCCAGTGTATGTGGGCTCAGGAGGCAGAGTCTGCCACTCACCAGTGGAGGGGATTTTTAGTCACACTGTTCTGCCTTGATTTCCCCATCTGTAAAATGGGGATATTGAAAGCCCTCACCTCACAGAATTGTGAGGACCAGATGACTGAGTCTGTGTGCTGTGGTCCCTGTGGGGTGGGGGCATGGCCGCTGTGGGGAGAGCTGCAGTGTGCCCAGCCTGCAGCATCCTGGTGTGGCCCCTGGTAAAAAAGGACAAGGTTTGCAGCCCTAGGGGTGCAGGTGGGAGGGCCATGGCGGTCTCCCTGCAGTGGAGGCGTGTGCTGAGGGAGATTTGCTTATCACAGTCTGTTTCTCCCCTAGCATGGTTTGGGCAGCGTTTTGGAATCATTGAGAGGTTTGTGCTATCTGTCAACTGAAACATTTCGTAGAGTCAGTTTAGAAAAATTGGAAAATACACCCAAGCAATGGAGGAAGGCTGTCCCCTCATCTCTATCACCGCTGCTGTGGACCTTTCAAGACAATTTTCTATGTACATATAAACATATACATATATGGTTTATAGTATGCAGTTTTGCTTTTTGTTTTTTTGAGACAGAGTCTTGCCCTGTCGCCCAGGCTGGAATGCAATGGCGTGATCTCGGCTCACTGCAACCTCCGCCTCCTGGGTTCAAATGATTCTCCTGCCTCAGCTCCCAAGTAGCTGGGATTACAGGTGCCCGCCACCAGGCCCAGCTAAATTTTTTGTATTTTTAGTAGAGACGGGGTTTCACCATGTTGGCCAGGCTGGTCTCGAACTCCTGACCTCATGATCCACCCACCTCAGCCTCCCAAAGTGCTGGGATTACAGGTGTGAGCCACCGTGCTTGGCCTGAAGTTTTGCTTTTTAATCTGTAAGTATAAATTTAAAATTTCAACCCACGAGGACACCCCAAATAGCATTTCATGTTCCCGAGTGTACGCAGCACCTCCTTCCTAATGGCCACTCAGAGTCTTTCTGTGCCCCTGGGTCCAAGTTGGAGAGGGGCAGTCTGTACCCACCAGGCCACCCAGCCTCCTAATGTGAGCTCACGATGCCTCCCAGGTGGCTTCTGCTTGCTCGTCTCAGTTGATGGGACACTCATCCCCTTTTGGGGCTGGGGTGGCCTTTTGCATCCTGGCCAGCCCCCAATTAGAAAGCCCGTGCTTCTGTGGGCTTGCAACCTGAATACCCACTTGTTCCCCCAATAGCCTCATCCTAGAGCTGTGCTGAGAGCTTGTCGCTCCTTCCCTGAGACCACCCTGCTGATGCTGGGGAGAGAGACTATTAGGCGTTCCGGAGGGCTGGGCAGGGAGTGGAGGCCACAAGGAGGTGTTTGCCTGTGAAGGAAGAGGGAGCAGTCATTCTTCCTAGGGGTCAGGGGATCTGCAGAGGAGCAGGACAATTTGATTTGGACTTTAAAGGTAATGTAGCAATTTCCAGGATGCCCTGAAAAGACGTGAACATTCCAAGCAGAGGGATTTGTGTGCGAAGATACAGGTGAATGATAGTGTGCATTTGTGGAAAGTGAGAGACAGGGGTGGCCGCTGTCATGGGGACAGTGATACTGGGCAGGAGTGAGGGGCTCTGTCTACTCTGCTCAGAGGGTGTGCTGTGCACTGAGTGTAGCAGGTGTTTGCTTTATGTTAAAATGAGTGTCTTGCTGGTTTTATTGAAGGGTAGCATAGACACGTAGGAGAGCACACAACTCCTGTGCAGCTCCATGGACCACCTCAAGGTACAGGGGCCTTTGCAGCCCCACCTGGGGCATCCTCAGCAGAGCCCCAGCAGAGTCCTCTGTGCTTAGTCATCTCAGCCCCACCTCTGACTCCAGTGCTGTGGGTTTGCGTTGACTGTTCTTGACATATGCCTGTGTGTCTTTGGGGTTCATAGGACTTATGTGTTAGGTATACTCAGGAGAGGAGTTGGCAGTGAAGGGTTACAGGTGGCCGAGTGATGGGGTCATATTTGTGCCACAAAACCCACCCCAGACAGTGGTGTCAAAGATGACCCCGAGGGTGAGGCCGGAGGAGCAGGGGAGAGCTGGGGGACTGTGGGCAGAGTTCAGAGCCCCTCAAGTGCAAGAATCATTATTTCTGATGATTTCAGCCTCCCCAATGATTGATATAGGCATCTTTACAGTGTTGCTGGAGAGGGCGGTGGCAGAATTTAAAAGTTGTGATGACTTGAATGTCAGATTGGGGAAAAGAAGGTGTTGAGTCCTGGCTGGCAGAGCAGGAAGGACACGGGTGGCAAGGAGAAGTTTGGAGATTTGGAGTTTGAGGTGCTTGTGGGGTGTCCAAAGTTCAGCCAGAGTTGGATGGGCAGATCTGATGCTCACAGAGACTTCTGAGTCATAGACACTGGGAGGCACCCACACAAGCCCAGGGTATCAGTCAGTGTATTTGCTATTGGCTGCAGGTAACAGGAAACCTAACTCAAAGGGACTTTAAAAACAAAGACACTGATTATCTCTGTAAAGAAGTCTAGAGATAGGACAGTGCCAGAATTGGTTAATTACTGGATTAACAGTGTCACCCAGTATTTTTTCACTTTACATTTGTATTAGTTTGCTAGGACTGCCATAACAAAATACCACAGAGGAGGTAGCTTAAACAATAGAAACTGATTTTTTTCCGCAGTTCCAGAGGCTGGAAGTCTGAGATGAAAGTGTTGGCAGGGTTGGTTTTTGAGCTTTGCAGATGGCCCTGTGTCTTCACATGGTCTCCCCTCTGTGCATGTCTAGGTCCTAATTTCCTCCTCTAATGAGGATGCCACTCATACTGGGCTAGGACCCACCCTCATGACTGCATTTCAACTTAATTATCTCATTAAAGACAGTCTCTCCAAATACAGTCATGTTTTGGTACTAGGCATGAGGACTTCACCATACGAGTTTTGGGGGACACAGTTCAGCCAGTGTCCATAGACTTTAGTCCCGTCACGGTTGTGTGATACCCGATGTGACCAGACAGGACTTCTCAGGTCTCACTGACCAGTCATAGCAACGTCTGGCAAGGAGGATGGGACCACCGTGCATCAGGATTCAGCTTCCCACCCCCCGTCTTCCGCCCAGGCTTCCTGCTGAAAGCCCCGGGAGCATGGAGCAGGTGGGGTGTCTGCTGGAAGATAGTGCTGTGTGCACAGTGGAAGGGTACTCGAGCTGCGGAAGGGAGAGGGTGTGAGGAGAAAGGAGAACTGAAGAGAAAGCAGGAAGGAAGGTCGGTATTAACATGGTCAGAAGGAAGAAGAGGGGCCGAGATGGGGTGGATAGTGAGGTTGGCACAGGACTGGGGGTGGAGGCCCAGAGGCCAGGGGAGAGGGTACAGAGCTGTGCCTGTCAGCAGGTGCTTTATCCGTGGAGGGGAGGACAGTGCCACCCTGCAGGGAGAGCAGCAGATGGGGCTTACCCATCAGGAGGCCACCACTTCCTTTAGGGAGATGGTGAGAGCCATAGAGTTGCAGCACTGAGGGTGATGGGTGAGAACAGGCACTTGTTCAGAGGTAGTAGTGCTCAGAGAGCAGGAGGAAGGCTGCTGGGTGGCGCAGGCTGAAAGGAGGAGTTTGCTGTGACTTTGGGGTTGGTAGGTGCCGGGTCTTGGGTATAGACAGAGAGAGTGCCCATGAGCACGCTGGGCTCCACAGGACGTTAGGGAGGGTGTGGGTGGTGGTGCCCAAAGGCCCGCTGGGGAGTACTTGATGATGGCCTTGGTTCCCCTGCTGAGGACGGAGGCCCACCCTGTGTGGAGGGTGTGCAGGCTGAGAGGACAGCTGCACAGAGCTGTGGCCAGATGCCACCAGGAGACTGTGAGGCGTGGGAGGACACCCTACCTGGTGGCATTGTTTTATTCTCAAGTTTTAAGAGAGGGCAAACTCAGAACTCCATCAGAGCTGGAACTGGATTCTGAATTCCACAGCCTGGTAGATAAGGTACAGGAAGAAACTAAACAGTGCTCATCTTCCTTGGTCTGAGAGCAGAAAGGAGTCTTAAAGGGCCTCTGGTCTGATCTCTTCACCTTCACGCCTGGTCAGGCCTGTTGCTGGGCAGCTTATGGATGACTATCCAAGTCCCTAGGGGCTGAGTGGATTTGCACATCTTTACACAGCTCTTGCCTTGTAGGGGATGGACAGGGCCTAGATCCCAGGCCGCCTTTCTCCTTGATGACGAAGCAGGGATTTGTTTCCAGGTCTAGAATTCCAAAACCAGGAGAAGCTTCTAGTGTTAGGCGTCAAAGATCTCAGCAGCAGCCAGACAGGCAAAATAAATCAGTAGGATCAGGTGGGGCATTAAAACTGATTTAGGGGAACATCTAATTGCACATTAAACAGTTAAGAATTGTTTTCACCTCTGCCAATAAGTGTTTTCTCTTCCATTTTCCTTGAAGCATGAATCCCTTTCATCTGTCTTTGAAGTTATTGATTTTTCTACTTTTAATGGGATAGAGGCATATTCTATCTGTTTTTAAAAACCCTGAGCCCCACAGGGTGCTCAGTGGCAGCAGGCACGCAGTCCCTGGACCTGGGGGCAGAGGGAGGCAGGGCCTGCATGGCCTGTGTGAAGATCATTGATCCCCGGTAGAGTCAGGGCCCTTCCTCAGCCTGGCCGTCTTGTGGGTGTTTCTAGGCCTCCCCATTCATGAGAAATTCCCCAACTTTCTCATCTGGGACCTGTGCATGCCTCTACAGAACCCATGGTGCAGAGCACATGCAGCATGGCTGCCACCCGCTGGCCTCCAGCCTGGCCCAGCCCCCAGTGTGCTTACGGCCGCTGATGCTGATTCAGTTAACAGCACTAAAAGGTTTTCACAGCTTCATTTATTTCTGTTTAGTTTAAAGCCATTTAAGAAACTACTTAGTCCTATTTGTTCATTTTATAGGGAGTGAAAAGTGACTTGCTGAAGGTTCTCTCAAGAAATTTCCAGAGATTTGCTGATGTGTGTGTTTGGCTTATCTCCTTACTGTTTCCCTACCAGCACTGGCCTGTGTTTGTGGAGGTGAAAGACCTTTTGACATTGGTGCCGCCCCTGGTGGGCCTGAAGGGGAACCTGGAGATGACACTGGCATCCAGACTCTCCACAGCTGTAAGTGGACACCTGGACATTCGAGGCGGCCACAACGTGAGGCAGGCGCGTCCCTACCACCTGGTCTCCCCTGGCTTGTGGGCGGTGGGTTGGATTCTCCAAAACAATGGATATTTCTGGGTTTTGTTACCTCATCATGCTGTCCCTTGTCCCTCTCCCAGCCCAACGCCTTGGCTTTCCACTACCAAACTGGATGACTGAGGGATGTGCACAACCCTGTTTGCCCCTGTTCCTCCTTTGACCTAAATGTCAGTGGGTGCCTTGTGCCCCGAGTCTGCACACCGCCCTGCCACCTGCATCCACCTGGACCCTGAGCTCAGCCCCATCACACATTCACACAGAAGCCATGACAAGCAATGCAGACCTGATGGAGGGTTCCATGGAGGAGACAGGAAGGGTTTGTCACCCAGGTTAACCTTTCTCAGTGGCTTCTGCTCCCCAGAATGGCTCCCTGAATGCTTGATCACTGGAGGTGTCTTCTCTGGGCTCTTGAACCAACACAGTTCCTAGCTTTACCAGCTCTTCTCACACCTTCCCAGCTATCCCAGGAGACTGAAGCTTTTTCCCTTCTACTACACAGAATGGTTTCTCCCTTTCTCTGATGCCCATGTGACATCCTGTAGGTGACAAAGACTGTGGCAAGAGGAGGTTGTGGTGTGTTCAAGGATCTGAGAGGACAGCAACGTAGCTATAGAGTAGAGGGCAGGTGGGGTGGGGGCAGAGGGCTGCCGAACATGAGGCTGAAGAGATAGGTGAGGCGCAAGTGGCTGAACAGTGGCCCCAGAGATAACCAGGTCCTGGTCTTGGAACCTGTGGATGTTAACTTATAGGGAAGAGGCCCTTGCAGAGGTGACTAAGAGAAGCCCCTTGGGATGGGAGATCATCCTGGGTTATACAGATAGACCCAGTGTAACCACAGGGGTCCTTATAGAGAGGAACAGAGGGACGTTTCAGACAAGAAAAAAGGCCATGTAGTGGAAGCAGCATAAGAGAGGAAAGATACTGTGCTCCTGGCTTTGACGACAGAGGAAGGGCCGTGAGCCAAGAGATGGAGCTCTGTGTGCTGGGAAAGAGAAGGAAACAGATTCTCCCCTAGAGCTTCCAGAGGGAGTGAGGTTTTGATTTTGACCCCATAAGACTCATTTCAGACTCCTGTCCTCTAGAACTATAAGAGGATAGATTTCTTTTGTTTTAAGCCACTAAGTTTGTTACAGCAGCGAGAGGAAACTAACACATGGGGCCAGATCATGTGGAGCCTTGTGGGATGTGGAAATGTCTGAGCAGCTGGTAACATGATACAGCTACACACATGCACACACAACTCATGTATACACATGCATACGTGTGTGCACAATTGTTTTGGTCAGTGTTTGGGAGGGAAAAAAATGTTGATAGTAATCTCTGCCATGGAGGCATTTCAGGTGTTTGTTTCATAGTGTTTAACTGCATTTTTTTTTTTGAGACAGTTTTGCTGTGTCACCCAGGCCAGAGTCCAGTGGCATGATCTCAGCTCACTGCAACCCCTGCCTCCTGGGCTCAAGTGATTCTCATGCCTCAGCCTCCCGAGTAGCTGGGATTACAGGTGTGTGCCATCACACCCGGCCAATTTTTGTATTTTTAGCAGAGGCAGGGTTATACCATGTTGGTCAGGCTGGTCTTGAACTCCTGACCTCCAGTGATCTGCCCGCCTCAGCCTCCCAAAGTGCTGGGATTATAGGCATGAGCCACCGTGCCCAGCCCGTAACTACATTTTAAACACTTCTCTACAATGATCGTATCTCAGTGTTTTAATTCTCTTAAAATATGTAAAACATGAGAGGAAAAAAAGAACTATTAATGTAATTCTTGAACTTCCAACCTCGTGATCCACCCGCCTTGGCCTCCCAAAGTGCTGGGATTACAGGCGTGAGCCACTGCGCCTGGCCATATTAATGTAATTCATTACAACAGTCTGTCAAAGGAGAGCAGACACATTATCATCACAGTAGAACCTTCAAAGGTTTTACTTTGTTTTTTTTTTTTTTAATCAGTCTTAAGGTATAAATTGATAACAATAAAAACAGAGGGTTTAAGTGTGCAGGTCAATGACTTTTGACGAATACATACACCTGTGTAGCTGTGACCCTAGTTGAGACACAGAACATCTCCATCTCCCTGGAAAGTTCTTGTTGCTGTTGCAGCCCACTCCCCTACTCCATACCGGCCCCCTTTGATCTACCTTCAATCTCCATCTATTAGTTTTGCCTTCAACTCCCGTATGTGACTTACAAAGATACTCTTAGTGCAACTTGAAACAGAAGAATATTTTATTTATGTTGTTCTGTGTATTCATAAACTAGGAAAAGAAAGTAAGAGTCTTAAATATTGGAAAGGAAGAGAAAAACTTATTTTATTAGTGATATGCTTGCCTTCTTGGAAAATCTAAGCAAATCACTTAGAAAACTGTAAAACAAATGGTAAAGTAGGCCAGTTTCAAAACATCTAAATGAAATAAAATATATACATGAACATACATAAACATGTCTCTATATACTCCCGTACACACTGGAAATAGTCGTTTATACGGTATAATTTAAAAAGAGATTCCCTTCAAGCTATTAACCAGTTTTTAAATAGTTTCAGAATAATCCTCAAAACAAAATGGGCAAAACCTATACAAATAAACTACAAAGCTTTATAAAGAGAAATAAAAATTTGGAGAGAGAAGTTCCTGAATGGCAAAAGTCAATGTTGTAAAGTTATCAATTCTCTTTCTTTTAGCTTATAAAATTAATACAAATTTTTCTAATAACTAGTGATGGTGAGCATCTTTTCATGTGCTTATTGGCCGTTTGTATGTCTTCTTTGGAAAACTGTCTATTCAAGTCCTTTGCCCATTTTTTAATTAGTTTTTTTGGTTGTTCTGTTGTTGAGTTGTAGTTCCTTATATATTCTGAATATTAATCTCTTATCAGTATATGCGTTGCAAATATTTTCTCCAGTTCTGTAGGATACCTTTTTGCCTTATGTCCTTTAATGCACAGAAGTTTTTAATTTTCATGTAGTTCATCTATTTTTGCTTTTGTCACCTGTGCCTTTGGTATCATATCAAAGAAATCATTGCCAAATCTAATGCCTTGAAACTTTTTGCCTATGTTTTCTTTTGAGACTTTTGTAGTTTGAATTCTTGTTTAGGTCTTTGATTCATTTAGAGTTTATTTTTGTACATGGTGTAACATAAGCATCCAACTTCATTCTTTTGCATGTGGATATTTCGTTTTCCCAGCTCCATTTTTTTGAAGACTCTCCTTTTCCCATTGAATGTCCGTGGCACCCTTGTCATTTGACCATATATTTAAGGGTTTATTTCCAGGATATTTTATTCCATTGATCTCCATGCCTGTCTTTATACCACACCATTTAGATTACTGTAGCTTTGTAATAAGTTTCGAAGTCATGAAGTATGAGACCTCCAACCTTGTTCTTTCTTGAGATTGTTTTGGCTATTCAGGGTCCCTTAAATTCCATAGGAATTTATAAATGTATTTTTCTGTTTCATCAAAATACAGCATTTAGTTCTTGTTTGTTTGTTTGTTTGTTTTGAGACAGGGTCACCCAGGCTGGAGTGCAGTGGCATGAACCTGGCTTACTGCAACCTCTGCCTCCCAGGCTCAAGTGATCTTCACACCTCAGCCTCCTGAGTAGCTGGGACCACAGGCATGAACCACTGCACCTAGCTAATTTTTGTATTTTTTGTAGAGACAGGGTTTCACCATGTTGCCCAGGTTGGTCTCAAACTCCTGAGCTCAAGCTATTTGCCCATTTTGGCCTCCCAAAGTGCTGGGATTACAGGTGTGAGCCACTGTGCTGGCCAGCGTTTAGTTTTTTTGCTTAAATATTTTAATGTTTAGGTTTTGATGAGATTGTGTTAAATTTGTAGATTCTTCAGCTAGTATTGACATCTTTCTTTTCTTTTCTTTTCTTTTTTTTTTTTTTTTGAGACGGAGTTTCGCTCCGTCGCCCAGGCTGGAGTGCAGTTGTGCCATCTCAGCTCACTGCAACCTCCACCTCCCAGATTCAAACAATTCTCCTGCCTCAGCCTCCCAAGTAGCTGGGATTACAGGCACCTGCCACCATGCCTGGCTAATTTTTGTATTTTTAATAGAGAAGTGGTTTCACCATGTTGGCCAGGCTGGTCTTGAACTCCTGACCTCAAGTGATCCACCTGCCTCGACCTCCCAAAGTGCTGGGATTACAGGCATGAGCCACCATGCCCAGCCTAGTATTGATATCTTAACAATATTAAGTCTTCCAGTCCATGGATATGGTATGTCTTTTCATTTATTTGTGTCTTCTTGAATTTCTTCAGAAACACTTTGTGGTTTTTAGTGTACTAGTCTTTTGCCTTCTTGGTTAAGTTAATTCATAAGTATTTTATTCCTTTTGATGCTATTATAAATGGTATTGTTTCTTAGTTCTTTTTTGAATTATTCATTGTTATTGTATAGAAACGCAACTGATTTTTGTTTGTTGATTTTGTATCCTTCATCTTTGCTGAATTCATTTATTATAAAAATTTGTGTGTGCGTGTGTGTAATCTTTAGAGTTTTCAGCATATAAGATTACATTATCTGCAAACAGAGGTAATTTTACTTCTTCTTTTCCAATTTGTACACCTTTTACTTTTTTTATTTCTTGCCTAATTTCTCTGACCAGAACTTTTAGTAGTGTGTTAAAAAGAAGTAGTGAAAGCAGGCATCCTTGTCCTGTTCCTGATCTTAGAGCAAAAGTTTGTCTGCCACCATTAACAGTGATGTTTACTGTGGGATTTTCACATATAACCTTTATTATGTTGAGGTAGTTTCCTTTTATTTCTAGTTTGTTGGGTGTGTTTTTTTTTTAATCACAGAAAGGTGTTGAATTTTGTCAGATGCTTTTTCATCATGTGGTTTTTTTCCCCCCATTGATTCTGTTAACATGGATTGATTGATTTTTGTATGTGGAGCTATCTTGTATTCCAGGAACAAACCCACTTGGTCATGGTGCATAATCCTTTTAATATACTGTTGTATTCAGTTTATTAGTATTTTTTGAAGATTTTTGCATCAATATTCAGCAGATATTGGTCTGTAGTTTTTTCTTCTAGTGTCTTTGTCTGGCTTTGGTATTAGGGTAACACTGTTTCATAGGATGAATTTGGAAGTATTTCTCCCTCTTCAATTCTTTGGGACAGTTTATGGAGGATTGGTGTTAATTTTTCTTTAAATGTTTGGTAGAATTCACTAGTGAAGCCTTCTGGTCCTGGGTTTTCTTTGTTGGGAGATTTTAATTACTGATTTCATTTTCTTAGTTTTCAGTATATTCAGATTTTGTATTTCCCATGATTCAGTCCTGGTAAATTGTTTCTCGAGGAATATATCCATTTCAATTAGGCTGCCTAGTGTGTTTGGATACAATTTCCTTTCTTGTATTCCTTTTTATTTCTGTAGAATCAGTAGTTTTGTCCCATTTTCATTTTTAATTATAGTTTTTTGAGACTTCTTTTTTTCTTAGTCAATTTAGCTAAAGGCTTTTGAATTGTTGATTTTTTTTTTTTGAGGAACCAATCAATTCTTAGTTTCATTGATTTTTCTCTGTTATTTTTCTGTTCTCTATTTTATTTATCCCTGCTATAATCTTTATTATTTCCTTCTTTCTGTGAACTTTAGGTTTAGTTTGCTCTTTTCTTAGTTTCTTAAGGTATAAGTTTAGGTGGTTTATTTGAGGTCTTCTTTTTTTAATGGAATTGATTACAGCTATAAATTTCCCTTTAAAACTGCTTTCACTGCATCCTATAAATTATGATGTGTTGTATTTTCATTTTCATTTGTCTTGAGATATTTTCTAATTTACTTTGGAATTTTTTTTTGGACCCACTGGTTGTTCAAGTGTATGTTGCTTGATTTCCACATTTTTGGAGATACTTCAGTTGTCTTTCTATTGATTTCTAGTTTTACTCCCTTGTGACTGGAAAATATACTCTGTATGATTTTTGTTTGTTTGTTTGTTTGTTTGTTTGTTTGTTTTTGAGACGGAGTCTCGCTCTGTCGCCCAGGCTGGAGTGCAGTGGCGTCATCTCGGCTCACTGCAAGCTCCGCCTCCCGGGTTCACGCCATTCTTCTGCCTCAGCCTCCCGAGTAGCTGGGACTACAGGCACCCACCACTACGCCCAGCTAATTTTTTTGTATTTTTAGTAGAGACAGGGTTTCACTGTGTTATCCAGGATGGTCTCAATCTCCTGACCTTGTGATCCACCCGTCTCGGCCTCCCAAAGTGCTGGGATTACAGGCGTGAGCCACCGCGCCCGGCCCTCTGTATGATTTTAATCTTCTTAAATATATTAAGACTGGTTTCATGGCCTAATATACGATCTGTCTTGGAGAATATTTCATGTTCACATTTCATTGAGAAAAATGTGTATTCTTCCATTGTTCGGTGGAGTGTTTTGTATATTTTCTTTTAGGTCCAGTCAGTTCCTAGTGTTATTCAAACCGTCTTTTTCCTTACTGATCTTCTGTCTGGTTGTTGTATTCATCATTGATGATGTGGTATTGAAGTCTCCAACTATTATTGAACACCTCTCTGTTTCTTTCTTCAGTTCTGTCAGTGTTTGCATCATGTATTTTGGGAACTTTGATGTTTGGTAAAACGTGTTTCACTATTTGTAATTGTTCTATCTTTGGAATGATTTCATCCTTGTATCATTGCATAATGTCTTTCTTTGTATCTTGCAATGGTTTTTGACTTAAAGTCCATTTTGTCTCATATTAGCATAGCCACCTCTGCCCTCTTTTGCTACTCTTCGCATGGAATATCTTATAGCATCTTTTCACAATAAACCTTTGTGTGTCCTTAAATCTAAAGTGAATTTCTTATAGACAACATATAGTTGAATCCTGTTTTTTGTTTTGTTTTGTTCTTAATCCATTCTGCTAGTTTTTGTATTTTGATTGGGGGATTTAACCCATTTACATTGAAAGTAATTACTGATAGGAAAGGACTTACCGTTGCAATTTTATTTGTTTTCTGTGTCTTAATAGCTTTTTTGTCTCTTATTTCTTCCCTATTGCCTTCCTCTGGGGTGTTTTTTTTTGTTTGTTTTTTTGTTTTTTTTTGCAGTGATATGTTTTGATTGCCTTCTTAGTTCCTTTTTGTTTATATTTTATAAATGTTTTCTTTGTAGTTACCATGAGGATTACATACAACATCCTAAAGTTATTACAATTTACCTTAAACTGATAGCAGCTTAACTTCAATTGCATATAAAACTCTACTGTTTATAGCTCTGCCTCTGAACTTGGTTATTGATCTCATAAAGTATATCTTTTTATATTGTGTACCTATTAAAATAAATATATATTTTTGTGCTTTTGTGTTTTAAATGCTTATAAAATTTTGTACAAACCAATTTTAAAATAATACAATTTTTAATACTTTTTCGTGCATTTACCTTTATTGGAGAATATTATATTTTCATTTGGCTTCAAGTTCTTGTCTGGCATTCTTTCATTTCAACTTGAATGACTCTCTTTACCATTTCTTGTAGGGCAGATCTAGTAATAATGAACTCCCTTAGCTTTTATTTAGGAATTTCTTAATTTTTCCCTCATTTGTGTAAAATAGTTTTGCCAGATATAGAATTCTCAGTTGACAGGTGTTTTTATCCAGCACTGTAAATATATTAATATTACCTCTGGACTGCAAGTTTATGCTGAGAAATCCACTGATTATTTTATTGAGGATCTTTCGTATGTTATGAGTCTCTTTCCTCTGTTGGCTTTGAAGATTCTCTTTTTGTTTTTGACTTTCAAATAGTTTGTTTATAATGTGTCTCAGTATTGATCTTTTTGAGTTTATCCTACTTGGAATTCATATACCTTACATTTCTATATTCATATCTCTTTTTTTTTCAAATTTGGGAAGTTTTTGGCCATCGTTTCTTCAAATAAGCTCTCTGCCCACTTATCTCTTTCCTTTCTGGAATTCCAAATTGTATGTATTACAATTGAGTGTTCTGTAATTCCCTTAAGTTTTATTCACTTTTCTTAAATCTTATTTATTTTTGTTCTTTCAGACTTGATAAATTCAAATGACCTGTTTTCAAATTTGCTCATTCTTCAGACTTTTAGAGTTTGCTGTTGAACCTCTGTAAAGAATTTTTCAATTCAATTATTGTTTTTTTCAGTTCCAGTATTTCTGTTTGGTTCTTTTTTTATGATTTCTGTTTCTTTGTTGATATTTTCATCTTGTTCATATCTTTTTTTAAAATTTCCTAAAGTTATATGTCCTTTAGCTCACTGAACATATTTAAGACAGTTGCTTTAAAGTCTTTGCAAGCTCAAAGACTTTCTTTAGGGTCAGTGTCTGTCAATTTTTTTGTTCCTGTGACTAGACTGTGTTTCACTTTTTTTTGGTATCCTTTTTCATCTTTTATTAAAAATTAGGTATTTGCAAAACAGCCATCTCTCCCAATCTTTGCAGACTGGCTCTGTGCAGGGAAAAATCTTCACCAATTAGTCTGGCATGAAGGCTTAAGGTCTTTTCGGGGGTTTTCTGGCATGCATCTCCCAGGGCCTGTGGATGTGCTTTTTCTCTCCAATTCCCCCATATACATGGCTGCTTTTAAATGTCTTAATATCCCTCAGAATGTCAACTCTGCTTCTTCTCAGGGCCTTGACATTCTATTGTGTTCCTCTGTCCATAATCTCTTTCCCCCGGGCACGCATGGGCCTACATTTCCTCCATGACTCTAATATGTTGGGCACCTCTGTGGCCTTCATCCTAATGTCCAAACTGTGTCACCATTTCCATTTGCTTTTGAGAGAGAGACAGAAACCAGTTACTTGGGCAGCCCTCAGGCAAGCCAGAGGATAGCCAGCAGGTTCTATTCCTTTCTTTCCTTCTTTCTTTCTAGGATTAGGTGGTTCCTCCCAACTGCACCATGCTGTGTGGAGGAGGGGGTGGTGCAAGGGCAAGCAGAAACACCATGGAATTCCCTACTGGTTTGAGGGTGGCTTTTTCTTGGTTGGATTTTCTCTTGGTTGCTGCAGATCTTAACTGGTTTCTGAGCTGCCTCAAAGCTATTTTGGTCAGTCTGTGTTGCTTATTTGATGTGTCTGTGCGGAAACAAGGGCCTGGAGATGCCTATTCACCATCTTGCTGGTGCCACTCTTTGTCAGCTTCCTTTTAAATTTATTTTTGTTTTGATTGAGTACAACCTCTAGTAATTGTTTTAGATAAGATTTGTTGGAAGTAAACTTTGGACATTTGGAGTAGGAAAATGCTTTACTTTTTCCTTACCATTGAATGCCAGCCTGGCTAGCTAGGGAATGCAATGTTCATAGTTATGTTCCTGCAGTACTGAAGTTATACTTTCAGTATCTTCTTGTGCCCAGTGTTGCTGATGGAAGCCTGTGCCCTTTTGAGTCTCATTTCTTTTAGGTAATTTGTTTATCTTTCTATCTGGACTTTTTGGAGATTTTTTTCTTATATCATCTGTGTTATGGAATTTCACCATGATGTCTCTGGCATAGAGTTTTTCTCATTATCTTGCATGTATCTTGGAGTTTTTCAATCTAAAGACATCTGTCTTCAGCTCTATAGAAAACTTTGTTATTTTTTGTATTTTTATATTCATTCCCCCACCCCCCCTCCATAACTCCTATTTGGGTACATATTGTAGTTTCTGAGTCTACCTTTTGAGTTTCTTAACTCTCTTTTCATACTCCCTACATTTCTGCTAGAATACTTCTGCTCCATTTAATTTTTCATGATTCACTCTTCATCACTCTGTCTCTTCAACCACTGTGCTATTGAAGTCATCTAATGAAAAGATTTTGTTTTTGTTTTTTATTTTAAATTTAGAGATTAAGTATGTACTTTCTGGAATCTTAAAAATTATCTTTTTATTTATGAAGGACCATTCTCTGACATCTCATTTAATTAACTTATCCTAGATACTTATTCAGTTTCATACTTTGATTCTGTTTCCCTAGATTTTGTACTTCCATTGGTTGACTTTGTTGAGTTTCAAACTCAGAGGCTTGTGGCTTGCCTTTAGTGAAGAGGTGCTTGTGCATCATTTTATTTTAGATTTACACTTACCTCATAGATCTGTGAATACTGCCCTTAGAGGAGGCTCCAATCTAAGGATTGGAGGGAGGGCAGTCAGAATGTGTTGACTAGACTGTGCCAGTAACTCTTTTCATGGGTAAGGGGGCTCTGTGTCCCTCTTGTCATGGTCACTTGGGGCACTGCCCTGCCTCTCTGACCCCAACACTCTCGCTGCATCTGCTTGGAGCCAGGCCAGGTGGCCACGTCTCATTCTTGGCACAAACCAAGCAGGCAGGGGAAAGGTCAACCCTCGAAGCTCCTGCAGAAGTATCTGCAGCAAATGCCCTTTCAGCTGCTCCAGGCTCCATTCTGCTCGCATTATCCCCAGGACTACCTCTGCCTTTTGCAATAGGCCTTTCCTCTGTCGTTTTCAGTTATGAATTCTCTCGTCAACCCAATTTATCACTTTCCATTGTTCAGGGATTCCTTTTCATTTCTGTTACAGCATAGATACCTCTTCTTGTTTTCCAGCACTCTTGTGCATTTTAAAAACGATCTCCTCAATGCTAGAATGAATCCTGTGATGCTGGATTAGAGTTGGAAATAAGCATGAACTCAAGTTCATTATAATATGTATGTAGATAGATATTTATGACATGTATAGATGCATAGATTGTTACTATATTCTTGAGGTTAAAAGCCAGCACCCATATTTATTCTGTTGCAGAAATGATTCTAGCTCAGATGGCTCCTGCTTCCTGACATGCCCCACCTGCTCTTGGGCACTCCCTTACTTTTTGGCACTGTCAGATACTCCAGGTACACACCTTATATTTTCCTTGCCCTGGCCCTACAATGAGCCATTTTCCTAAGGAAGCTGGCTCCTTTTATTGAAGAACTGAATTTAGCAAACAAGATCTGGGCAGTGGGTGTACTTGTTGCTCCTGGGATGCCACACTTCTAGTTCCTCTCAGTGCACTGAACTAGGAAACATATGTATGTATATATGCCAACCTGTGTATGTACACATATCCACAGATAAGATCCCTTAATACATTATTAGAGTGTGGGACTTTAAAGAGAAGTAGGATCTTTGCATAGCCTCAAAGTATCTCTTTTAAATATGTGTGGATTGTCTGGTTGTTTTAACGTATGTCCTCAAATCTTGGATATACTGCCTTAGAGGAGCTAAAGCTTAATTCCTTCCCCTTGAGTGTGGGCAAGACCTAACGACTCATTTCTAACTGAGAGTATAGGAAGCAAAAAAATAGTGTTTGCAGTGGAGAAACCTGGCAGACGCCACCTCAGCAGTGACCTGGGTCAGCAGCATTGGTGACAAGTCTCGCTGCTATCACCCATGACAGGGTGCACAGTGGAGGCACCTCACCTCACTGGTCGTCTACCTCAAAATGCACAATATCAGTTTAACCATGAGGAAGCCTCAGGGAAACCCAAATTGAGAGACATCCCATAAAATAGCTGATTTGTATTCTTCTACAATGAGATTCAGGAGCTGTGGCTAAATGCAATGGGCAATCCTGATTTATTTCCTGGAACATAAAAAAGGACATTAGTGAGAAAACTGGGGACATATGAATACATTCTATAGTTTAGTTATTAGTGTTGTACCAGTGTTCAATTTTTAGTTTGGTGACTGTGTTAGCCCATTTGTGTTGCTCTAAAGGAATACTTGAGACTGGGTAATTTATAAAGAAAAGAGGTTTATTTGGCATATAGTGCTGCAGGCTGAACAGGAAGCATGGTGCCAGCATCTGCTTCTGGTGAGGGCTTTAGGAAGCTTCCAATTATTGTGGAAGCTGAAGGGGAGCCAGTGTGTCACATGGTGAGAGACGGAGCGAGAGGGAGGGAGGAGGTGCTAAACGCTTAATCATCTCTCATGTGAACTCAGAGCAAGAACTCACTCATTACCATGAGGAGGGCACCCAGCCATTCATGTAGGATCCACCTCCATGACCCAAACACCTCCCACCAGGCCCCACCTCCAACACTGGGGATCACATTTCAACATGAGATTTGGAAGGGATAAATATCCAAACCAGATCATTCTTTCCCTGGCCTACCAAATATCTTATTCTTCTCCCATTACAAAATACAATCATCCCTTTCCAGTAGTCCCCGAAAGTCTTAACTCATTCCAGCACCAACTCAATCAAAAGTCCAATGTCTCATCTGAAACCGAGTGCACATTTCTTCCACTTATGAGTGATTTACTCCCAAGATGCAATGGTAGTACAGGCATTAGGTAAGCATTCTTATCCCAAAAGGCAGAAATCAGTTGCAAGAAAGGAACAACAGGCCCCATGCAAGTCTGAAGCCCAGCAGACAGGCATTACATTTTAAAGCTCCGTAATGATCTCCCTTGACTCCATGTCCTGTGTTCAGGGCACACTGGTGTGAGAGGTGGGCTCCCAAGGCCTCTGGACTTCTCTACCCCTGTGGCTTTCCAGGGTGCAGCCTCTGTGGCTGCTGTCATAGTGGGAATTGAGTGCCTGCAGCTTTTCCAGGCACATGGTACAAGCTGGCTGGTGGCTCTACTATTCTAGGGTATGGAGGGTGGTGGTCTCCTTCCCAAGCTCCACTAGGCATTGGCCAAGTGGGGGCTTTGTGTGGCCTCTAACCCCCATTTCCCCTTGATACTGCCCTAGTAGGGTTTCTCCGTGGGGGCTCTGCCCCAGTGGCAGGCTTCTATCTGGGCACCCAGGCTTTCACATACATCCTTTGAAATCTAGGTGGAAGCAGCCAAACCTCCTTCACTCTTGCATTCCATGTGCTGACAGACTTTACACCACCGGGAGCCACCAAGGTGTAAGGCTTGCATCCTCTGAAGCAGCAGCCAAAGCTGTACTTGATGTTCTTTGAGCCATGGCTGAAGCTGGAACAGCCAGGGATGTTGGGAGCAGTGTCCCAGGGCTGTGTAGGGAAGCAGTGCCCTGGCCCCAAAACCATTCTTTCCTCCTAAGCCACTGGACCTGTGATGGGAGGGGCTGCCTCAAAAATCTGAAATGCCTTCAAGGCTTTTTTCCCATTGTGTTGACTATCAGCACTGGTTCCCTTTTCTCTCTAGAAAGTGGTTGCTCTTTAGGCCCCTTTGATTCCTTTTCTACCACAGGACCAGGCTGCAAATTTTTCAAAAATGTATGCTCTGCTTTTCTTTTAAATATAAGTTTCAACTTTTAGTCATTCATTTGCCCCCACATCTGTTTTTAGGTTTTTAGAAGCAGCCACACTACATCTTGAGAAATTTGCTCCTTAGAAATTTCTCCTGCCTGATACCCTAAGACAGCACTCCTAAGTTCAACCTTCCACAAATCCCTAGAGCCTGGGCACAGTGCAGCCAAGTTCCAAGCTAAGGTGTAACAAGGGTGACCTTTTCTCTAGTTCCCAATAACTTTCTCATTTCCACCTGAGACCTCATCAGCCTGGCCTTCTCTGTCCATATCTCTATCAGCATTTTGGCCAAAACCATTTAACAAGTCTGTACGAAGTTCCAAACTTTCCCTTATCTTCCTGTCTTCTTCTGAGCCCTCCAAATTCTACAGGCTGTACAAGAATCATAGTGGTGGCATCTGCTTCTGGGGAGGCCTCAGGAAGCTTCCATTCATGGTGGAGGTGAAGGGGAGCAGGCATCACATGGCAAGAGAGGGAGCAGGAGAAGGGAAGGAGGTGCTAGACTCTTAAACAATTAGCTGTCATGTGAACTCAGAGTGAGAATTCACTCATTACTATGAGAAGGGCACCAAGCCATTCATGAGGGATCTGCCCCCATGACCCAGACACCTTCCATCAGATCCTACCTCCAATACTGGGGATCACACTTCCACATGAGATTTGGAGGAGACACACATCCAAACCATATGTGTGACTGTCTCAGGTTATATAAGTATTATCAGGAGAGGTTGGGTGCAGGGTATGTAGGAGCTCTCTCTGTTGACTTTGAAACTTTTCTGAAGTCTAAAATTATTCCCAAATAAAATGTTAAAGGATTGTCTTACCCCAATCTGGAAAGGAGAAGGATAGCAAAACAGATGTTCCATCTTCCATCTTAATCCAGTAAGTGTATTTTGTTATTAGAAAAAAATACAGAAAGTAATGACAAATTATGTGAGTGAGCTAAATATCCTTCTGAAGGGATGAGTCATTGGATAGGTCAGGATCCTGGCAGGAGAGAGGTGACATACAGGTGGGCAGTGAGCGGAGTTTCAGGAAGGGTTCATTCAGGAAACCAAGAAGAGGCAGCGAAGCACCCCAGGACTCACACCCACAGGTAGTGAGTATCACTCCAGTTCTCAAGGGGCAGAGGGAAGAAAGGCAGTTTCCAGATCCTGGCGGGTGGGGTTGGGGCTGTGCGTGTAGCTGTAGGTGAAGGCTGACCCACCGGAGCTGTGGGTTTGGGTGGAAGATTACAGCCCCTGCCCCATAGGAAGGGTGCAGGGGTCATACACCCCAAACTCACTGTTGGGCCTCCAGTATCCTCCCAATGGCTCCCCATTGGCCAGAACCAACCAGAAGTGAAAGGGCAAGGGGGGTGTGTTGAGCTTGTTGATGCCATCCTTACAGGGCAGCCTCACAGGCCCAGAGCTGGTGCAGGGGAGAGCAGGCCCGAGGCGTGCATGGAGAATACTTGGCGCTGGCGCCCCGAGTCAGTGAAAGCAGGCTGTTTTACGTAGACAATAAGGAAAGGCTTAGAAAATCTAGAACGGAGACAGGATCCTGTGAGATTTTTCGTAGAAGCCTGGAATTGTCAGATTCAAAGAAGTTTTTTAAAAAATTCAATGAAATCTTAAATGCACATTGAGGAAGGGCCTCTGTGAAACCCTTCTGTTGAGGAAAATCTGGGTTGCTCTCTGTAGATGCTCCTGCCTCCCACTGGTTTTCTCTTTGAACTCTTCATTCCTATTCAGACTGGCCCCATGCCTGCAGCTATTTCCCCTGATATCTCTAGGACCTCCATTCCAGGGCAGAAAAATATCCCTACCTGATGGAGACCTGCTCCCCCGAGAGGCCCCTCGTGGGTGGCGACAAACACTCCTTCCTTGACCAAACCCAAGTCAGGCTCCTCTGAGCTGTCTTCTGCACTTGCCTTCTGGCTCTGTTCTAGAGAAGAGCCCTGCTAAGCCAGTTTACTGGAAATCCCCTACCCTGATATCCAGCCAGGCTCTTCTTCTCCACTCTTGGTATCTGATCATAGTGCTCCCTCCATCCTTGATACCCAACTGAATTCACTTAGTAATTTCCATCGGCTCCCTTGCCCTGCGCATTGGCTTTTCACCCTCAGTTATCCCTGTAGTGTTCAGCGTTGATTTCGCTCTTTCTCCCTCATGGCAATAGTCTTGGAGGAGGTCCTCTGCTGTTTTTGACAAGCGTCAGGATTGTTTCTCTTAGGTAGCGGTCTGTGTTCCTCCACCCAAACCCGCAGCTCCTGTGGCTCCTGTTGGCCTGGCTGGCATGCTGCTTCCTGTCTGTCCCATCTCGCCTCCTTCCCTCCTCATCACCAGCTTGGTCAGCCCTGGGAAACGTAGTGTTCAGTGGTCTTCTCTATACTAAATCCCACCACCATCCTGGAAGGTTTCAGCATCCACAGGGATGACTCATCCACAACCCAAGCCTCCGAGTTTTTGGACAGCTCAGCTCTGGTGAGTGCCACCTTCAGTCCACTTCAGCCACCCTGGCCCAGAAATACTCTGGACACTCTGAAATCTTAATCCCTTTACACCCTACCTCTTGCCATACTTCTTCCCCTCCCATGTCTCTCTCTCCCACCTCTGTGGATGTCTGAGCTCCTCAGCCTCCTGCCCTCACTGCTTTACCTCTTGGTCTCACTTCCTGCTTTGTGCAGCCTTCGCTCAGTGATGTGCTCCTGGATGCCAGTGATGGACTCAGGGTCACATGCATAGCAAGGGCCAGGCTGCCACGTGGGCTGTACAGGCTATAGATGTGTACTTTTATTTTAACTGTTTTATAGATGATAAAAAATATTTTCAGAAAGGAGTGTCTTTTCTGACTCATACTCAGAAATCATATGGGCCAGCAAAAGTCCCTTATCTGATAAGATCAGCACCCAGGTTGGAGCTGGTTGATTAATAGAAAACATGAGTTGAAGCAGCAGACAGGCACACTTAGGTCTCAGTGAACACACAGTACAGCTGCAGAGCAGAAGAGGGGTAAGTCATTGGCCACTCGTGCTCAGCACGCCCTGTGTTCCACTGAGTCTCTACCCTGCCTCCTTCCCTTACTGTTCAAACAGGGACACCTGCGGTGGGTGTCATATCTACTCAACAAGAGTGGACTGAGGCCTAACCACAGTCAGGTGCCGCATCCCAGACGTCAGTTGTGCTGAAGACAAAAAGGCTCCCCTTCTCTGTGAAAAGAAAATGAATTATCAAGTGTGTTAGCAGTAGGCACATTTTTATATTTTTCTCCTTGGAGTTCAGGAACTTAATGAACTGAGTTTAAGGAATCTAGGAAAATATATTTGCTTTGAAAACTTTTCTGATTTATGTCTTGAATTTTGTTGGTAAGTGTTATGCTGTTGGGAGCCAAAAACCATTTTTAAAGGAGAAAGTCATATTTATGATCTCAGTTTTTTATCCTAAGAGAAGAGAGACTTATATGTGTTCCTTAAATGGGATGATTTTGCCAAGGTGACATTGAGCGGATTGGTGGTCATTGGAGATAAGGCTAGCTTCAGGGTAGAGGAGGGTGTTGTAGGTGGCAGGGGGACCTGGCCAAAGACTGGGCTTCACAGTAGGAGGCCTTGACTGAGGTCTGCACATGAGTTTGAGAGCTAGAAATGGCCTTCAAATTGCTGGTAACATGAATGCCTGTGTGTGTGCATGCATGTGTGCCTCTATGCATTGTGTGGCTGTGTGTGCCTGTGTGTGTACCGCTGTGTGTGTGCAGGTGTGTGCAGTCATATGCTTGCATGGTCATGGAGGACTGATCCATGACCCCCATCCAGTTCTCAAAGGGGTCTGTGCCCTAACGTTTCTCCCCACTCCCCGTATAAGAAGGCCAGGTCGCTGTTTGGAGAGCTGAGCAGAGGAATTTTTTTCTGACGCTGATGAAATGGTATTTGTTGATTTCTTCCCTGAGAGACTGCCTTTCCCAGGAAGGGTTGACCTGGCTTTGGGCCTAGCCAGTCCTACCTTTGTCCTTTTCTCTTCATTCTAGGCCAACACTGGACAAATTGATGACCCCCAGGAGCAGCACAGAGTCATCAGCAGCAACCTGGCCCTCATCCAGGTGAGTCTTCACCTTGTCCGACCCTCCCTTCTGAATCTGCAGCCAGGCTTCCCCAGGTGGGAAGGGTGAAGGCTAAGCGAGCTCTTGTCCCTGCACTCTGGCCTGAACTTTGAGAACAGGTAGCTACCTGTCCCTCCCACATCCAATAGACCACATTCACGCAGCTTCTGGAGGCTCAGCCCACCTGAAGCAGACCCAGGGTTGTCCCTCCAGCTTCCCCACTCCCTCCTTTACAAGCCCCACTTCTTGAAAGACTCACCTGTACTTGCTCCTTCTCTGTCTCATGGACTGCACAGTGCTAACAGGCTTCTCTTGCCTCTAATTGTGCTTCTCAGGCCACAGGTGTTCCCCTAACTGAGGCAACCTGTAATTGCCTCTTACATGTGATCTTACTTTTTCTGGGCATCTGTAGATCCTTCCTGCCTGGAAATCCTCCCTTGGCTCTGCTCCTGCCTCTCTGCCTGCTCCTTCTCAGCCTGCAAGAGACATCTTAACCCCTTAGCTGCTTCATGCTCCTCTCACTCACACATCCTTCTCCTTCTCCCAGGTCCCAGTTCCACTAAGCTCTTATCCTGGGACCTTGCCACAGAGTGTCACTAAGTTAGGAGGCCCAAGGCAGGGGGAGATGAGGAAGAGATTGGCTCAGAGGCAAGAGGAGAGGCTGGGCCTGGACATAGACAGGAGGTAGCTTTATCCTAGACCCTTCTGGGCCTCTCTGAGTTGGGGTGGTCTGTGACAGCACTGAGAATATGGACCCTGAGATCAGATCAGCCCATTGTTTATCCACTGGATAGCCTTGAGCAGGGCTGACTCCCCCGTCCATCACATTAGAATGATACCTACTTTATCCCGCACCTGGGTTCCAGAACCAGTACATCTAACTTTACGGGGCATCTCCATCTGCCTGTCCCAGAGGCACCCCCAAAACAGCCAAGTCTGGCCTCATTGTCTTCTCTCCCCATACTCACCTCTGCTAAAGTCCCCAACTCAGTCTAGTGTGATGGTTGAAAGCTCACTTTGGGAATCAGCCCACTGAGGGGCCTCAGGCAAGTCACTTCACCTTACCTGTGCAGGGTTGTTGTGAAGTTGTCACCATGTCAGAATGTGGCATCTGGCTGGCACCTGGACATCACCCTGTCCTGTCAGCTGTGCCTTGTGGATGGTCCTTCCCAGTAACCACACCAGAAACCAAGTCACCCCAGCTGCTTCTCAGCATGCAGTCGCTTTGAGGCTTCTGCCTCCGAGTTGTGCATGAATTCCGCTTCTCCTCCTCCTCCCCTGCCTGGATAATGGCAGACCTCCACACTGCTCTAGCCACTCCCAGGCCAGGAATCCTCCAGCTCCTCCTGGCCACCTGGGTGGCCTTTCTAAAACCCAGTCAGTTATGCCTCCTCTCCTTCACTGGCTCCTCTCGTCCAACTGTGGGCCTGGCCGCGCTGTCTTACCAGCTTCCTGCCCAGCCCCCACCCCTTCACACCTCCCTGCCGTGCATCTTTAGCCATCTCTCCTGGGAAGGTCCTTTCTCCTCTAGTTCAGCTGCCAGTGAAGCTCGTTAAAGGCTCCACTCAGGTGTAAGTTCCTACCTAACACCAGGTGTATCTCTTTCTGCCTTTTACGTCTTTGGTGCCTTATGCATGCTGCTGCGGCTGCCCTGATTGTAGTTGTGTGTTTACATGTCTGCTGCCCGCAGCTAAGCTGAGTCTTACGTGCTAGCACCATGTCCTGTGGCTGAGGAACTGCAGAGTTGAATGAGATGCTGGGGATGCCTCTAACACAAGGTCTAGCAAGGGGCAGGTAATAAATGCCTCGACTACAAGTCACACTGGTTTTACTTTGCTGTTTTCCATAAAATCTTTGTCCATATGGATGTGCATTTCCACATAATTGATTCTCAACATATGTTTATGAAGCCTTGCTCAGGGACAGGCACTGGCTTGGTGTATAGTCCCAATCCTAGCATGAATGTAATTTTGTCTCCTCCATTTTTAAAAAAGCTTAATTAACTCTGAATCATCAGCAGTGCAATAAGTTTTATTCATTGGACTTTTTAAGAACTTCAGCATATTCTGTCGTATAAATGTGGGGAGGCAGCAGTGACCAAAGGGCAGCCACTAAGAGCCGGTCCCCTGGGAGTCCACTCAGCACCAGCCCTGCCCACTTCCCTGAACCCTGCCACTGAGCGGGGCCTTGAGGTCTTCCTAGCCTTTGACTTACTTGAAAGATTATACTGCAATGAAAGTATCTTTGTGTGTGAAATTCCTAAGATAACTTCCCACAAGTTCAAAGGGTATGAACAGTTCAAAGCTCTAGATTTCCCTCCAAAATGACTAAAAATTATTTTATTTCTTGGTATTAAATAATTAGCCCTACCATTAATATTTGAGCAATATTTGAATCAGTTTCTCTATAACCTCATTAGCATTGAAAATGTTCTTCTAAACTACTTTTTGAATTCACCATATAAATGTGTGTGCCCACAGATAATATATATGGTTTTCTGTATTGTTTAAACATAAAAAGTTTTACACACATAATTCTGTGACTTGTACTTTTGTCTTTATAACGACTTATTGAATAAAAATTACTTCGAGCATGGCAGATAGCACTCAGTAAATATCAGCTGTGAATGCTTTGTACAAATACACAAATGTTTCTTTTGAGAAAATGCTGAATCAGAAGGTATATAGATAAATTGTAGCCAAAGTTTCCCCCTAAATTCCTGTACCAACATTGACCCCCTTCAATGTATAAGAGAACCATTTTCTCACATACTTGTCAATATGTATTTTATATTATCAACCTTTTAAATTTTAGTCTTACCTAATCTGATGAATAAACAAAGTATATCTTGTGCATCCATCCATCCATCAACCCAGCCACTCACCCACCGACCTACCTGTCTACTCATCCATTTGTCCATCTGTTTATTTGTCCATCCACCCACCCATTCACCCACCTACCTGTTCACCCACACATCTGTCATTCATCCATCTGTCCATTGAGCCTGTATAAGTACCTGCAGAGTGCCAGGCTCTGTGCTCAGAACAGGAGACCCCAGTAGAAAATAAGACAACACTTACCTTTTAAAAGAGGAAGAACAGCATCAGCTGTTAATGAATAAGATACCTTCAAATGGAGATTTTATTTAGAATTTTCCTAACTACTAGAGAAGTTGATCTTTATGCACGTCTGTTATCCGTTTGTATTTTCTTTTCTGTGAGTTGCCTATCCATAACCCTTGTGCATTTTTCTAGTTAGTATCTAGAATAATGAAGTCCAGTGTATAAATGGACTTGTGTATATATGTATAATATATATATAATTATATATTATATATCATATATATTATATGTTATAAAGTTTTATATAACTTAATATATGTTGTTTAAACATAAAAGGTTTATAATATACATATATTGAGATTTTATTTAGAATTTTCCTAAAATATAACATATATAATATATATTATACATATTATAATTATATATTCTGTATAATATATATTACATATGTATTATATTTATTTTATTTTATGAAATAGTTTTTATGTTCAGGGGTATGTGTGTGAATGGTATGAAGTAGGGACCTGTATTTTTCCCAAATCTAGATATCCAGTTTTTCTTACCCTGTTTAATATTTACCCATTCCATCCTGATTTGCAATGCCACCTTTATCCTGCTATATATTCATGATTACATTCTTATATATTAAATTTTCATATATTCATGGTTCTTTTATGGGGCTGTGTTCTGTCCTGCTGATCTATTTGTTTCTGTCAGGACCACACTGCTTTCATTCCTTCAGCTTTAAAATACACTTTGATCATGAGTATGCCACAACTCCCTCTTTGACCTTTCTCAAAGCTGTCTTAGCTATTCTTGCACAGTTACTCATTTTTGTGAAATTTAAAATGAGTTGTCAAGTGCCGTGAAAGATCTTGTTGGGACTTTGACTGGAATTACATGGATTAACTTGGGGAGCAATTTTTAGCTTTAAAAAACTAGCTCTTTGTATTAGTTCATTTTGCATTGCTATAAAGAAATATCTGAGACTGGGTAATTCATAAAGAAAAGAAGTTTAATTGGCTTATGGTTCCACAGGCTGTACAGGAAGCATGATACTGGGATCTGCTTGACTTCTGAGGAGTCCTCAGGAAACTTACAATTATGGTGGGAGACAGAAGGGAAGCCAGCACTTCATGTGGCCAGAGAATGAGCAAGAGAGTGGTGGGGGGGGAGTGCCACATACTTCTAAAGGACCAGATCTCAGCAGAACTCACTCATTATAGATGACAGCACCAAGGGGTCACCATGAGAAACCACCCCCGTGATCCAGTCACCTCCCACCTGGCTCCACCTCCAACATTGGGGATTATAATTTGACATGAGATTTGGTGGGGAAACAAATACAAACTATATAATTTCACCCCTGGCCCCCCAAATCTCATGCCTTTCTCACATTGCAAAATATAATCATGGCTTCCTAACAGTCACCCAAAGTCTTAACTCGTTCCAGCATTAACTCAAAAGTCCAAAGTCTCATCTGAGACAAGGCAAGTGCCTTCTAACTATGAGCCTATAATATCAAAGACAAGTTAGTTACTTTCAAGATACAATGGGGGATACAGGTATTGGGTAAATACTCCCATTTCAAAGGGGAGAAATCAGCCAAAGGAAGGGGTTATGGGCCTCATGCAGAATTGAAACTTAGTGGGGCAGTCATTAAATTTTAAAGCTCCCAAATAATCTCCTTTAACTCCATGTCTCACATCTAGGGCACATTGGTGCAAGGGGTGGGCTCCCAAGGCCTTGGGCAGCTCTGCCTCTGTGGCTTTGCAGGGTTCCGCCCTGTCTGCTGCTCTCATGGGCTGGTATTCAGTGCCTGCAGATTTTCCAGGCTGACGGTGGCAAGATGCTGGTGGAGCTACCATTCTGGGGTCTGGAGGATGGGGACCCTCTTCTCCCAGCTTCACTAGGCAGTGCCCCAGTGGGAACTGTGGGGGGGGCTCCAACCCCACATTTCCCCCAACACTGCCTAGTAGAGGGTCTCCATGAGGGCTCCGCCCCTGCAGCAGGCTTCTGCCTGGATAGCCAGGCTTTTCCATACATCCTCTGAAATCTAGGCGGAGGCTCCGAAGCCTCAACTTTGCACTCTGTGCAACTGCAGGCATAACACACGTGGATGCAACCAAGGCTTATGGGTTGCATCCTCTGAAACAGCAGCCTGAGCTATATCTGGGCCCTTTTGAGCCACGACTGGAGCTTGAGCGACTGGGACATGGGACGGAGTGTCCTGAGGCTGTGCAGGGCAGCAGGGGCCCTGGACCTGGCCCATGAAACCATTCTGTCCTCCTAGGCCTCTGGGCCTGTGAGGGGAGGGGCTGCCAATAAGGTCTCTATGATGTCTTCTATGCCTTTTCCTATTGTCTTGGCTGTTAGCACTTGGCTCCTTTTTATTTATGTAAATTTCTGCAGCCTGCTTGAATTTCTCCCCTGAAAGTGGGTTTGCCTTTTCTACCGCATGGCCAGGCTGCAAATTTTCCAAACTTTCACTCTCTGCTTCCCCTTTAAATATAAGTTCCAGTTTTGCATCATTTCTTTGCTCATGCATATGAGCATAGGTTATTAGAAACAGCCAGTTCACATCTTGAATGTTTTGCTGCTTAAAAATTTCTTTCACCAGATACCCTAAATCATCATTCTCAAGTTCAAAGTTACACAGATCCCTAGGGCAGGGGTATAATGCAGCCAAGTTCTTTGCTAAAGTGTAACAAAAGGAACCTTTGCTCCAGTTTCCGAAAAGATCCTCATCTCCATCTGAGACCTCATCAGCCTGGCCTTCACTGTCCAAATTATTACCAGAATTTTGGTCACAAACATTTAACAAGTCTTGAGGAAGTTCCAAACATTCCCTTATCTTCCTGTCTTCTTCTGAGCCCTCCAAACTCTTCCACCCTCTGCTCGTTACCTAACTCCAAGGTCGCTTCCACATTTTCAGGTATCTTTATAACAGTGCCTCACTCTTCAGTACCACTTTTCTGTGTTAGTCTGTTCTCACAGTGCTATAAAGAAATATCTGAGACTGGGTAATTTATAAACAAAAGAGGTTTAATTGGCTTACGGTTCCACAGGCTGTACAGCATGGAAGCATGATGCTGGCATCTGCTTAGCTTGTGGAAAAGCCCCAGGAAACTTACAAGCATGGGGGGAATGCAAAGGGGAGTAGCACTTCACACAGCCAAAGAAGGAGCAAGAGAGAGGAACGAGGTGCCACACACTTTTAAATAACCAGAACTCATGAGAACTCATGATCACCGATGACTTCACCAAGGGACAGGTTGGGGGGTGGGGGTGGCGGTGATGTTAAACCATGAGAAACTGCCCCTGTGATCCAATCACCTCCCACCAGGCCCCATCTCCAACATCGGGGATTATAATTCAACATGTGACTTGGTGGGGCTACAGAGCCAAACCATATCACTCTTCTCCCCGTACATGGTGGAGCTCTTTGTTTCTGTGTCCTTCTTTAATAACGTTTCCAGGTCAGCATTTTGGATTAGAGGTGCCAGTGTTGATGTCCAGATCAGGGCAGCTCCTGGCGCAGGCTGTGGTGTGTGTTTGGCAGGACAGAGATGGGAACAGAGCCTGGAAGGGGAGGGTGTGAGCAGGGTGCCAAAGGAGAGACCAAAAGTGTGTGAAGTCCTCCCGTGTGACTGCTCTGTGTCGTGGGGTACACCACATGGCAAGTGAGGTGTGTTGTCTGCACTGCCGGGAGTTGCAGAGGACTTCTGCTCAGACCAGTGAGAGTGGAGTTGCCAGCAAGATACCAGGTGGCCCCTGACCAAAGCCTGAGCAGATGATGGAGAAATAGATTCTGCTCTTGAAGGCAGTGCCTAGCAAGGGAGCAGAGGTGGCCAGCGTGGTTTCGGAGGAGTTGAGTTCAAGGCAGGTGTGGGGTGTGGTATTAGTTTTTCCTGGGGTGAGGGCCTGTGAGATTTTAGGGTAAGGGAAAGGAGGCAGTAGCATGTGGCACCCGGCCCCTTGCGGTGAGTGAGGTGTGAAGGGCAGGGAGTGTGGCTGTGGCCCCGGGGCCCTCCTTCATGCTTCTGATTTCTGTCCAACAGGTGCAGGCCACTGTCGTGGGGCTCTTGGCTGCTGTGGCTGCGCTGCTGTTGGGCGTGGTGTCTCGAGAGGAAGTGGATGTCGCCAAGGTGGAGTTGCTGTGTGCCAGCAGTGTCCTCACTGCCTTCCTTGCAGCCTTTGCCCTGGGTGAGCCATGCCCCAGCTGTGAGCCCCCACCTGCTCCCTGCTCCTCTGAGGTCCCACCTCAGAGCTCATTGTGTTTTCAGTTTCTGGGGGTGTGAGTCCCACTGCTAATGGGACTGATGGTGGGCTCAGGGTTCTCACTGGCAGGGTGGGACGAGCCAGCTGGGTCTTCATGGCCCACCTTGTGCCCTCACCCAGGCAGGGGTGTGTGCCGCTCCTGCCACCACTCGCCTCTGCTCTCTGCTGTGTAAAGACCTGTCCCTGCTCTGCAGGTCTCTTCAGCTGGTCACGCTCCCGTGCCGAGGCCTGACACCTGCACAGAGCAGGCTTGTTCATCTGTGCAGTCAGCCTGTTGGTTTTAAACACTTATTGAGCATGACCTTACACACAGGCCTGTGATGGGCTCTGGAGGCTGCAGGTGTCCTGAGGGTAAGGCACAGATTTGAGCTTCCATTTCATGTCTTCAGAGAGGCCTTTCTAACTTGTCTGAGGAGACTGTGGCTGCTGTGACAGAGCCCCCAGTCAGCGGCTTGACAGCAGCAGACATTTACTCCTCGTGGGGCTGCAGGCTGGAGCCCGAGGTTGGGCGTCTGCGGGGCTGGGCTCACAGCTGCTCCCTTTGAGGCTGCAGTCGGCCCTTCTCGCTGTCCTCACACAGTGGAGAGAGGTGGGAGCTCTTTGGGGCCTCTTTCATAAGGGCCCTCATCTCATTCGTGGGGCCCCCATCCTCATGACCTCACCTCCCAAAGGCGCCACCTCCTCACCTTGTGGTTGAGGATTTCAACATGTGGGTTAGGGGGACAGCAGTGTTGAGTGCACAGCACCACCCTCCCACATGCACCCACGTCCTCTCTCCCCTTCCCATGGGCCCCGGCTCTGCTTGTGTAGCTCAGATTGTCTTGTTGCATCATCTTGCTGCCTCACCTCCCTGCTAAAATTCAGCTCCTCAAGAGTGGGGACCCAGTAGTTCCCACCTGCTGTCTGCTGCTCCTGTCTCATGCCAAACACAGCTGGTGCTTAACGTGTATCTGCAACACATGTGAGACAGATGCGGGCAGACATACCCCTTCCTTAGGGCTCGCACATGTGCAGGGAAAGCAGTCGCCGCACGTTGGCCACGTTGCATGGTTGTCCATTGGTGATTCAGTTGTTGCTGGGTGTCTGCTGTGTGCCTGGCACGGTGTAGTGCTGGGGATATACTGTCAACAAAATGTATTTTGATTTTATATTCTAGCTCAGGGGCAGACAATAAGCTTATGAATATACAGGACACTAGAGTGAGTGCCACATGTCGCTTTTGTCCTGAGGCCTCCTCTGGCCAACACTAAAGTGACCATTCCAGCCATGCTTTACGTTAGTGTCCTGTTTTACTCACCTCACCTCAAATGTGTGTTCGCACATGTGTGTACTGTCTCTCCCCACACCCGACAGGCATTTCCACTGATGGGAACAGAGCCTTTTGGTTATTGTCATCACTTAAACCAGGGCCAGGCTTATAACCAGCTTGCGGATGTTCGCTGAATGAATGGACTCTCCTCCAGCTCTCTCCTGGGTCACATGTCTTTGTGAATCTTCCAGACCACGTGCCTTGCTTTGGTTCAGTGAAAGAAGGAAAAGTTGATAACTTCATAATTGAACCTGTGTTTATACATCCATTCCCCCACCTACTTGCTCAGTCAGTATCCTCTGGGCTCAGCTCGCTGTGGGTTACCCATGTGGGCTATTCTCATTCCTACCAGGCAGCTGATCAGGCCCATTCCTGTGCCAGTGCATGGAGGGTGTAGGCTGGAAGAGGACTGTGCCAAAGCAGGCTGCAGGTTTACAAACCACGTGTCCCTGCTCAGGGTGTTGGCTGAGGCTGGCTCCTAGTTACAGCCTGCGCAGGCATGGACGGATGTTGGATGCCATGACCCAGCCTGGTCCACAGATGGGGCGGGATGAATGTGCCAGACTTTCCAGAGAAGAACAGTCCAGGAGACCCTCAGCATAAAGTCTCCTGAAAACAACACAGTCTGACAGTCCTGAAGGCCAGCCCTGTCTTTGCAGGGGCTTGTAGAGAACACCATTCCCAGCTCCCTATTTTACAGAAGGGAAAACTGAGGCCCAGAGATCGGATGAAGCTTAGCAACACAAGCAAAATCTGTATTGTCCATGGCTGTTCAGAAGCATTGCGGTTACCTCACCAGGCGGTGTTGAAGAGGCTATCACAGAAGCCTCAGGGTAGTGGTTTTCAATAGGTGCCCCCAAACCACTGGTGTTCCTTTAAATGGTCCTTGCAAGATTGTCCCCAGCTCACTGACTCAGCGTGCGAACTCGGATTCACTTACAGCTGGCATTCAAAAGGAGACACAGGGCTGTGACTTGTTCACAAGATCAGGCAAGGCACAAACCAGCTTGTAGTGGCAGCTTGAGGATGGCATCAGGTGGTGATTGTAATTATTTTTAGAGTTACAAGATCCTGGGTAAAGTGTTAAAATGCCAATAGCCACAACACAGAGTATCTTCTTAGAGAACCAAGTGAGAGTCTGTTGAGTCAAGTCCTAGGCTGTGGATGGGGACTAGGAGATCACATGTGATAGTCCCCTTCAGAGCACAGTCTGAACAGTCTGAACAGGAAGGAGGACTTCAGAGGCATGGTAGCCACGGAAACGTGAGCCTAACCTCTTCAGTGCTGCCCCCAGAAATCCGCCACCACTGCACGTGCTTCCCAGTGCACCATGGACAGCACCGCTAAGCTCCCAGTGCAGGACTGTTCCTGGGAGACACGGGGCCCTCCGAGTGTGCATCTGACAGCCTGGCTGAGCGCACCTAGAAATGCAGTGCAGTCTTAGATGTACCCCACCTTCGCTGCCCCCCTCCCCTGTGCCCTGACTGTGTCGATGTCCTCCAGTGCTCCCAGCTCCCTCCCGCCCTCCCTGTCTTCCCTCACAGGCCTAGTCCCTAATCAATCTCTTACCTAGCTGTTTCCATCTGGATGTCTGCTTCTCAGAGGATGCCAGTAAACACAGGAGGCCATGAGCTCACCCCGAGGGGTTCCATTGCTCCGAGCATCTTTGGAGCAGCCCTCATGCAGCATGGGGCTGTGGGCTGCCTGTCTCTGTGGTTCCTGGTGATTTGGGAGCTCGGGAGCCACGGGTCACTCCTTAGCATCATGTGCACAGGTCACAAAGTGGAGTCCAACTCTCCCAGCCTTCTCAGGCCTCCAGTGTAGTGGGAAGCTCTGAAAGTCAGGGCAGCCTGGCTTCACGTCAAGGCCTTTGTGGAGGGAGGCAAGTTAATGAGCAGCCTCCCTGCCACCTGCCAGTCCCTACTCAGTGCCGCCCATCCCTGTGCTGCTGTGCCTGCTCAGAGCCATCTGGCTCCCTGGGATTTGAGTCTGCTGTTTCTCCTCTCTCTCTCTGCAGGGGTGCTGATGATCTGTATAGTGATTGGTGCTCGAAAGCTCGGGGTCAACCCAGACAACATTGCCACGCCCATTGCAGCCAGCCTAGGAGACCTCATCACACTGTCCATTCTGGCTTTGGTTAGCAGCTTCTTCTACAGACACAAAGGTAAAGAGTGTCTTCTTCTATAGACACAAAGGCTCCATGGAGGGGGGGCCCTGGAGCAGGTCACCACTGAGGCTGAGTGGGTACTTTTGCACCCAGCCCATGTGCTATTGTTTGAATGTGTCCCCCACATTTCATGTGTTGGAAACTTAACCCCTAACTTGGCAGTAATGAAAGGTGGTGCCTTTAAAAGGTGATTCCATTAATGGATTGATGGATTAATGAGTTATCATGGGAGTGGGACTGGTGGCTTTATAAGAAGAGGAGGTGAGACCTGAGCTGCACGCTGGGTTCTGTCACCATGTGGTGCCCTGCACCACCTCCAGACCACAGAGTCCCCACCAGCAAGAAGGCCCTCACCAAATGCTGCCCCTCGACCTTGGGTTCTTCAGCCTCCACAACCATAAGAAATTTCCTTATGAATTATCCAATTTCTGGTATTCCATTATAAGCAAATAGACTAAAGCAAAAAATTGATACTGAGAAGTAGGGTGTTATTGATGTCAACCTTAAATAACAATATCCAGATAATATTGTTACCAGCGGTGAGTCCAGCTATCTGGAGAAACTCCAGAATGGCAACTTTGCGGCAATTTCAGTTCTTTGTCTTCTGGAAGGAAAGATTTCAAATGAGAGACACGGGCAAGGTTTAAAGCAGGAGGGAGAATTTATTTTAAGCAAAGCAAGAGTTTATTCGAGAGAGTACACTTGAAGGAGACCCATGTGGGCGACTTGAAAAATCAAGTGTGTTGTTTGCTTCAGTCACGCCCCCCACATCCATGCCTGGGCAATTGTTTAAAGGCATTTTGTTCCTAACTGCCTCCCCCATTATCTTCATGTACCTGGAATTTGTGATACAATGAACAATAATATAGCCAATCCATAGCTTATGTTATTTTAATGTAAATTCTTTGTAAACAACTTAGGAACAGCCTCTTCCTTTATCTTTAAAACCCCACTTGTAACTGCTACTAATTGAAGTGTATATTCAGGGCACTTGAATCTATGCTCCCACTGAGCTGTTCTTAAGTTTTGGGCTCAGGTGAACTCTAAACTTAGTCATAGAATAGGGGGTTAGACATGAGCAGGGCAGGAGAGAGGGCCCCCAAGAATGTTGGGCAGTTGTCAAGCCATGGTCAGGCAATTATAAATCTGTCCCCCTGAAATAATGAGCAGGAGAAGGGAGGAACCCCAGAGCTGTCTGGTTCTCATTAAGTAACGGACAGGCAGGCATAAAACCGTCCCTCTAAGATAATAAGTGGCTGTGACTGGTGCCTGGAATGACAGGAGTCTTAGAACAGACAGAAGACACCTGGAATTAGCAAGCCATAATCCCCGATAGGGTTTTAAGCATGTGCAGTGAAAGGGCAAGATGGTGAAATTTAACTGGTATATGACCTTCCTTTGGAGCGCTGGACCAGTGAGAACTGCCCCTACTGAGCATGTGCACCATCTCAATAAACACACTGCGCATGCAGCTCTCCCAAGTGCTGGCAGGGCCACTGCACAAGTGATAGATAAAGGCCCGCCCAGGGGAAGAACAAAAGGAGGACACAGAAAGCCCAGGAAAAGATAGAGGGTATAAAAACTCTAAACAGGCCAGGCGCGGTGGCTCACGCCTGTAATCCCAGCACTTTGGGAGGCCAAGGCAGGCGGATCACGAGGTCAGGAGATCAAGAGCATCCTGGCTAACACGGTGAAATCCTGTCTCTCCTAAAAATACAAAAAATTAGCCAGGCATGGTGGCGGGCGCCTGTAGTCCCAGCTACTCGGCAGGCTGAGGCAGGAGAATGGCGTGAACCTGGGAGGCGAAGCTTGCAGTAAGCCGAGATAGCGCCACTGCACTCCAGCCTGGGCAACAGAGAGAGACTGTCTCAAAAAAAAAAGAAAAAAAAAAAAACTCTAAACAAAGAAGCAAACAACACACCTGATTTTGACAATTGGTTGAGTTTATCTAAAGACCTGGGATCAATAGAAAGGAATGTCTGTGTTAAGAAAAAGGATTGTGGAGACAGTTGTTATTTGCAGAGAGGAAGCCTTCAGGTAGCAGGCTTCAGAGAGAAGAGATTATAAAATGCTTCTTACCGGACTTAAAGTCTGCATTGATATTAATGCTGGAGAGGGATAATGAGGCATGTCTGACCCCCACTCCCCGTCATGGCCTGAACCAGTCTTTCAGGTTACATTTTAAGAGTGCCCTGGCTGAGGAGGAAGTCCATTCAGGTGGTTGGGATGGAGCTTCAAATTTTGTTTTTGGTTTACCTGGTGAACTCTTAGAGAAAATGGAAACGGCGGGAAAATTGGGAATATTTTTAGCCTGGCCATATGGTAGAGAATGAAAGAGTTTCCAGGAGAGGAATCCAAGGGTGTGACTGAGCCACCAGTTTCTAAGGAGATTAGCATGGCTGAAAGGGAGCTGGGAGCTAATAGTCAAGACAAGGGGGAAAAGGCCCAAAAGCATTTCAGAGATTTTTTGAGGCCCCCACCTCCCATCACAGGCCCAGAAGCCTAGAAAGACGGAATAGTTTCAGGGGACAGGCCCAGGGCATGAGCTTGCTGCCCAGGGCCACCTAGGGACTCTGTTCCCTGTATCCCAGTGCAGCGCTCCTTGGCCATCCCAGTCATGGCTCACACGGCTCGGGTGCAGCTCATGCTGCCGCTCCAGAAGGTACAAGTCATAAACCTAGCTCCATGTGGTGCTAATTGTCCAGACTTGCAGAGAGCAAGGGCCTTGGAAGCTTAGTAGCCACTACCAAGTTTTGGAAGTATTTTGTCCAAAGCCTGGGGGCCCAGACGAAGACTTGTTTCAGGGCTGAAGCCACTGCAGAGTTCCCCTACTAGAGCAGTGCCAAGCAGAAATGTGGGATTCGAGCTGCTCCAGAGTTCCACCAGGACAATGCCTAGTGGAGCCATGGAAGCAGGACTCCCACCAAGACCCCACGACTGCGGAGCTGTTAGTGTGCGATTTCAGCCTGGGAGAGCTGGGTGGACTGAGCACTGCACAGCCATGGTTGGAGGTAGGGGGATCTCAGAGGCCTGCGAACCTCAACCCCCACACCAGCGTGTAGAGGATGCCTGGCATGGAGTCAGAGGAGAAAGCTCTGGAGTCATAAGCCCCAGTGTCTGCTCTCTCAGGTTTTGGCCTATTGGTCTTTTCTTTTTGTCCATTTCTTCCTTTTGGATGGGAATGTCTGCCTTATGCCTGTACCACCATTGTATCTTAGAAGCAGGTAGCTTGTTTTGATTTCATAGGCTCACATGTGAGACTCTGGACTTAGGGCTTTTGAGTTGATGCTGGCATAAGTTAAGACTCTGGGCTATGGGGATGGAATGAATGTATTTTGCATGTGAGAAAGACATGAATTTGGGGTACCATGGGTGGAATGCTGTGGTTCGAATGAGTTCCCTAAATTTCATGTGTTGATCCCCAATGTGGCAGTATTGAAAAGTGGGGCCTTTAAGAGGTGATTGGGTCATAAGGGCTCTGCCCTCATGAACAGATTAATCCATTCATGGATTAATAGATTAATGGCTTAATTGGATTAATGAGTTACCATGGGAGTGGGACTGGTGGCTTTAAAAAAGAGGAAGAGAGACCTGAGCTACATGCTCGGTTCCCTCGCCATGTGGTGCCTTGCGCCACCTCCGGACTCTGCAGAGTCCCCACCAGCAAAGAAGGCCCTCACCAGAGGCAGCCTCTCAACCTTGGACTTCTCAGCCATTATAACCGTAAGAACAAATTCGTTTTCTTTAGGAATTACCCAGTTTCGAGTGTTCTGTTATAAGCAACAAAACTGACTAAGACACTGTGACCTTCAAATCAGCCATTATTCCCACAGGAAGGACCCTGCTGTATTACAGTCAAAAATCCTTTTACAGAGGGAAAGCCTGAGGTTATTCCACAAGTTCAAGGAGTGCTCAGGAAAGTGCCTCAAGCTCTCCAAACCATGTTAGGAAGAATAAGCAACTGAAGCCTGCATTTATATGGGTTGTTAACTTCTACCTTTAGGGCAGAGGTGTACTAGGAGGTTGAGTGGGGCCTGAGGCTGGTCGGCCACACTGATGTGTCCTCACAGGATTGGAGGGCAGTGGGCATGCAGTGACAGTTGTTGAAGAAGTGCCCAGACAAAGGGAAGAGCCTCAGCAAAGCTGCAGTTTATCACTCCCCATGGGAATGTAGGCCTAGGGATTTGAGAAAGCATCCCATCTTTACCTGTTGGCAACTGAAGCAGACAAATAAACAGCTGTGATTTAGAGGGTATGGGCACTGGGACCCTTTCTGTCCCAGCTTTGGGACTGTCTTCTTGCCATCCTGGTGTTGCCTGCCAGCAGTGATGTTTAATCACCAGGGAGATTCGCCAAGTTTACTTAAGTGGCAAGGGAGATCTGTAAGAAAGAATAAGATGACCTAACTTTACTTTTAAGCTAAACTAAACTTAAAACAAGAAGATTTGTATATGGGTTATTTGAGTTGGATTTGCAAAATAAGTGAGAGTTCAGACATCACATGAACCTTTGCCTCTGCCCCAGGCTGTACCGTGTGCTCATTTCCACACGACTTATGATTTAGACACAAAATCACTGTTGGGGCATCTGTCTCTCCAGTGAGACTGTGACCTTCTCTCTGTTGCACTCAGGAGTCACTGGGACTGGCCTGTATTAGATAAATCTTGACCCGCTGAGGTGTGAGCAGCTGACTGTAATACCTGCTGGGTGTAGTTGGGAATTGGCATTGCACATTGGGGAGGTGTGCTGGGGAAAGCATGAGGCAGGCCCTGGGGGTGCTTGTGAGTAGCTAACTGAAAACTCAGACTGGATTCAAAAGCGTCGTATAAGGTGATGCTTCTGCAGGCCGCTGTTTCCCAGAGGGTGGGAGACCTGGTTAGAGGTGGCTGGGCCTGGCTTATATCTCCTGCAGAGGCCACGCCCTCCTACCATAAAGTACCTTGTCTGTAGCCAGTCTGGGGCACCTGAGGCAGAGGAATGGGCCATGACCCTTTAGTGCAGAGAAGGAAGGAGCGGATGTTCCTGATAACACCCCCAGAGAGGGAGTACATGGGACACAGACCCATGCCTGGGTACCCCTGAGTGTTGGGCCCCCTTGGCAGGTGAGCCTGCCCTCCAGAGGGTGGGGCTGAGGGTGAGACGACCACTCTAGAGAAAGCCAGTGTCTTGTTCTGTCACTTGTGGGGGACCCTCACACGGAGCACTACACAGAAAGGGAGGAATGAATGCACGAGATGCCCGAGTGTGTCAGGCTTGTCCTGGGCCCCCGCAGCAGTGACTGATCCAGCACCTGGCCAGTCTTCACTGGCCTCTCGCCAGTGGAGAAGATGAGATGGGGACACGAGTAGCTACCCGGCTGGTGACCCTTGGTTGCCTGGGACTGGCCTCAGCCAGGACCATGGGTGGCATCCCATAGCCGGCCCTGGCGTTCCATGGACCCAGGCCATAGCCCTGACGGGGCTGCTTGCTGTCTAGGCAGCCACCCTTTTTTGCACATCTGCTTCCTCCTGCTGCCTGTCTAAGCAGGGGCTGTCGAGAAGGTGAGATGAGATTGTGCACCCGAAGTACTGAGCATAGTGCTGGCTCATGGTGCATTCCATACATTGTACTTCTATTTATTTATGACAGTAGCATCAGGGTGGGAGGAGGCAGAACAGGGTACTTTATATGGGGAAAATAGCAAGTTTGCCAGAGAAGTGGAGTTGAATGTGGCAGGAATAGAGGACAGAGAGGAGCTTTTCCAGTTACTTCTTGGGATGGTGAAAGTTCTGTGAAAAGTATGGCAAGGCAGTTCCCCCTCAACTGATGAGGACAGGAGCGTCCTCACCCACCTCTCATTTGTGAAATCCAGGCCTAGCCTGTGTGTGCTGGCCTTGGCCACATGAGCTGCGTGTGTCCCTGTTCTCCTTTCAGATAGTCGGTATCTGACGCCGCTGGTCTGCCTCAGCTTTGCGGCTCTGACCCCAGTGTGGGTCCTCATTGCCAAGCAGAGCCCACCCATAGTGAAGATCCTGAAGTTTGGCTGGTTCCCAATCATCCTGGCCATGGTCATCAGCAGGTGAGCAGGAGCCAGGGCCACGGCCCCTCTTCCTCCTCTCAGCCATGAAGGCCCCTAGAACCAGGGTGACACTCACTGCCTTGGGGGACAGGAATGGAGTGAAATGTAGCTGTGGGCTCTTTCAGTAACTCCCATTGCTGATTGAATCATACCTTTTTTCCTTTCTTCTCTCCCTTTCACTGAGAACCCTGGGCCTTGTTGGTTCTAAGAGAGGCTGCCCTGTTTACATTTGCCAGAGCACCAGGGACCCAGGAAGAGCCAAAGCTGGGGCCGGCACTGGAGTGCACTGGAGCCCCAAGGGAGACAGTGGCTTTCAGGCCATTGCCACTAGAGCTTTGCTGGCCCAGATCCCTGCTTAGGTGGCAGGTCCCCCACCTTGGCCTCAAGGCCACATCTGCTGACTCACTGGTCCTCCTGGTCACTGGCCACGCATGGCTACTGGTGGGACCTAGACAGCTGTGGGGTTAGCGCCCCTCCAGAGCCTTAGAACCTTCAGCTGAGCCCAGGTCCACCACCCTCCAGCTCCCTCTCAAGGCTCATTTCCTGAGAGTTGACCTTGATGGGGGCCACCCCTGTCCATTCTGATGAGTTTTTCTAACTTTGAGTCTTGGGGAGAAGAGGCGATAGAGTAGGTATCCTTGCTTCCAGGAGGCTCCTGGGCTCCTGATACAGATTGACCTAGCTTCTCCAGGGCTCTAAGAAGTTCCAAGGGGTGGGAAAGCTTTTGCTAAACTACAGTGGCCAGTGGGAGCAAGGTCTGGCTGCAACATTTTCTGAGAACATGGGGTGGGCATGAGGTGATCCTCCTGCAGGTTCTGTTTTCTGCTAAAGAGCATCTCAGTCGTGCCGGAGTCTTGGGACAGCCCAGCCAGCTGTGTGCTTTTGAAAAGGCATTTGTTAGTTTTGCAATAAGTGGGTGTTCTCGGATGGCCTTCTGCAATGGTTGAGGCTCAAAGTGGAGATGGAAAAGCATGAGCAGGGTGCAAGGGATGCTGGGGAGACCAGTTTGGCCGCAGCAGATATTTTGTGTAGGGGAGAGGAGAGTGACAGCCAAGGATGGGAAGCTGGGCTGAGAGGGTGATTTGTGTGGAGAGTTGCAGGGCCATTTTAAGTGTAAACTCTGATAACTTGACTGCTGTCTGCTATTTCCCCAGTTTCGGAGGACTCATCTTGAGCAAAACCGTTTCTAAGCAGCAGTACAAAGGCATGGCGATATTTACCCCCGTCATATGTGGTACGTATTTGAAGGGTTCCCATGTGGTCCCTGGGTTGGGTAGGCCCACAGGATTGGGTTGGACCGGAACAGCAGATCTCAGAGGGGCAGCACCAGCCCCGCACAGGCAGTTGGGCAGCTGAGCCGTGGACAGACTGCTGCCTTACAGGGATGCTGGAGCAGGTCTTCTCAGATGGAAGAAGCCTGGGGAGGAAGCCCCACACACTGTTCGCAGCAGCTCAGACCCGGCTCCTCACAGGCAGCCCTGGGACATAAGCTCTCCTGACAGGACCGAATTCCAGGCTTTGCAGGCACTGAGTCAAACTCCGGCCTCGATGGCACCTGCCAATTGAGCATGGCCTTCAGAACCGGGGCGCTAGCTCTTGTGGCTTTTCTTTTTCCTTTTTTGGATTCATTGCTGACATCAGAACTCAGATATTTACACTTAAAAATCTGAATTTCTTCTTCTTAAAAATTAAGACTGTAACAAATACCGGATCTCTACTCTGGGCACTGCAGCAGTGCCTGAGACAGATCCAGGACTGTGCTTCCCAGCTGCCTTGATCTCCCCCTTCCCTGTTGTCTGACACCTGGCTCTCTGCACATACTTACCTCCTAGGCCTACACCCTGTGGGGTTTGTGTGGATGACCCCTCTTTTAACCAAAGCTTAGCTTGGTGTCTGGTGTCTGATAAGTTTCTGTAAATGGAAGTGATCAGTTAGGAGAAGAACAAAACATGTTTTGTCCAGTTTAGCCCCCAGGCCCTGGCCTGCAGGGACTGAAGAAACAGCCTTCAGAGGCTCCTAGGAAGCCCCTGCGTGTCCACAGTGTCCCTCCTCCCTTGCTCCCTTAGGGGACCATGTCTTTATTCCTTGCATGTCAGTGGGCCACCCAGCGTGTCCTCACCCCAACAGTGCCAAAGTGCCTTCACATTGTGCATGAGAACAGCAACAGAGGGCTTATTACGTTGGAGTGATTTTTTGGGATGAGTCACCAACTCGGATGCCTTCAGTGGCCAAACAATCTGCATGAATTATGCAGCTAGACAGTGAGAAATGGCAGGGGCAAGCTGCAGAATGCGTTTCTCATATGAACGGTGTGGTGCCTGCCCAGCTCCAGCCAATAGTTGCCTCGGGAGAGTGTAGATCCAGACTTGCCAGTGCTGACTTGGGAAGAGAAGCTGGGAATCTGTATTAAGGGCCTAATTTGTAAACAGTACCAATTAATTTGAGATTTTTTTTTCCTTTTTCTTTTAAAAATTATGTATGGGCCAAGCAGAATAGATCGCAGCAGTCCTCTGCCTGAAGACAATTGTTTGCATCCTCTAGAACAGCCTGTGTGGTTGGCCTCTGCCCTAGAGGTCACTGGTGCACACCTGGCCCAGCTAGGGAGAGTTCTCCATGGCACTGAGCAAGTAGGATAGGGGAATCCCCACCTTCCATCAGCCCGCCACCGCATCTGCCCCCACAGAAGGAATGCTCAGCATGGCCTTTGTCAGCTGGACCATCTGGCCCTGGCAGAGCTTGAAACCTTTTTCATACCCCGTGGGATCCCGGAGTCTCAGCAGGAAGCCCTGGTGTTCCCAGAGACCGCATGTGCTCATGGTTTTCTGGGCCTCATGACTCTGCCTCTAGGGTTCTGTGTTCTATGCCCTGTCAATCTACACATGACCCCGCTCGTCCTGTTTCCCCTAAAGCCACTTGCTCTGGGCACACACCCAAAGCATCTATGAATGTGGGAGTTTGCACTGACAACTGAGCTCCGAGAGAGGGGCTCACCTAGCACCAGAAATTGAAATCATGCAGCAGACAACGTCTTTTCTTCAAAGCTCTCAGACCACACAGCCATGAGAGGTGTCCCAGGCATGTCTCCTGCCGCATGCTTGCTTTGCCACCTGCCTGTGATCATCTCTGTCCTCCCCTCACCTTCCCTCTCATTCTTTTTTTTTTTTTTTTTTTTTTTTTGAGACAGAGTCTTACTCTGTCACCCAGGCTGGAGTGCAGTGGCGCGATCTTGGTTCAGTGCAATCTCTGACTCCTGGGTTCAAGTGATTCTCCTGCCTCAGCCTCCTGAGTAGCTGGGATTACAGGTGTGCACCACCACGCCCAGCTAATTTTTTTTTGTATTTTTAGTAGAGACAGAGTTTCACCATGTTGGTCAGGCTGGTCTCGAACTCCAGACCTCAAATGATCCACCCACCTCAGCCTCCAAAAGTGCTAGGATTACAGGCATGAGCCACCATGCCTGGCCCCCTCTCATTCTTATCCACTGTTTTCATTCCTCCTCTCTCCTTCCCACCTTGAGTGAAAAAAAAAAAATCACTTTCATTTTCTCAGATATTCCAGGCTGTAGTCTGGTTCCTGTCAATGCCTGTGGCCTTGAGGTCTGACTTATCCAGACTGCCTTATCACACTATTCTCAGACCTTTCTATCCACTCTCCCCTCATCCTTACTTTGTCCCTGGATCCCCTCCCTCCCATCCTCGCTCCAGCCAACAAATATTTATTGAGAACCTACTTTACAGCCGCACTCCCCTCACCTTAAGAGATGCCAGCAGTCAAGATGATGCAGTTACTCCCTGGATACCTCACTCACAAGCTCTGGGCCACCCTGACTTGCTGCCAAACAAGATCTGTGGTCAAGTGGGAGGAAAGGAAAAGATAATGAAATACTGAATTAACCAAAGAAGACTTCCTGGAGGAAGGGAACTTACAATAAGGGATACAACTTAGAGACTGGCGTAAAGAAAGGGAAACCAGATTCCTTTTCTCCTCGTAGGTGTTGGTGGCAATCTGGTGGCCATTCAGACCAGCCGAATCTCAACCTACCTGCACATGTGGAGTGCACCTGGCGTCCTGCCCCTCCAGATGAAGAAATTCTGGCCCAACCCGTGTTCTACTTTCTGCACGTCAGGTGGGTGTCATGTCTTTCAGAGGCCATGATAGCCATTTCTTTAAACAAGAAAACATCGGTGTCATTGGAATCTGGTGTTTGTAGCAATGGATGCCTGAAGCCAGGGCTGATCTCGGCACACATCACCTTCAGGGCCCCAGAAATGAGACTCCCCGGCCCTGCCTTTCCTTCATTCCTTCATTCAATTATTTATTGAATGTCCACTGGGCACTAGGTGTTAGGTTAGTGGTGAAACAGGGAGAGCTGATTTCTTGCCCTTGAAGTACACAGTATAGAAGGGCAGATAAACACAAGTGAGCTCGTAATTAAAAATTATGTTGGGTACCGAGCAGCAAAAGTGCAGAGTGCAGTGAAAAAGAATTAGAGGAAATACACTTGGGATAAGGAAGCTCCTCCCTGAGGACAAGTGGGTGTTGTTGGGAGGAGGAGGGCCAGAGAAGAAGGGGCTTTCAGGGCAGTGGGTGCAGTCTAGCAAAGGCCCAGAGGCAGGAAGCAGTGTGGCAAGTCTGAAGAACTGAAAGGCCAATGTGGCCTGAGCTGAATGGACAGGAGGGGATGAAGGAGGCTGAGGCCAGAGAGGCCGGAAGGAGGTGATCCGACAGAGCCTTGGAGTTGAGGAAGGAGCCTGGATTCTACTCAGAACCACTGGAAGCTTTTGGAGATGTTGTATCTTTTTGTTGGCTTTGAAAAATCAGATCTTTTTTCCTGTTACATTGTTTTGGATTTCCTTTCTGTTTTAAGAACTACCTTTAGCCTTCTTTTGGGTTGGCTGTTGGCACATTTCTGAAGGATATTTTCACTGGTTGTAAAATTCGGTGTCAATAGTTGTTTTCAAACACTTGAAAAATGTGCCACTTCCTTCTGATTCCATGACTTATGATGAGAAATCTGCCATTTCAATTTATTTTGCTGTATAGGTATGGTGCCATTTCTCTCTTGCATATTTCAAGACCTTGTCTTTAGTTTCTAGGAGTTGGATTATGATATGTATTGGTATGGACTTTTTGGGGTTTATCCTATTTGGGGTTTGTTAGGCTCCTTGAACACATGGATTTATATCTTTTGTCAAATCGGAAAATTTAAGCCATCACTTTTTCAGCTGCACTCTCCTTCTTTTTGATATTCTAATGACATGAATGTTAGATCCTCTGTTACAGCCCCACAAGTCCCTGAGACTCTGTTTGGTTTTTGCAAAGTCTATTACTCTCCTTGTTTAGAATGGCTCATTTCTATCACTTTTTTCTCCAAGTTGACTGATCTTTTTTCCCCTGCCCTCTCCATTCTGCTATTGAGCCTATTCACTGAGTTGTCTGGGACTTTTGGGGGTATTGTATGTGTTTAGTTTTAACATTTCCATTTGGTTCTTCTTTCTTTCTATCTTCTTTTTCTTTTCTGAGACTTTCTATTTCTTTGCTTATACTTTCTATTTTTTTGTTTGTTTCAGGTGGGTTTGTGATTGCATGATGAAGGATTGTTGTAGTGGCTTCATTAGAACGGCTTTCAGGTGATGCTGACATCTGTGTCATCTCACTCTGCTGTCTGTTGGTTGTCTTTTCTTATCCAGGTTCAGATTTTTCTTGCTCTTGGTAAGATGAGTGATTTTCATTTGAATCCAGACATTTTGGGTATTATGGACAAGACTTTGGATCATGTTTGAATCTCTACTTAGCTGGCCTCCTTTGACACTGCACCACTGGGGAGAAGGGATGGACTGCTGCCCAGGTGGGGATGGAAGACTGGGTTCACCATTCAGCCTCTATTGCTATCCTGGGAGAAGAGGAGCACCTTGTTATTGCTGGGCACAGTGCAATCTAGGTTCCTCACTAGGCCTCCTCTGAGACCACCCTGGCTGGGACGGGGAAAGATGCCTTGTTGTTGCTCCCCACATGGCTTCACTGACAAGGTGGGGGCCCCATTAGCACTGGGTAGAGATGAAAGTTCTGAATCTCACCCTGCCAGCCACAGGAGATGATGGTGGTCCCACCAGGCCTTTCCTGATGAGGTCGGGGCTGCAGTTTTTCCTGTGGTGTTTGTTGGAATAGTTTGTTGGAATAGAGTTATTGTCTGAAAGTTGTCTGTTTTGCCGGGCTTCCCCTTTCCTGGCCTTTGGTGAAAAAGATCAGACTTCTATGGAGTCTCTTTTTTTGAGACAGGGTCTCACTCTGTTGCCCAGGCTGGAGTGCAGTGGCGCAATCTTGGCTCACTGCAACCTCCACCTCCCTGGTTCAAGCGATTCTCCTGCCTCAGCCTCCCAAGTAGCTGAGATTACAGGTGTGTGCCACCATACCCAACTAATTTTGTATTTTTAGTAGAGACAGGGTTTCACCATGTTGGCCAGGCTGGTCTCGAACTCCCGACCTCAACTGATTGCCTGCCTTGGCCTCCCAAAGTGTTGGGATTACAGGCGTGAGCCACAGCGCCCAGCCTATGGAGTGTTTTTTGTCTATTTGTATCTGCATTTCTTGATGGCTGAGGCCAGGACTCAGTCTTGGATATGTGAGGCAAAGAAAGAAAGAAAAAGGACAATTCAGGGGACTCACGACCATGTTGTTCATTGCAGCCCAAGGTCCCCAGCCAGCCTTTCAGAATCTGCTTACGTTTGTTTTATATACAATGTTTAGGGCTTTCAGTTGTACTTAATGGGAGAAATAGGGTGAAGTGTGTCTTCCCCATTTGTTCAGAAGTCAAACTCCCTGTTATATTTTCTAACTTGTTATTTGTATATAGAAAAGCTGTTATTTTCTGTATTGTGCACCTAAACATTTTATTGAATTCTTATTGTTTACATGGTTTTCCTATAGATTTTCTTGAGTTCTCACACCAACTTCCAGTAGTAGCTTCTTCCAATCATTTTGCTGCTTCTTTTTGACATTTTTAAAAATAATACTTTTATTCCATGTCTGATTTCTCATCATGAATAGATGTCGTTGCTCTTCTGCACTAGCTTTGAGCTACATGTGACCTTTTTTCTCCTTTTATTATTTTGGTGAAATACATATATTAACTCAGAGGCAAATGGAGACCTACTTTTCATTAGAAGTCTATTTCCATTTTGAGAAATCAATCATATTCATGTTAGAATTTTAAAAAGTGTTTGTGGTAGGGCCAGGGTCAATCACACTTATTGTAAAGTCTCAAACTCAGAGCATGGGAATCTAAAGGAAACCCAGGGCTCACTGGCACATTGCAGGTGTGCTGACAGGGCCACAGAGGCTGCTGTGAAGAAGGGGCTGCCCGAGGTCCCCTTTTGAGCCGACTGCCCTCCCCAGATCACCAGCGCTGCACTGAGTGAAGCACCATACCCAAAGCTCTTTTCCTCCTTAAGCCCCTTGTATGTTCTCTTTTCTCTGCTCAAACTCCTCTCCCCCAAATTCAAATCCCAGCTGAAATGTCATCTGCAGGAGCTCATCCCCACTGATACACACTTCCTGCTTTTTGCCCTTCTTTTTACCTTTATTTTCTTTAAAGTACTTGTCACAGTTTGAAATAGACTTTCTTGCTTCTTTTTATTTCTGCTTACTTGATTCTTGTTTCTCTTCTCTAAAATATCAGCTCCACGAGGGAAGGGGAAAGACTGTATCCCCATCTGCCAGAATATGCTTGTCACAGAGTAGGTGTCCAGTGAACACTTGGGAATAAATGGATGAGTGAGTGTGGATGCCTCACTGAGGACTGTCACATGCCAAAGTGGCCTCGCTTCAGGTCACATGACCTTCTTGGTTCTGTTTCTTTCAGAAATCAATTCCATGTCAGCTCGAGTCCTGCTCTTGCTGGTGGTCCCAGGCCATCTGATTTTCTTCTACATCATCTACCTGGTGGAGGGTCAGTCAGTCATAAACAGCCAGACCTTTGTGGTGCTCTACCTGCTGGCAGGCTTGATCCAGGTAAGCCTGGCTGCAGCAGTAGAGGTGTGCAGCTGTGTAGTCAGCCAGCAGGCTTGATCTCTTGTCTGAGTGAGAGGCTGAGGGAGGCGGGTGGGGGTGGCTGGACGTGTGGGGCACAGTCCTTATCTTCCAGGAGTTGAGTCAACTTGTCAAATACAGAGGCCATTCCACACTGCACACCACATGCTACATGCCACACACTCCACACCACACAGCGCATCCCACACACTCCACACCACACCACAAACTCCACACCACACACTGTACCCCACACACTCCACACCACACACTTCACACCACACACTCCACAACACAGTGCAACCCACACACTCCACACCACACACTTCACACCACACACTCCACACCACACAGTGCACGCCACACACACTACACACTGCATGTCACAGTGCATGCCACACGCATGCTACAGAGTGTGTGCTGCATGCTACACGCTATACAGCTTACGCTACATACTGCACTGCATACTACACATTTCATCTTGCACATCACCCGTCACATTATGTACTGCATGCTAGACACGGCACACAACATGCCACACACTGCGCGCAGCACATTCATCATCACAGGATAAGAGGAGCAGCCCTGAGGATGAAGCATGTTCCCACGGAACAGGCTGAGGAGTGGTCCAGCTATCCACTGCCTCCCCAATGGTGGGTGGGCAGGGCCAGACCCCTGCAGGGGCTGCTGCTGCAAGGCATGCGTAGACATTGATCAGGGCTGGACAGCAGTAAGCATGGTGAAGGAGATTAAGCTGGTGCCTGTGTTGGGCAGGTATTCAGCACACTGCCTAGACTGCAGCGGGCTGATGGTCCCCAGTGGGTCTGGGGCCTTTGCAGGGAGCACCGTGGGCACTGGAGGGCAATTCTATGGGTGTGGTTCTGATACTGGCACTTTCTCATCTCCCAGAGTTTATGGCATTTGTAATTGTGGTATGTTCCTGACCCTAAAGGGTAGGATTAGGGAAATCCCAGAAGTTGTCCTGAGCAGCAGCAGCTTATGACTCCAGTTGGGGAGAAGGAAGGAGCTGGGGTTAGCCTGGACAAGGGATTGAGGAGCCATGAGACCTGAGCAGGCTTGTGTGGACTACCCCATGGCACCTTCAGGAAGGGCTGACTGTCCTAACCTCCAGGGGAGAAGGGCTCAGGCAAACCCAAATGGACATCTCAGCAAAGTCCCATGAGTGGAGCCTATCGCAGCAGAGAGAGCCCCAGCTGGTGAGTGGCAGTGGGTCTGATTGGCCCTTCAGGGTGCCAGAAGCTGGGCCCACCAGAGGGAGGCTAGGTAAGTACAGATGAGGGTCACCTCTCTAGCCACTGCTTGAGCTCAGAGCTGGGCTTCAGACCCCAAGAGAAGCTGGATGAAGGAGGCTGGCTGGGGTTGACGTGTCCACCTTGGTATCTCTCCTTGAGCCTCAGCTAGTGCTTCCTGCCTGTACTTGACTTTCTGACTTGGTCTTCTTTTGTGTCTCTTTGCCCTTCTGACAGGTGACAATCCTGCTGTACCTGGCAGAAGTGATGGTTCGGCTGACTTGGCACCAGGCCCTGGATCCTGACAACCACTGCATCCCCTACCTTACAGGGCTGGGGGACCTGCTCGGTACTGGCCTCCTGGCACTCTGCTTTTTCACTGACTGGCTACTGAAGAGCAAAGCAGAGCTGGGTGGCATCTCAGAACTGGCATCTGGACCTCCCTAACTGGGCCCCGCTGGTCCCATTTGCTCATTAGAATTTCCTCTCACATCAGTGGGATACAGAATTCAGTTTCTCCCTTGCCAGGTCCTTGGGATGGTTGACCCCTGCCTCTGCAGTAGCCTTTTGTGAGTCTGCTAAGGTAGCTCTCACACACCTCGGCTCTGGGGTTGATACCTGAGCCTGCAATAGAGCCCTGAAATCAAGAGCATGGCTTGAGTGTGTGAATATGATGTGTGCACATGCTTAATGAGCGTGCGAGTGTGCATACGTTTGTGGAGAGGAGGGTGTTCTGGCCTGAGAAGCTAAAGAAGAGGCATGTCCAGTATGCTTTGCAGGGTGTGTTTGCTCTTTTCCATGCCCATGCAACCCAGATTGGGGTGGAGCAGGAAGGAGCTCTTTTCTGTTCCCAAGCCTCAGAACTCTTGAGCTGTGGCTTACTTGCTGTCTTCACCAGGTTCAAGCTCCGTGGGCCACACTGCTGCTGTGCCAAGAAGGTGTACAGCCTCCCCAGGATGGGGCCTCGTACAACCCTTCATCTGCACTCAACATTTAATCGTGTCCTTGCTGTCTTTTTATTTTCCTTTTTGTTTGTTAGCAAAAACCTCTATTTAGATTTCAATAATCAGAGAAGTGTAAAATAAAACGGATTATATTGTACTTGACCCTTTATGTCTTTAAAGATAGTTAATGCAACCCTGAGGCTTGGGGTCTATAAATAACAAAAGCATCTGGCATTTCTCTAGTGCAGTGTTTCTCAAAGTGGCCTTCAGCCTAGAAATGTCAGTGTCACCAGGAAACTTGTTAGAAGTGCAAATTATTATCCCTCACCCCCTGGCCTGACTAGCCAAATCAGCATTTCTTGGGAGTAGAGCCAGCTATATGGGTTCCACAAGCCCTCCAGGTTTCTCATGCATACCACGTTTGAGAACTACTACTCGAGAACATCATCTTTAAAAAATGTATGATCATTTCCTGTCTCTTATTAACTCATCAGGACAACTGTAGCCATGCTTGGACTTGAGGATTATTATCTTCATGTGGTAAAACAGACATCTATTCATGTATTCAACAAATGTTGATATAGAACCTCTTGTTTTAATGTTCTAGAAGGAAAGACATGGTACATTAACTGGAATAATTGAGCAGACTTTAAGGAAGGCACAGTTTATAGGTGCATGGGGACCAGAAGAAGGGGTGAAGCATCCTGGGGCCAGGCACTACCAGACATTCACCTGTCCTGGAGAATAGTTGGGATTGTGGTTTCCTGAGATGCATGGGGATCTCTAAGAAAGAGACACAGCTACATCAGCTTGTGGCCTGGCAGAGAAAGCCAGGGAAATAAATATCCCAATCTCATTCTCTGTCCACCCTATTATCTCCTGCCAGTGTCTCCCATTGGCCAAACCCAACCAGAAGTTCAATGACTGGGGAGCCGCTTGATGATCCGCAGAGGTTTCAGCCTCCTGGGGCACAGAGCCAGGGGAGGCTGGGGATAGATCTGGAGAGGCAACTGGAGAATATTCAGCACAACTATATGCCAAGCTCCAGGCTAGATACTGGGGACACACTTGTGGGCAAATCACTCATCATCCCTGGTTCAAGTCCCTACTAGGAGAGATAGTCAACATCACACAAGTATTGAAAGTCCAGCTCTGATAAGTCTTGCAAAAGACAAGCATGTGATGCTACTGAAGCATGTAATGAGAGCTAAGATCTATCAAGCATCTTCTGTGTGTCTGGTTGTATCCTAAACATTTGATGTGTAAACTCTGATAACCTCACATTAAGTGATGCAGTACATACCACTCCCATTTGTAGATGACTGAAGCATTGTGAGGCTTCTTAACGTTACCAAAGCCCTATGGCTAGTGAGTGGTGGACTGATTTGAACAGACATTTGGGCTCAGACCCAAGCGATGTGTGTGCCAAAGAGGTTTGACCAACACCGTGTTACAAGATCCTTGAGGTGTTGCTTTTCCAGCCAGAAACCTCTGTGGCCAGTGGTGCCTTTGCCTGAGTTTTCCTCAGGCCCACTGGGCTTGTTCTGTCCACTCGGCCTGGCAGGCTGCGCTCAGCTCACGCTACCAGCATGGGATCCCACATCTGCCAAGGGTGAGCCAGGCATGGAGTAATGAGGGGTATGTGAGCGAGTGAGCATGAGGTCCAACCACTGCACACAGCCAGGCACCCCAGCTGCTGTGGCAGGGCAGGCAGCTCCAGGCACTGGCACAGGCGCCGGCTCCATGCAAGGCTGCAACTGGATCAGATGTACCACAAGCAGCTTCCACTGCAGTTACCCACATCTGGACAAGGGGAACATGGTGGTGCCCAGAAGCTTGGAGACACCAGGAACCGCAGAGCCCCAAAGAGGGTGTCACAGCTCTGGCCTGGGGAGCTCCAAGGTCTGGGCTCCCAGAAGGGCTACAGCTCTTCTCTCCTTCTCATCGCCTGCCACATGGCAAGTGGGGGGCATGTTTCAGCCCTGTTTGTATTACAGCTGTTTGAGTCTTGCCATTCAGCGTGTCCCGAGTTTTTGTCCTGCCTCCAGGAGGAATGAGGTATGCAGACAACTGCAGGGTGAGCAAGACAGAGGGGAGCTTCACCAAGTGACAAAACAGCTCTCAGGAGACCCGGAGTGGGTAGCTGTTTTCCACAGGCAGGTCGTCCCAACAAGTGTGAGTCTGCCTGAGTCCAGGGTTTTTAATGGGCACAGAAGGGAGGAAGTGCATGCTGATTGGTCCATGAGTGGCCATGGGTGGGCCTGGAAAAAGCACCATAAGTTCTCACTCTGGGCTGCCAACTCCACCCTGAACTGGCAGCCCGGTCCCCAGGCTTCAGGCCATTCCTGGATCGAAGTGGGGGTTTCAACAAGACCCCACCCCTTTCTGCCCAGGAACCTGTCTGCCTCCTGCTACCGACCTGCTGTCCATGGTATGGTGCCCAGGCTGTTTGTGTCAAAGGGCACCTGCAGGCCTGTGCCAAGCTGCCCCTAACCACCTCCCAGCCTCCCTCCCAAAGGAGGGGACCCAAAGTTGGCACCCAAAGCCCAGAGAGGGGTGAGGCGGTGGTGGGGCTGGCATGTCAGTGCCACCCTGAGTGCACACAAATTCGGCCGGGTTATGACAGTATCATCTGGGCTTGGCTTCCACTTTGCTCTGAAATTATAGTGGGTGCCAGGAGTAGGGAGAGGCCAGGGAGTGGGAGCAGGCACTTCTGAGCCTGCAGGGGCAGGGGGGCTTCTGGGGCCCTGAGAGCACAGGGATGCCTGGGTCCAGAGCCACGGCTGGGTGGCTGCAGCTGTGCCCAGGAGCGCAGGGCTCTTGCCCCACCAATTAAGTAGGGCACGGGGCCCTCGCCTGTTCCTTGCTCCTGCCGGCCCCGTGGAGTATGCAAACCCAGCCGTGTCTCCCCCACTGCAGCTGGCATGTTCACATCCGCTGCTCCAGATGGGCCGCCTCTGCCATCAATCCCCCCTCTGAAGAGGTACATCTGCCATTAGGATAGGAACAATGACTGTTCTTAACTGCTTCATGTTGACAAAGGGCATTGTTTTGGGAAAAGTTGCAGTCAGAGATTCTCTCAGAGGCCTATCTAGGGTCCCCAGTTAAATGGAGCCGTTGTCCGAGGCTCCCTTTGAATGACCATTTGGACTCTGATGGCCTGAAGGTGAGAAGAGACAAACCAGGTTATTAGAAGACATGGATCAAAATGAAACAAGGGGATAGGGACAGCTAAAAAATCCCGAGGCTGCCAACACACCCAGATAACTGGTGGCTACAGTTGTAGTATATATAGGTGGCTAAGATTTGGGTGCATGGGGTATGACTCTAGTTAGCTCCTTTTGTCTCTTTCCCCAAAAAGGAGACCTCTGGGTTATGGGCACCCCGTTTACCCAGATGATGATCTGGCACGATTTGCAGGATAATTACCCAGAATTACAATATTGATCCAGATTTTTACATTACTCATCCCTTTTGTATCTTCTGAGCTGCAGCCAGAGTTCAAGTTCAAAGTCATGAGAATATGGGCCTTAAAGTGACAGGGATGTTAAATGAGAAGTAGATCTGAATTAGTGTCCAGGTGAAAATGGAAGTAAAATTCAAGCACAGTTTCAAGGTCTAGGTCAAGTTAAAGGTTAAGGTAAGTTCTAGGAAATTTCAAGCTTGAATTTCAGTCAGGAGCAATATGAAGGTTAAGTTCAAAGGCCAAGGTCTAAATCAAGTTCAAGTTCAAATCAGAGCTACACTTGCTCTGCATGTGAAGTGGTCCAGAGGTTTTCATCAAAATCAAGGAGAAATTTAAGGTACCGGTCAACTTCAAGTGTGCACATAAGGCTACATCTGGTAGATGGTAATAATAAAAGGATAGGAAGAAAGTCTTAACCGGTCAATAAAAGATCAAAATCAGTGCCAAAGTCAAAGTCAAGATTATATTCAACTTTGCAATTAGTGCTGTATATGATCTGGTTATTGTTCAAAAATAGGATGAGTGTTAGAACTACAGCAAAGCTCAAGGTCAAGATTAGTGTCAAGTTAAAGATCAAGTTCCAAATTTGTGCTAGACATGGCCTGGACATAAGGTGGGAAACAGGATTTTGTCTGAGTTGAGATCAATTCAAGGTCAAGGTAAAATTTAAAGTCAGCAACAAAGGGAAGATCAACACCAATGTCATATAAAAATCAAAATTGAAATAAAAATCAAGGCCAAGTTCAAGTAAATGTGAAAGGAATGTCATCTAGATGGTGGAGAATGAGTGTACAAAGAGTGATTGTCAAGTACACAAAATTTGGTGTCACAGAAGTTAAAGTTAGATGAGAGAACAAATATGCAAAAAGTGACTGCTGGATTACACAGTAAGTGTACATGAGTGGAGGTTCAATAGCACCTAGTAAGTTTGACAGGATTTGTTGAATGACACAGTGAGTGTGCAAAGCATGAAAGTTGTAAGGTGCTGAATGAGTTTAATTTTTTTTTATTATTATACTTTAAGTTCTAGGGTACATGTGCACAACGTGCAGGTTTGTTACTTAGGTATACATGTGCCATGTTTGTTTGCTGCACCCATTAACTCGTCATTTACATTAGGTATTTCTCCTAATGCTATCCCTCCCCCTGCCCCCTACCCCATGACAGGTCCCCGTGTGTGATGTTCCCCGCCCTGTGTCCAAGTGTTCTCATTGTTCAATTCCCACCTATGAGTGAGAACGTGCGGTGTTTGGTTTTCTGTCCTCCTAAGTTCTTTGTACATTCTGGATATTAGCTCTTTGTCAGATGGACAGATTGCAAAAACTTTCTCCCATTCTGTAGGCTGCCTGTTCACTTTGATGACAGTTTCTTTTGCTGTGCAGAAGCTCTTTAGTTTAATTAGATCCCATTTGTCTATTTTGGCTTTTGTTGCCATTGCTTTTGGTGTTTTAGACATGAAGTCTTCGCCCATGCATGTGTCCTGAATGGTATTGCCTAGGTTTTCTTCTAGGGTTTTTATGGTTTTAGGTCTTAGGTTTAAGTCTTTAATCCATCTTGAGTTAATTTTTGTATAAGATGTAAGGAAAGGGTCCAGTTTCAGTTTTCTGCATATGGCTGGCCAGTTTTCCTGACACCATTTATTAAATAGGGTATCCTTTTCCCATTGCTTTTGTCAGGGTTGTCAAAGATCAGATGGTTGTAGATGTGTGGCATTATTTCTGAGGCCTCTGTTCTGTTCCATTGGTCTATGTATCTGTTTTAGTACCAGTACCATGCTGTTTTGGTTACTGTAGCCTTGTGGTATAGTTTGAAGTCAGGTAGCATGATGCCTCCAGCTTTGTTCTTTTTGCTTAGGATTGTCTTGGCTATACGGGCTGTTTTTTGGTTCCATATGAAATTTAAAGACTTTTTTCTAATTCTGTGAAGAAAGTCAATGGTTGCTTGATGAGGAGAGCGTTGAATCTATAAATTACTTTGGGCAGTATGGCCATTTTCACAATATTGATTCTGTCTATCCATGAGCATGGAATGTTCTTCCATTTGTGTCCTCTCTTATTTCTTTGAGCAGTGGTTTGTAGTTCTCCTTGAAGAAGTCCTTCACAGCCCTTGTAAGTTGTATTCCTAGGTATTTTATTCTCTTTGTAGCAGTTGTGAATGGGAGTTCACTCATGATTTGGCTCTCTGTTTGTCTGTTATTGGTGTATAGGAATGCTTTTGATTTTTGCATATTGATTTTGTATCCTGAGACTTTGCTGAAGTTGCTTATCAGCTTAAGGAGATTTTGGGCTGAGACAATGGGGTTTTATAAATATATAATCTTGTCATCTGCAAACAGAAAACTTGACGTCCTCTCTTTCTATTTGGATACACTTTATTTCTTTCTCTTCCTTGATTGCCCTGGCCAGAACTTCCAATACTATGTTGAATAGGAGTGGTGAGAGAGGGCATCCTTGTCTTGTGCCAGTTTTCAAAGGGAATGCTTCCAGCTTTTGCCCATTCAGTATGATATTGGCTGTGGGTTTGTCATAAATAGCTCTCATTATTTTGAGATACATTCCCCATCAATACCTAGTTTATTGAGTTTTTAGCATGAAGGGGTGTTGAATTTTATCGAAGGCCTTTTCTGCATCTATTGAGATAATCATGTGGTTTTTGTCATTGGTTCTTTTATGTGATGGATTACATTTATTGATTTGCATATATTGAACCATGCTTGCATCCCAAAGATGAAGCCAACTTGATAGTAGTGGATAAGTTTTTTGATGTGCTGCTGGATTCAGTTTGCCAGTATTTTATTGAGGATTTTCACATTGATATTCATCAGGGATATTGGCCTGAAATTTTTTTTTGTTGTGTCTCTGCCAGGTTTTGGTATCAGGATGATGCTGGCCTTATAAAATGAGTTAGGGAGGAGTCCCTCGTTTTCTATTGTTTGAAATAGTTTCAGAAGAAATGGTGCCAGCTCCTCTTTGTGCCTGTGGTAGAAATCAGCTGTGAATCTGTCTGATCCTGGGCTTTTTTTTGGTTGGTAGGCTATTACATAATAAAATAAAAACGTGTTATTGGTCTATTCAGGGATTCAACTTCTTCCTGGTTTAGTCTTGGGAGGGTGTATGTGTCCAGGAGTTTATCCATTTCCTCTAGACTTTCTAGTTTATTTGCATAGAGGTGTTTATAATATTCTCTGATGCTAGTTTGTATTTCTGTGGGATCAGTGGTGATATCCCCTTTATCATTTTTTATTGTGTCTATTTGATTCTTCCCTCTTTTCTTCTTTATTAATTGGCTACCAGTCTATTTTGTTGATCTTTTCCAAAAAAACAGCTCTTGGATTCATTTTTTAAAGGGTTTTTTGTGTCTCTATCTCCTTCAATTCTGCTCTGATCTTAGTTATTTCTTGTCTTCTGCTAGCTTTTGAATTTGTTTGCTCTTGTTCCTCTAGCTCTTTTAATTGTGATGTTAGAGTGTCGATTTTAGATCTTTCCTGCTTTCTCTTGTGGGCATTTAGTGCTATAAATTTCCCTTTAAACACTGCCTTAGCTGTGTCTCAGAGATTCTGGTATGTTGTGACTTTGTTCTCAGTGGTTTCAAAGAACTTATTTATTTCTGCCTTAATTTCATTATTTCCTAGCAGTCATTCAGGAGCAGGTTGTTCAGTTTCCATGCAGTTGTGTGATTTTGAGTGAGTTTCTTAATCCTGAGTTCTAATTTGATTGCACTGTGGTCTGAGAGACTGTTATGATTTCCATTCTTTTGCATTTGCTGAGGAGTGTTTTACTTCCAATTATGTGGTCAATTTTAGAATTAATGTGATGTGGTGCTGAGAAGAATGTATATTCTGCTGACTTGGGATGGAGAGTTCTGTAGATGTCTATTAGGTATGCTTGTTCCAGAGCTGAGTTCAAGTCCTGAATATCCTTGTTAATTTTCCATCTCATTGATCTAATATTGACAGTGGGGTGTTAAAGTCTCCCACTATTATTGTGTGGGAGTCTAAGTCTCTTTGTAGGTCTCTAAGAATTTGCTTTATGAATCTTGTGCTTCTGTACTGGGTGCATATATATTTAGGATAGTTAGCTCTTCTTGTTGCATTGATCCCCTTATCATTATGTAATGCCCTTCTTTGTCTTTTTTGATCTTTGCTGGTTTAAAGTCTGTTTTATCAGAGACTATGATTGCAACCCCTGCTTTTTTTTTTTCTTTCCATTTTCTTGGTAAAGATTCCTCCATCCCTTTATTTTGAGCCTATGTGTGTCTTTGCATGTGAGATGGGTCTCCTGAATGCAACACACCGATGGGTCTTGACTGTTTATCCAATTTGCCAGTCTGTGTCTTTTAACTGGGGCATTTAGTCCATTTACATTTAAGGTTAATATTGTTATGTGCGAATTTGATCCTGTCATTATGATGCTAGCTGGTTATTTTGTCCATTATTAGTTAATGAAGTTTCTTCATAGTGTCGATGGTCTTTACAATTTGGTATGTTTTTACAGTGACTGGTACCTGTTGTTCCTTACCATGTTTAGTGCTCCCTTCAGGAGCTCTTGTAGGGCAGGCCTGGTGGTGACAAAATCTCTCAGCATTTGCTTGTCTGTAAACAATTTTATTTCTTCTACATTTATGAAGCTTAGTTTGGCTGGATATGAAATTCTGGGTTGAAAATTCTTTAAGAATGTTGAACATTGGACCCCACTCTCTTCTGGCTTGTAGGGTTCCTGCAGAGAGATCCACTGTTGGTCTGATGGGCTTCCCTTTGTGGGTAACCTGACCTTTCTCTCTGGCTGCCCTTCATATTTTTTCCTTCATTTCAACCTTGGTGAATCTGACAATTATGTGTCTTGGGTTGCTCTTCTCAAGGAGTATCTTTGTGGTGTTCTCTCTATTTCCTGAAATTGAATGTTGGCCTGTCTTGCTAGGTTGGGGAAGTTCTCCTGGATAATATCCTGAAGAGTGTTTTCCAGCTTGGTTCCATTCTCCCTGTCACTTTCAGGTAGATCAATCAAACATAGATTTGGTCTTCTCACATAGTCCCATATTTCTTGGAGGCTTTGTTTGTGCCTCTTTATTCTTTTTTCTCGAATCTTGTCTTCTCACTTTATTTCATTAAGTTGATCTTCAATCTCTGATATCCTTTCTTCCACTTGATTGATTCGGCTATTGACACTTGTGTATGCTTCAGGAAGTTCTTGTGCTGTGTTTTTCAGCTCCATCAGGTCGCTTATGTTCTTCTCTAAACTGGTTATTCTAGTTAGCAATTCGTCTAACCTTTTTTCAAGGTTCTTAGCTTCCTTGCATTGGGTTAGAACATGGTCCTTTAGCTCGGAGGAATTTGTTATTACCCACCTTCTGAAGCCTACTTCTGTCAGTTTGTCAAACTCATTCTCCATCCAGTTTTGTTCCCTTGCTGGTGAGAAGTTGTGATCCTTTGGAGGAGAAGAGGCATTCTGGTTTTTGGTATTTTCAGCCTTTTTGCACTGATTTCTCCCCATCTTTGTGGATTTATCTACCTTTGATCTTTGATGTTGGTGACCTTTGAATGGGATCTCTGAGTGGATGTGCTCTTCCTTTCTGTTTGTTAGTTTTCCTTCTAACAGTCAGGCCCCTTTGCTACAGGTCTGCTGGAGTTTGCTGGAGGTCCACTCCAGACCATTTGCCTGGGCATCACCAGCAGAGGCTGCAGAACAGCAAAGATTGCTGCCTGTTCTTTCCTCTGGAAGCTTCATCCAGGGAGGCACCTGCCAGATGCCAGCCAGAGCTTTCCTGTATGAGGTGTCTGTCAGCCCCTACTGGGAGTTGTCTCCTAGTCAGGATATGCGGGGGTCAGGCACCCACTTGAGGAGGCAGTATGACCCTTAGCAGAGCTCGAATGCTGTGTTGGGAGATCCACTGCTCTCTTCAGAGCCATCTGGCAGAAACATTTAAGTCTGCTGAAATTGCGCCTACAGGCACTCCTTTCCCCAGGTGCTCTGGCCAAGGGAGATGGGAGTTTTGTCTAAAAGTCCCTGACTGGGGCTGCTGCCTTTTTTTCAGAGATGCCCTGCCCAGAGAGGGCAAATCTGGCAGTCTGGCCACAGCAGCCTTGCTCAGCTGCAGTGGGCTCTGCCCAGTTTGAACTTCCCAGTGGCTTTGTTTACACTGTGAGGGTAAAACCGCCTACTCAAGCCTCAGCAATGGCGGATGCCCCTCCCCGCACCAAGTTCAAGTGTCCCAGGTTGATCTCTGACTGCTGCTGTGCTGGCAGCGAGAATTTCAAGCCAGTGGATCTTAGTTTGCTGGGCTCCACAGGGATGGGACCACTGGGCCAGACCACTTGGCTCCCTGGCTTCAGCACCCTTTCCAGGGGAGTGAATGGTTTTGTCTCACTGTCTCACTGGCATTCCAGGCACCACTGGGGTATGGGAAAAAACAAACAAACAAACAAACAAAAAACCTTGTGCAGCTATTTCGGTGTCTGCCTAAACGGCCACCCAGTTTTGTGCTTGAAACCCAGGGCCCTGGTGGGGTAGGCACTGGAGGGAATCTCTTGGTCTGCAGGTTGTGAAGACCATTAGGAAAAGTGCAGTATCTGGGCCAGAGTGCACAGTTCCTCAGGTTCAGTCCCTTACAGCTTCCCTTGGGTAGGGGAAAAAATTCCCCGACCCCTGGCACTTCCAGGGTGAAGCAACACCCCACCCTGCTTTGGCTCGCCCTCCGTGGGCTGCACCCACTGTCCAACCAGTCCCAATGAGATGAACCAGGTACCTCAGTTGGAAATGCAGACATCATCCACCTTCTGCATTGATCTCGCTGGGAGCTGCAGACTGGAGCTGTTCCTATTCAGCCATCTTGCCAGCAATCCGATGTCATTTTTTTCTTTTATTCATCTTCTCAAACTGAAACTCTGTACCAATCAAACAATACCTTTCCATCCCCTCTTCTCCCTGACCCTAACAACTACCATCCTAGTTTCTATGAATTTGACTACTCTAGAAACTTTATATAAATGGAATAATACAATATTTGTCCTTTTGTGACTGGCTCATTTCACTTAGCATAATGTCTTCAAGCTTCATCTATATTGTAGCATGTGTCAAAATGTTTCTTCCTTTTTGAGGCCAAATAATATTCCATTGTATGTATGTACCATATTATTCACTGTTTTAATTAATATGACACATCCTAAAAATCCATAATTAGAATTTAATTCATATATTAAATTTATTTTATGTAAAATGTCAAGCAAACAATACATATTTGCTTAATATGTGTCTACTTAAGGTGTCACCTTACGTCTACTTAAGGTGAAAAAGAAATTGAGATATTTTATACCAGAAGTAACTACTACACTAAGTTCAGACTATATTAATCCCCTAAACATGTTCTATAGTCCCAAATTCTTTGAAACATGCAAGTTAATTCAAGATACAGAACAGAGTTCTTAACTCTGGTTCCTTTTATGTACATTCTTTAGAATGCCTGATTAGACCAGCAAATAAAAACTCTACCTTTCTCTTTATCTACATTTCATTGTCTTAATCTTTCTCTTTAGACTTACATAGCACTGTTGTTTTAATTTTTTTTTGTTTTAAAAGTGACATAATGCATTACCTTTTGTGTAGAAAAACAGGAAAAAATAGGCATTTGTTTTTACCTGCATCCAATATCTTGGGAGTTATGCCAGAAACAGTTAATCACGGTTGCCTCTGGGGAGAGAAACTGAGTATCTGGGGGACAGAGCAAGAAGGGACACTTTCCATGGTATACTATTTTATATCTTAATAACTTTATATCAGATAAATATAATCTCTATTCAAAATAATTTTAAATAAACATGAGTTAAAGTCCCTGATTCCCCCTAGTTCCACCCTCCAGATGTAGTCACTGTTGGCAGTTTCATTTATAATTTCTCTTGACATATTTACATATTTCATCTCAAGATAGCTTTGAGCAGTAACTACCAAACTTTCTGAAGTTATATATTCTATTATATGCTTGAATATGTGCTCCATCCTTCTAAGAATGTCACTGAGAATACATTTTTTAAAAATTGGGTTGATAAGAGTTATACTTCTTGAGATAACTTGGATTATGATGGAGGGTCATGAAGCCAGCAGTGAGAACCAACAATGTAGGAAATAAGACCTTGTGCAACATCACTCCACTGGTCTCTGTGTCACACTCTCAGGGTCTTTCCCTTTGGTATATCTATGTCAATGTCCTCGCTGGAATTATAATAAAAAATCCAAGCCATGACACGATAATACTACACCCTGGATCGAGTCCAAAAACAACTACCACAATTATTCTTTCAAAAAAAAAATTTTTTTTTTTTGAGACAGTTTCGCTCTTTATTTTGCCCAGGCTAGAGTGCAATGGCGCAATCTCAGCTCACCACAACCTCTACCTCCTGGGTTCAAGCAATTCTCCTACCTCAGCCTCCCGAGTAGCTGGGATTACAGGCATGCACCACCATGCCTGGCTAATTTTGTATTTTTTAGTAGAGTCAGGATTTCTCCATGTTGGCCAGGCTGGTTTTGAACTCCCGACCTCAAGTGATCCGCCTGCCTCAACCTTCCAAAGTTGCTGGGATTACAGGCATGAGCCACCGCACCCGGCTGAAAAAAAATTTTTTTAAATTACACTGTCTAAGGTACATGTCTGGCATAACTATAAGATTATATATGGCGTTTCTCAAAAAAATATACACAAGGCTATATTATAGAAAATCTGGTAAAGAAAATTACCCATGATAAAAGCACCTTGAGACAGTAGCTATCATATTGGAACAATTCCTTTCCCTTTTTTTTGTAGTTTCTACTATGAAATAATAGAACAAAGAAGTCCTATATATGCTTCACTCAGATTCCGTGACCCTTGACATTTTCCATTTTCCATGTTCTCTCTCAATATATATACACAGCATTACTTTTTGCCTGAACCATTAGAGTTAAGTTGCAGATATACTACTCCTTTACGCCTAAATAGTTCCTAAAAACAAGACCATTCTCTAATATAACCACAGTATAATTATCAAAACCAGGAAATTAACATTGATACAGAATTATGATCTAATGTTTAGACCTTATTCGCATGTTGCCAATTATCCCAATACTGTCCTTTACCAAAAAAAAAAAAAAAAAAAAATCCCTCTGGTTCACGCCAAATCCAGGATCACATGTTGCATTAAATTGTCATAGCTCTTTAGTCTCCTTTAATCTATAACAGTTCCTCAGGCTGTCATTCATTGTCTGTTATAACCTTGACATATTTAAAGAGACTAAGCCAGTTATTTTGTACAGTGTCCCTCTGGACATTTAGATTTGTCTGATGTTTACCTATGATTAGACACAGGTCATGCATTTTTGGCAGGAATCCACAAAAGAGGTATGTTCTTCTCAATACAATAAATAGACACATGTCAGTTTGTCCCATTATTGATGATGTAAACTTTATTACCTAAGATGGTGTCTGCCAGGTTTTTTATTGTAGTTTCTACTTTTATCTTTGTAGTTGTTAAGCATTTTGTGAAGAGACACTTTGAGACTATATAGATATCCCAATCATCAAACTTTCACCCCATAGTTTTAGCATCCATTGATGATTCTTGGCTGAATCAATTGTTTGACAAATGGTGATTTTCTAACTATGTAATTCCTTCTACATTTATTAGTTGGCACTCAACTTTAGGGAAGCACTTTTTCTTTCTTCCTTGTTAGTGGGGACTCACTGATTCCTATTTTCTTCAGTGGGTTATGATCCCTTATTATCACTTTATTTTGATGCTCAAATTGTCTCAAATTTGGTCACTGGGAGCCCCTTGAAGTTGACTCCTGTATCATTTTAACATGCCCCCATTACTTTTTGAGCCGTTCCTTACTTTCTACAACAAGGTGCTCCCAGTTCATCTTTTTTTTAATAATTGCCACAAGGGTATTTAAAATGAGATCTACCTTCTCAACAAAATGTAGTATTAACTATAGACATGATATTGTACAGCAGATCTCAAGAATTTCTTCATCTCACATAAATGTAACTTTATACTCGCTGAATAGCAACGCCATCTCTCTCTTCTAACAGCCCCTAGGAACCACCATTCTGTTCTGTTTCTATGAGTTTTAACTATTTTAGATACTTTATATAAGTAAAATCATGCAGTATTTGTCCTTCGGTGACTAGCTTATTTCACTTAGCATAATCTCTTCAAGGTTTATCTCTGTTATTGCATATGACAGCTATTTCCTTCTTTTTAAAGGTTGAATAATAGTCCATTGTATGTATATACCATATTTTATCTATTCATCTGTAGATAGACATTTACGTTGTTCCTACATCTTGGCTATTGTGAATAGTGCTGCAATGAACACAAGAGTGCAAATATCTCTTCTATATCCTGATGTCAATTCTTTTGGATAAATGCCCAGAAGTAGAATTGCTGGGTGATATAGTTCTATTTTTAATTTGGTGAGGAATCTCCATATTGTTTTCCATAGCGGCTATACCATTTTACATTCCCACTGACAGTGTACAAGGGTTCCAATTCTTCCAAATCCTTGCCAATACTTGTTTTTGTTTTTTCAATAAGTCATCCTAACAGGTGTTAGGTGATAGCTCATTGTGGTTTTAATTTGCATTTCCTTGATGATTAGTGATGTTGAGCATCTTTTTATATACCTGTTGGTCCTCTGTACGTCTTCTTTGGAAAAATGTCTATTCAAATCCTTTTTTCATTTTTTAACCAGATCATGTGTTGTTCTGCTTTTGAATTACAGAAATTCCTTATATGTATTTTGGATATTAATTATTTATCAGATACATGGCTTGGATTTCTCCCATTCTGTAGATTGCCTTTTCACTCCATTAATCATTTCCTGTGCTGTGCAGAAGCTTTTTAGTTTGATGTATCCATGCTCTTGTTATATTACCCCTGCTGAGCCCTGGAGTTGGTCATTTCTCCAAGACACCATGACTCCTGAGTGGACAGTGGTACTTGGAAACCAAGATCTAGGTAATAGATGTGTTCTTTGCTATTGGGGCTTCCAATCTTTTTTCATATGCATTTTTTACTTAGTCATATTAACTAGATATTTGCAATTTTGAATCTTGTGTTTTCTACTTTTAAATCTTTTTCATATTAATACTCAAAAATGTTTAATGGTTGTATAATATTTCTTTCAGTGGAAATAATATAATATGGTCTTGGTTTGTTTCATATTTTTCATAATTAAAAAAACCTGGAATAAACCTTTCTACCTCTTGAAAATAGCCTTCTCATATTTAGGATTAAAAGGAAAATTACTTGGTGAAAGGTTATTGGCAATTTAATAACTCTTGATACAAACTGCAAAGCTGCCCTCCAAAAGGAGTGTCCTGATCACAATACAGGAGAATCAGTTTGCTTTATTTTACACTTACTTCTATGGGGTTATTATCACTAAACTTTTAATTTTGCTATTTGAGAATCATATAAGCATTTCTTGGTAGTCATATCTCCTACCAAGAAGTAGAAGATAATACTGCCCTTGTAGAATGACTTAGAGTGTACTAAGGTCTTTCATTTCCACTTAATCCATACCCTGTTATTATTTCTGTGAGGTAGGAACCTAAATTTCAGAAAAGTGGTTTGTTCAAAGTCATACATCTACTAGGTAAAATGTCTAAAAGAAGAATGGACTCTGGCATCAGCTTTGTGAGTCTGAATCTTGATTCCACAGCTGTGTAACCGTTAGGAAGTTATTTGAACCCTCCAGCCCTCAATTTCCTCATGTGTAAAAGACGGATAATGGTACCTACCTCATAACGATATTGCGACTATGAAATGGGTTATTCTATGTAATACATAAAAGCACTTAGAGTAGTATCTGCCACATAAGTCCTATCTAAATGTTAGCTGCTGTTATCATTAAGACGGTGGCAAACTACGTGTTTTCAAGGGAACTAAATTCTGTTGCATGTCTACGCCAATTGTGTGATGGATGTTTTTACCGGGTTCTCTCATTTAACCTTCCCAATTCTTTGAGACAGAATTTTATGCTTGTTTCTGCCTATTTTGCAGCTTAGGAATAGTAAGTTCCGAGAAGTAAAAAGTAGTGGAATCCCAATGTGCAAATAACTGAAGCTAGGAGAGCTTAAGTCACTGGACCCAGCGGCGAAGGCTGGGACTTGAACCCGGGCCTGACCCGAAAGCCGGCGCTCTAGAGGGCTACGACGATTTAAACAGAAACACATCTAGAGACCAAGCGGCTGTGTTACGAAGGTAAGATTAGGTGTTTCCCGCACCTCTGTCGCCGCACTTAAATGTCGCCGCACGGTCTCTTTTTTCGAGCGGAGTTTTACAAGTTTCTGGCCCGAAAACCCCCCTGTCCCTCTCCATCCCCACAGTGGACTCCTCAGGTCCTCAGCCCTCACCCGGCCCAGTCGAGATCCGGACATGACCATCTCTCGCAGCCTCAGAAAAGCCCAGACCGAGGTAAGTGAAGCCTCACAGTAAAAGCAATTAACCTCCGTGGGCTCCCGGACCTTCTTGGCCCGCCCCCCGAGCTTCCGCTTCCGGAAAGGATCACGCCGAAGGCCGCACTTCATAGTCTCCGACGCACCTCCAAGCCCTTTCTCCTGCTCTAGGCCCAGCGCCTTGGACGTGCACAGTGGATCCCTCCCGGCTTCCCGGCTTCCCGTCTCGTCACCCTCTGGTAGGGGGTGGGAGAAGCCAATAGACGGCAAATGGGGCGGGGGCGAGGCATGGCTGGGGCGGAGCCGCCGAGAAAAGGGTTAAGAGGCTGTTCCAGGGCTTGCGGTGGGGGTTCGGGACGAGGACCCGCCAGCGCCAGAGGAAGGGACAGGAGTAGGAGGCGGATAGGTTTCAGAAGGAATTGCGCGCAACTTTTTGGATTTTCGCTCTTTATTTTTAGTTTGGCATCGTGTGCCTTTTGGATGATTTTGTTCTTGATATTCTATAAAAATAAGACCTCCGGGTTGTTATCTTGCGTAGATGTGATGCCAATTTCAGAATTATTCCCTGTGGTCACTGATCTCAGAACGATGCTCGTTAGTTGGGATTTTGGGTTTACTTCCATGCGTACTTGTCTCCTCTTGTGTTGAGGTAATTACTTTTGATGAAGAATGACACAACATTCTTAGTATTGGCATGTGCACTCATTTTAATGAGGATTTTAGTCATTGGTTTTGGGGTTTAGGAATTGGGTTTTGGGTTGATGATTTAAATCAAGTTGAAGAGAGAGAACTCAGTTGATTCCATTTCAACTGTCGCCCAGGCTAGAGTGCTGTGGTGCCATCGCAGCTCACTGCAACCTTCGCCTCCCGGTTTCCAGCGGGATTCTCCTGCCTCAGCCTCCTGAGGAGCTGGGATTACAGATGCGCTCCACCACAGGCGGCTAATTTTTGTATTTTTAGTAGAGACGGGGTTTCACCATGTTGGCCAGGCTGGTCTCAAACTCCTGACCTCAGGTGATCTGCCCACTTTGGCCTCCCAAAGTGCTGGGATTACAGGCGTGAGCCACCATGCCCAGCCTCATTTCTTTTTAATGGAGAAAAGAGCTACCCTTTAAAAGTCTGTTACAATTAATGTCAAAGCCCAGGAACTAAAATATGTCCACCAATATATCACACACTTATCCTGAGTGATTTTAGGAAACTTGAGTATTTCACAGATTTAGTTTTGAATTAGATCAAACTGTGAAAACCTCTCCTTTCCTTCCCCAGCCCTCACATAACTTCATAACTTTCTAACATATTCACCTGAAATTAAGGGGTTTTTTTTTAGTTAAGTTGATTTTTAAAAATTCATGTTAACTTTTCTTAGTACATGTTTATTTTAGAAAATATAGATAAGCAAAAAGGAAAAGACCACCCATAACCCCATTGCCCATGAGTTATCACTCTGAACAGCTTGGTGCATTCCCTTCAAGATTTTTTCCACCTACGTATATATGTATAAATGTATTACAACAATATGAAATAATAGGTATTACTGTAACATGAGTGTTTTCTCTTAATATCTAATCAACATTGTTTCTCATTAATCTACAGTTATAAAATGGCTGCCTGGTGTTCCATGATTCATTTCCCTAGTGTTGGGAATGTTATGCCCCCACCCCACTGTTCATTTTGTTATTTGCTATTATAAATAATGTTGCAGTGAGCTGAGATCTGCAAATGAACTAGAGAGTGGAGAGCAGAGTATTCTAAAGATGTGGAGACAGCACGATGCTGAGAAAGAGAAACCCAGAGAGGCTCTTGCTGCTGAAGTATAGACAGTGGGGATGGAAATGTATGTAGGGCCAGACTATACAGTCCTCATAGGCTACATGATTTGGCTTATTATCCTAAGGCCATTGGGAATATGTAAAAGTTCAAGCAGGGGGCACAGTGAACTGACTGGGGTTTTACAAAGATCCATGGCTGTAGTGTAGAGCAGGAATCTGAAATCTACAGTCCCTGGCTAAATTCAGTCTGCCATTCTTGGATACAGCCTGAGAACAGTTTTCACATTTTCAAGTAGTTTTTTTTAAGTCAAAGGAATAATATTTTGTGATGTGAAAAGTTACCTGAAAATCATCTCAGTGTTATAAAGTTTTATTGGAACACAGTCACACTAATGTGTTTACACATTATCTGTGCTACAACTGCCAAAGTTGAGTATTTGTGATAGAGACCATCTAGCCGGCCAAGCCTAAGATATTTACTATCTGTGCCTTTACAGAAGTTTACTGATCACTAGCATAGAGGGTGCTTGGGGGAAAGGCAAGTATGGGTGTGAGCAAGTTCTCTCCTCCTGCATCCATTCTCTGTCCTCCCCTTGGACCGACATCAGTCAGACATGCCCTCCAGCTTCAGGTTCTGTTTAGTCGATAGAAGAGGGAGAGAATGGGATATTCCTGCTATCTCAGCACCATTTGGCTGATGCACTGGCCCTCTGCATCATCAGGGGAGCCCCTGGAGCTCCAGTCTTCTCACACTGTAATAACATGTCCTTCTCTTTGTCTCTTCAGTCTTAGGGATGATAACGGTTTGCTAGTCCCTGGGTGCCTCAACCCCCTTGTTGTTTTCCTTGTCCATTCTGTAAAACTTTTAATTATCTTCAAAACTCTAGATTGTCTTCTGTTCCCTTTGAGGACCAGATTGATAGAAAGTCCAGATGAAATATATTGGTTGCTGGGAGGGGATGAGGGGACCTAAGGGAGGTGGTGGTGAGGGAACGTGAAGAGGACATATTTGAGAGATGCATAGGAGGTAAAATGGAGAGGACTTGGTGATAGAGTTGGAAAGTAAGGCAGGGGGAGGTATTTGTTGACCCTGGTTTCTGGGTTTTGTATCTTGGCAGATGGTGGGAGAGATCCACATTTAGTAAGGAAGCTTATGAACTCATTTCTCTCCAACATTTTATTATGAAAAAAATGCAAACCAGGAAAGTCATTTTTGGATTTGTTAAATTAGGGAGTACTTTGGCGTCATCCAAGAAAAGATGTCAAGTTAGCTACTGTATAGTTGAGTCTGGAGCATGGCAAAGATATGTGGGCTGCAAATACACCTTTCTGAGTTGCCTGTGGCTTCCGAACTTGCTCTCAAATTACTTCCTCAAGAAAGCCTCTCTATCCTGCCCCTGCAAACTAGCTGTGTGCCCCATGCTACTATGTAGTAGCATCGTTTCTCACAATTATAAACTTGTGTTTAGTTATGTAATGTCTGTCTTCCTAAGTAGAATTTAATCTCTCTAAAAGCAGGGACCTCACCTTGTTCAGAGCAGTATCCCCAGTGCCTAGCACAATCCTTGCACTTGTAGGAATTTCTGAATTATTTGTTGAATAAACCAATGAATCAACCATTGTTTGGACTGCTTTGGTGCATTGGGGCTGACAGCTACTTGAATGTCCGAGGCTCGGGATTATCCAGGACTAGCCCTTTGAGCTTGGTCCGGAGGTTTAGTCCTTCTAGTATCATGGATACACAACTCTGCTTGTCTATCCAGTCTTTCATAATTCAGCACATTGAACCAATTACTTTGCATATTGGCTCACCTCTGAAGTGTGAAAGTCTCTGTTCAGGTTTGACCATGTTCCAGTTTATAGGAAATGACCAAAGTTGAAAGTATATGAAGATCTAAACTAAAAACACAGATTTATGGCCAGGATCTAAGATTCAAAAAGTAAGAGGCTATGGATAAAAAGTCACATGTTGGGAGTGTGAGCTCAGTTCTGCTTGGAAAGATCTGAGAGACTGTGCTGTTGTCTTTCCTCAAGCCATTTAGTGCTCTCTGGGGCTATTTTGAACCCAAAGGTTCTTGGCCTTTTGAGATAATATACAACTTTGAGAAATTGCTCAAAGCCTTATAATTTTTTCTTCAGAAAAATGCTAATGAGCACATTTTGGAGACATGGTTACATATATAATGTTATCAGAGGCACTCAGGAGCCTCTCCAAGAATTTCAGGTTAAGATTCCTATTCTAACCTAATTCAAAACCAGCCTTCCACATTGGGGTGTCCAGCTCCTTCTGTTGCAGGGCCCTGGTGATCCTGGAAGTTGTTGGTTAACTAGGGATGGTAGGTCCCTGATGGAATAGCATCAAGGAGAGGAAGGGCATGGAGCATAGAGAAAATGGAATTGGGCCATAATCTTTGCATTTCCCACTGAAGCTTATATATCTGCAGTCTTCACTTTAATCAAAATAGCTTAATTTAGGAAAGAAAGAGCCCACTGTTTTTGCTTTATAAAATCCTGATTTTATTGCTTCCTGAAAATTGTTTTAAAGGAGAAATACAAACCATATGTTACAAGGGCCTTCATTTGACAGTTTAACTGGGGTCATGCTAGGACTGTATAGATATTGCTGATTATGATAGGAAAGCGAGTGAGATGGGTCTGACAAGGATCTGTTGGCAGCAAGAATCAAGGGACCCCCTTTGGAATGATCCCATCACAAGGAAGAAATGGTTGGGGACAATGTGTCATGTTTGTGGGTCAGTTGTGAATTTTAATACAGCACAATGACGGTCACTTATTGCCCTGCAGACCCTGAAGACTTCTGCGTGACCCAGAGAAAGAAACATTAATAGTGATTAAAAAATGTTAAAACTTTGTTGTATTAAAATATCTGTAAGGCAGTGTAGCAGATGCAGGTGGCTTCTTACTGTGATCATCTATGACTTCCTGGTCGAGAGCCTTTTTCCTGGAGCAAAAGAAGCAAGCTGAGGCAAGCTGGAAAGGCAGAACATTAATTCACCTGGAAGAAGCCCTCAGTCAACGACAGGTGGGGATTATCCAGTGATGGATGAAGAGCTTCCTCACCCTTCGATTGGGATAACTCTGAGATGTGTTCTATGCTGTCTCCCAGAGTTCCCCAGCAGTATTGGAGTACAGGGGTAACTGGCTGGATAACACACCATTTATTAGCTTTCTTCCCATCACTATAATATCTTACTTTTCCTATCCCTATTCCCTGTTCCTGGGATCGCCTCCTAAAGAAACTATTTGCATGTAAATCTCTGTCTCAGGGATTATTTCAGGTGGGGGGGTGGGAGGAATCCCATACCTAGACAGGCACTGAGGATATATACAAGGCATCATAGGTTAGGAGTCAGACAGATCTGGATTCAAATTCTTTCTCACTAGTGACATTGAACAACTTAATTTATCTAAGATTGTTTCTTAGAGATAATGACACTGACTTCATAAGGTCATATTGTAGGGAAAAATTTGAGAATGTATAAAGCCGTGTACACAGTGGCTTACACATGGTAAGTGCTTAATAAATGTTGGGTATTATCATTAATACAGTATTTATAATATTGTTAATACAGCATAGCCCAGGTAGAGGGCAAAGCACAAAGCTGTTTTCCATCCTTGGGGTGACTGCAGAAGCAGGTTGATTGGGCAGATGTGCTGTAGATACTGTGTCCCTAGTGAGCAGCTGTGGCATAGCAATATCAATAGCTTAGAGCAAGCATTGCCCCAGTGAGCCAGGGCAGGAGAGGAGGAAGATGGTGCACACCAAGTGGTGGCTCAAAAGATGAGCAATTGGCAGTGAACAATGGTATTGCCAATTGTGCTTAGTCTCAGTAAGCACGGATAGCTACAGCACCAATAATTTCATGTCTGTGTCTAGTATACACTTGGGTCGTTGGAATTTCATTAGCCTCACTCTTGAGGGATTATGTTCAAGGCTACCAAGTCTAAGTTTCTGATTTCAACCTGTTTTCCCAAATGTACAAGGGACTCTTGCTTTTGTTACGTTTATGAACCTAATTTGTTATTTTAAGGTCTTTCAAATTGGAGCTGTCTCTTCTGTCCCCCTTTATTCCCTATTTGCAGACAAGACCATATTTCAGTTCTTTGGCCACAGTGAAAGAGAAACTGAGAGACACCAAGAATCTGAGGCAGGTTAAAGGATTTCACTCGTTCTCTAATCCTGATTAATTACAGTGTCAGGTTTCACCTGTAGTGCTTCAGCCTTCTCAAACAGCCTTAGGTTCCAGAGCAGAGAGAAATGAGGGGGCCACTCACATGTATACATATGTAACAAACCTGCACGTTGTACACATGTACCCTAGAACTTAAAGTATAATTTAAAAAATAAAGAAATGCGGGGCCACTTTGGCTAGGAAGGCAGACAGCAGGTAGGATTAGTTGTTGCCCATCCCCTGCAGGTGCAGCCCAGTGCTATGGGGGAAGAATTTGTTTCAGTCTCTTTTATTGTTTCACTCGAGTCAGAAATCAAGGACCATGGTAACATCCAATCACAATCTCCTCTTACCTTTAGACACTAATAGACAGATTTCTCCTCAATTGATGTAGAGAGACATATGCATGTAACATAACATGATTTTTGACCAAAAGCAACTTTTAAGAGGGGATAGTATTACAAATACAAGGGACTGACCCAGCGACCTTGGCACACCTGACATTAAGAACCATAATCACAGTCTGTTAATCTCATCTGTTTCCTTCGAGAAAGGAAAATCTTTAAGACCTTGTCAGAAGGTCTTAGGCTCATGTAGGGGATTTTCTCTAGTGGGTTCCATGACATCTGTATATGGTTTCAGAAAAATCCGTTGACATTGACACTTTCTGGCATACTGTTAGTTCTTCTCAAGGCCATTTGCATGAAAGTAATGTATGTTCATGGCTTTTCTTATGTTAGACTGTGAGCTCCTTGAAGGCAGAATTCAGATATTATTTGTATCTGCTCAGAAGCCAGCATAGTTCCTGGAATGTTGCCATGTTTAGCAAAAAACAAAACAAAACATTTGCTGTTTGTCTGAAATTCAAATTTAACTGGGTGTCTTGTATTTTTCCTGGCAACCCTATTCCTGGCACATAGCTAACCTCAATAAATATTGATGAGTGAGAGGATGAATGAATGACTAACACAGTACCAACAAATGGAGAAATAAACTGGTAAAAACTTCAATTGACCATATAAAAGACACTCATCTAAATTATGCCTAACAATCACAGAACAACACTGTGTCTGGTTAACATACTGCTTTTTAAAATCTGACAGTCTGGCTTTAATGGGAAATGCATTTTCTATCCATGCTTTGTCACCCACTTTTACTCAGTGTCCACGTGGGAAGAATACTAATCTCCTGGTAATGAAGGTGTTTTATTCCAACAATTTCACATCTTAATTCCGCACATTTCTGATCTCACATGTTTGTTTATTAGTGTGTACCAGTTGTACAAGAAAATTGATTTTGGGTGGTATATGGGTTTATCATTCTGAAGTACAATCACCTCTGTATCTTCCTTTAAAATTGCCAAAATTGTGCTGTTACTCCAGCCAAACCCTGGGGTTTTGGGTAAAGTCATTCACCGTGATTAAACCATCAGGACCAATTCTGTTTGGATAAAGGTATATCTGCAGTTAGTTCATTGACAGTTAATCTTAAGAAAGACATTATACAAACAACTCTCATTTCAAATTAATTCTGCTGTTGCTCCTTTTTCTCTTAACTTTGTTTTTCTGAGACAGGGTCTGGCTCTGTCGTCCAGGCTGGAGTAAGTGATGCAATCTCGGCTCACTGCAACCTCTGCCTCCTGGGCTCAAGCCATTCTCCCAATTAACTGATACAGACACACACCACCACGCCCAGCTAATTTTTGTATTTTTAGTAAAGATGGGGTTTCACCATATTGCCCAGGCTGGTCTTGAACTCCTGAGCTCAAGCCATTCACCCACCCTAGGATTACAGGTGTGAGCCGCCATGACCGGCCCTCTTTTCCTCCTAACTCTTGACTCGCTGCTCCTCCTCTCATCCTCCTCCTCCACTTCTGTTCCACTGGTCATAGCTAAGCATGAGTCAGAGTTACTGGAGGGGCTTATAAATACGCAGATTCCTGGGCTCCACCCCTAACAGTTTATGATTCCATAGGTCTAGGGTGTAGCCTGAGATTCTGCATTTCTAACATGTTCTCAGGTGCTGCTGCCGCTACTGCTAGCCTCAGTAGCACTCAAAGAATTATTGTCCTATATCATTCTTTTCCTTCCTCTTCTCCTTCCCTTTCCCCTTTTCTTTCAGATCGATATTTCATGTCCTCACTTTTCTGTTCCCAGAGCAGTATAATACAATAATCTCACTCTGTCTTGGCCCCATAGATTTGTTTTCCTGGTATTCTTTCACCTCCAATTGGTAAAAGTTAACTTACACTTCCTGTTCAATGTAGTTTAGCATCCTGCTGATGTGTGATGCAGAGATCTCCCCATCCACTTCGGCAATATATGTGTAGAGAAACTGGAAGGTGCTGAACGGGATCCGGGCTGACCCACCATTATGGTCACATGATAAGACCTCACACACTATCTTGAGAGTTTTGGTAATAGTCTATAAAAGTTACATAAAATGAGGAGAAAGTTACTCTTCCAGGCAATATTCCTGAGATCCATTTAGATACAAGAAAGAAAACAAAAATATTGCTCTTATAAAATGAAGTGGGAACAACTTAAGATTCTAGAAAGCTTGAAATTTTTACATTCAAATGTCACTAATTCATTCTAAAAAATATTGAGTATTGGGTACCTTTATTTTTCTTTCTTTGTTAGAAGACTACTCAAGGAATTAAATTTATAAATTCCTAAATACTTTATTTGTTACTTTAGTCTGAATAACCTCACTAAAGGAGGGAAGTTGATTTGCATTCTATATAATTAGAATTATTTCTTATTACCCTCCAATCTTATCTCTAAAGGGCTGAGATAAATGGTCTAGCCTATATAGTCCAGCAAGACACAGTAGAGGAGAAGAAGGTAAGAGAAGGATAATTTCCCCAGGAAAATAGAGTCCCAAGGAAGATACTGGAAAAAAGGTCTTGAACATCAAGATAAACCTTCCTCCAAAGCATCTGGGTCCATCTAAATAGAATCACCTAGTGCTTTATTTCATATTACATAATACTAACCCTTTTATTGCTGGGGAAATATTGGTTGAGAATGAGTGCCAGGAATTTTAATAGAAGGGTTACTACAGAAGCAAACCCTCCTTACAATGAAACTTGAACATTAAAGGAGCATGCTCAGAACTCATCTCATGTCTTTAAATAACCCACCCTTTGAATAAATGTTACAAGCAAAAGAGTTGTGAAATGAAGCTCAGCATACAGATCTTGGTGGTTTACTGAAACTGGTGATGTACGGATCATCCTGACACACTCTTCCAGGGATCAGTGAAAGATCAGTCCTGAGTGGTGACTTAGGGTGAGTGAAAAAGCAGCTGCTGTATCTTCCCACATGATTAGTAGAGGAGACTTGCCCCGCCTTAGCAGTTGATGTCTGCTGTTCTCCTCTCATCCTCTCCCAGAACAGAATGATTGCCTAGATGAGGCTTCTCTAACTGTGGTATGTGTTACCCAGGAGCATAAGTCTATGTCAGGAGGTACTGAGGATGTGAATAAACTCTTCCTTGAGTGATAGTTTTACTTGATGGCAAGTAATTTAAACATAATTTGTAATAATTATTAATTTTAATTGAGTTAATATTTAAAATTTGTTTCTTTACATTTAGTAAGCATTGTTATTTTATGAAACAGAATCTTCAATAAACCACACGATGTCAAAAAAAATTGAGTTTGAGGCAGGCCACCTTCCTTTCCTCTCCTCTGTCCCTGGGGGTCCTCTCATGGAAATCATTGTGAAACACTGCATCTTCTAGGCACTTCCACTTAATTCAGAGCGGGTGGGAGGGCAGGCATGGGGCTAACAAGTATATATGAGGCTATCTGGGAGGATGGTAAGTCATGCTTGTGAGTGGGAGAATGCTTTGGGGTAGATTTGCAAGCACACTCTGAACTTTATAATTTCCACCCACAGCTCACCCGTTTCTGTAAAAAACAAACAAACAAGCAAACAAAAACAACCCTCTGCACCCCTAATGCTTTGTTCTGTTGCCATCTCCCATGGGGTGGTGGTATGGGCTGAATTGTTCCCCCTAAAATTCATATGTCGAAGCCTTAACCCCAGAACTGGAGAATGCAATTGTATTTGAACATACGACCTTTAAAAAGATAAGTTAAAATGAAGTCAGTAGGGTGTCTTTATAAGAAGAGGAGTTAGGACATAGAGAGAGCCACCAGACATGTAGGCACAGAGGGACACAGTTTGAGAAGCTGGCCATTTTTAAGCCAAGGAGAAACGTCTCAGAAGAAAGCAATCCTGCTGACAGCTTGTTCCCAGAACTTCTGTCCTCCAGAACTGAGAGACAACAAATTTCTGTTGTTCAAGCCACCAAGTCATGGCAGCCCTTACAAACTAACATAGGGGCTTTCAACTCTAAACATCATCTTTTATTGATTATTCAAACAATAAACCTTCAAATTCTATTGCCTCGTAAGATTTTTAAATATTTTTAAAGATTTAATAAATGGATGAGTGGATAAATAACTGTACTAGAGCTATTTGGTAAACTGACATAAATCTAAAGGAAACAGATCTTCATTCTCTTGCACAATATTTTTTTGGGGATCCACTTCACAGAGGTAGTCTTTAAACATCTTGCGAGCTTCATTTCCAAAGTCAGAGGTGAAAGCCTTGAAATGTGAATAATTTGCTAAAAAAAAGTCATTCTTTCCAGTGAACATGATTATTTTCTACATACATGATCTCTTCCTTTTTTAATAATCAGTTCAGTGGAACAGGAGGTGGCATAGGCCAGTCCAGAGGAAGGAGTGCTGAAGGGAGGAGGAATACAGGTCTGCATGCCATCGCATTCTAAATGATGTGTATTAGACCCAGAGAGCTCAAGATGGAGTAAATGTACCTATTACCTACCAGAGTAAAAATTCCTGTTACTAGACTCTTCTACAAGGAACAAACTGGCTTTTCTAGATGACACAGAGATCCTGTCTTGCCGTTGAATTCGCAAAGAAAAGAGAAATTCTGGGCTTGCCTCTAAGCCCAGAATTAATATGAATTAACTAGGATGCAAGGTCTCCACCAGATGGTGACCCCTGACTTAGTCTCAGCTATAAAAAAATACCTTAGACTGGGTAATTTATAAACAACAGAAATTTATTGCTCACAATTTTGGAGTCTGGGAAGTCCAAGACCAAGGTGCCAGCAGATTTGCTCTCTGGTGAGGGCCTGTTCCTCATGAATGATGCCTTCTATGTGTCCTCACTTGGTGGAGGGGGCAACTTTTATAAGGGCACTAATCCCATTCATGAGGGCTCCACCCTCATGACCTAATCAACTCCCAGAGGCCCTACTTTTAAGGCCATCATCTTGGAAGTTGAGATTTCAATATATGAATTTTGGGAGGACACAAACATTCACAGTGTACCACTGACCAACCCCACATTTAAGATCCCAGAAACAGTCCAGCATGATAGAAATGAATATAAGGGTATTGATTACTGGATTCATAGGGCACCCCTTATTTACAGACTAGGCTAGCCTAGCCTAGCCTAGCCTACTCCAGGCTGACTTTACCTCTAGGGGTTCTTTGACATGGGGATGATGAGGAGCAAAGTCAGATATGTCAAGGCCTCTTAGAATTGGAGGAGCTCACTGTTATTCAGAGGTAGGCCTGAGGGTGTCTCAGAGGAAGCAGAGAAGTGGGGATAGAATCACAGGATGTCAGAGGTAGATGAATCTCATGGAACATTGAATCCCACCTCCTTGTTTTAGAAGGGAAGTAGAAAGACCAAATTCACCTCATGATTTCCCCTCTCTAGTTTGGGAGGCAGGTACATCAGAAGAAACTTAGCATCTACACGGTGGGCTAAGCAGAGGGAGGGTTGGAATTTGACTTTCCAAAGTCACTCTTTGTTACTCTGAGGTATGGGGATAAGGGAAGGGCTCAGACACATCACACACTGGTGAGGGGCTGTGAAGTAGACCACCAGAGCCAGGGAGCAGATAGCACACCCTGGCGGACTCAGAGAGGCCCTTGACACCATTGAGAACTGAAATGAGCCAGCTCGGGAGGCATCCTCAGACTTTCACCAATCTGGGAGAGATGAGACCAAAAACTTAAGCTGCAAGCAGCTAGCGACCAGACAGATAGGCATTACCATGGAGACCAGAGATGCCAGAGAAGACTGAGGGATGTGAGAAACGACTGCTCTGTGGTCCTCTTTCCATCTACATTCAACTGCCATCTTGGAGAAGAGAGCGTGGTGAGGAAAAACCTGAGATACTGGGAAATGTACCTTTAGGCTGTTTCAGTTACTGCATCAGACTAAAATTTCAGGATTGGATTGAATTTATTTATTTTCTTATTTGACCCTTTGTGGGTGGGGTAGACAAGATCAGAATTAACTGCAGATAAAATTTTAAAGGTACATTTTCCCCCAAAACATCTCCAAATGTGGTGTGAAAAAAATCTGTAAACCTATAAAAATTTAATAAAATGTGTTCATTTTTTTATCTTCCCGTTTGTGATTTTCACCAGTCCTGATTGACAACTCATAGGCCTCTGCTGCTTACTTTCCTTTCCTCCTCAGAGGATAGTGATTTATTCAGTAATAAATGCTGTAAAGGACAATGAAGAAAAAAAGCCACAAATGTCCTCTTGTTCACTTCTCTTTAAAGCAATGATAAACATTGTAGGGGAAGCTATAGGAAAAGTTGGACTACAATATTTCTGCTAAATTTTCTCAGAAACAAACCTGTCAAATATGCATTCCAAGCATATTTGAGAAGAACAAGATTATGTTTAGATATGCTGAATGATTCAGACTACCTTTTCATACCATTTGTTTTTGGCAGAGGCAATTATTTTCTCAATAATTTTCAAACTTTTATGTATCTCAGGGATTCTTTTTAAAAACCATGTTTTTGATTCATTTTATTTTAACAATGTTTAACAATGTAAGTCCACATATAAGATACCCAAGCTTTAAATATCTATACATATAAACTGATTTCAGCATCTTTGGCTTCAAAACAGTAAAATTGTTTTTCCAATATCAAACAAGTCAAATTTGGAAAAGGCATAAATCTGTATGAACATCCTGTATCCATGGAGATGTCATGACTAAATTCAGAAATAGCCTCATCTCTCTTTTTTTTTGCTTTCTTATGTCTGAGTTCTGCATCCAATTCTGTTTATTACATAGTTTTCTATAAGATTGTACCTCTTTTAAACAGTGTCTATTGATATATATTCTAGGTGTCTGGAAGTCTTTTTCTACAGTCGGCTCTTGGTTGTCTCTGGGAATATGAATGGAAGGAGCGGAGTGAAAATAAATCTGAGGGCAATATTCATAAATAATCCAAGAGCTACACTGTAGTCAACTCTCCCCAGAGCCTGACCACAGTGTTTCCCTCTCTCCTCCTCCCAACCCCTGCCACTGCCTGACGAGCACAGAAATGACCTTGCTTTAGAGAGGAGAAGGACAAGATGAGAAGAGGCATGTTTATCATCAGCCCTGCAGAATTGACTGCGTGTATAGATGCACTGCCCTTCCAGGCCCAGAGGGAGATTTCCCCTTCAGGAACAAAAAACAGTCAAGCTAACTTACAACTCCCAGAGCGCTGCAAGCAAGGGCTAAAAACTTCAGCCACTCAATCTCCTCCGTGAAGCGACCCACATTCATCACACTATTAAACAGATCTGTTGGGAGATTCACCACTTTCCACATCTGGGCCAGCTCCTCTGCACGGATGATCAGTCTGCCAGCAACCTGCAGGGCAGGGGACAGACACAACACAGAGGTTGTGGGAGAAGTTGAGACAAGGCCCTGAGAAACACCCTGTCCCCAGGCCAGGTCCACATCTCCCAGCACATGGCAAGGGGCGGGAGGGGGTGTTAGGAAGGTAAAGATGGCTCTGTGTGGCAGTTATCTTTGCAAATCCTAGTGAAGAGCATGCTGAAATATAATTTATTAATTGTCAAACTTTAGGTGTCAGAATTATGCAAAAGATATACATTTATATTACATTTTAATTTCTGGTGATGCTTTTATCTGCTATTGTATTCCTAAATTGTTTTATTCCTTATATGACAGATAGGAGAGCCTGAAAACAAAACCAAGGGGTAGAGGGCTTACCTGAGACCACTAATGAATGGTAAAATTAGAACAAGACATAGGTCTCTTTCTTCCAGATTGCACTCAGTTCTTAGCTCTAGACCTCAAGTGCATCCCTCATGCTTCCTCAGGAATGATATGGGGTATGTGGCTGACCCACGGGGATTTGGTCTGGATGCCTAATGTTGCTTGATCCCAGGTACTTTAGAGCTCTGTCATGTTCACTGCACAAGGTACTTGGTGGACAAAAGGAAGGAAGATGACTGGTTGTTGGCCACCAATGCAACAAGAGCACAGATGCCCGATGAAGTGCTCCAACACCTTTCCTGACCCTCTGATTCTAGTGAAATGCTAAGCCTCTGGGACCAAGGTGGTTAGCCAAGCCAGTCCTAAATCACCCCAAACCGCTCTGTCCTGGACCATAAAGCAGGGTATGGTGGTGCTCAACCATATGTCCTGGGAATTGGCCAAACCACAAACTTTCTCAAGCCGGACCCTCCTCATGCATTCATTCCCCAGGCAGCTCCCAGGATGATGTGGCTGTGAAGAGGCTCACAGCCTCTCCCTAAAAGCTAAAAGCAATGTCTGGACCTGGGATAACTGGGGAGCTAAAATATGCCCTTCCCCAAACTGTGACTGGCATCATATTATGGTCTTGATCAGTAAGGAGACACTGTCGAGTGACTGAGGACCTGCACTTTTCTGGAGAGACGAGATTAGCATTGCATTGAGCCCCTGTACATTCTGCCAGCTTCAAGGAAATCTGGGATGACCCCACCAATGACTCAGCCTACAGCCTATTTCAAAATTATTCCCATTTCCCCAAGGAAAGATTTACTTTCAGTCCACGGTTTAGTGTATTTTAGGGTGGTGCTAAGTGGTCAGCTGACTGGCAGGAGAACAGAGGGCTTTCGTCTGTACCCACCCAGCCTCAACACTGTCCCTACATTCTCCTCAATGCTGCAGCAGGGCCCTTACCTGAGAATGCAGGATCTTTAACAGCTCAGGTGTTAGCTCTGCCCAGTTACACAAAGCGACTCGCTCAGACCGCTCTCTCACCGGAGGCGTCTCTCCACGGGACAGGGCCTCAAAATAACTACAAGAAAAAAAGTCAGAGAGTAGGAGGATCCTATACACCAGTGGCCTCTGGCTGTTCTAGCAATCCTTCCCCCTTCTTCTAAGAGAAGGAGGTAGAGAAAGGAACCTTTGTAAAGTGGCTTCTATGTGTCATTGTGTTTAGTTCACTTACATATGGGAAAAGTCTGAATGTGTTACTCTCCACTTAGGGCACAGAGAATGCTTAGAGAATACAAAGCTTTGTTCTTCTCTAAGGATGAGGAAGAACCAAGAAAAGTTTGGGTATGCAATTCCCTGGAGCATATTGGGTTCAGGGTGTTTTTCCAGTCATCTCTGAATGTTTTATACACACAGATATATGTTACATATGTATATATAATCTTGGGAAGAGAAGTTGGAAGAGAACTAAAAAGTAATGTACGTAAGAAAGGGGAAGGCAGCACAGGAATGGTGGCTACGGCCTGTAATCTGGCGACTCCAGAGCCTGAGCCTGGAGGACCACTTGAGCCCAGGAGTTTGAGGCTGCAGCGAACTATAATTGTGCCACTACACTCCAGACTGGGTGACAGAGTAAGACCCCCATCTCTGAAGAAATGAAAAAGGAGGAAAGGGAAGAGATGGAAGCATCCTGGGGTGAATCAGGAAGGATTTCTGGCCGTAGGTAGTGAGGCTTGGGGCTTCAAGAGGGAAGGGAGAGAGGGTTGGCAGGGCACTGTGCAAGGCTCAGGAGAGAAGAGAAGCCAAAGAAGGTTTGAGACAATCTTAAGCTATATGGTGCCTGTGAAATAAAACTGTTTCTCCATCTTCCCTCAAAATTTTCAGTGAAATCTGCCTGCTCCTCAATGTTTTGTGGAGTGGACTTCGTTTGGGGGCATTGTGGAACAAGTACTGAGTTCTGTTTCAGGACTGGCATAAGATGAAAAGAGGCTGCCTGCAGCAGGGAATGGACATGAGCCGCTGACATGTGGGTCACCAGTGCAGCATGGCAGGGTCTGTCTCCATCAAAAGCCTGGTTATTGACGATCCATGAACCACAAATTTCTGTCCCGCCCTGCTTTTTTCCCTCCATTACTTCCTCCAGATCCAGGTAGTATGAAAATAATATAGAGGGAATTTTGTAAAAGTCCATTTCAGGGTCAAGCCATACAATGATGGGCTAACGATTGCCTGTCTCTGAGCCACATAGCAAGGCAGAGCGAAAGCTACATGGACTAAAGGAGTAACTGCCGGTCACCCCTTGGAGGTCATCAGCAGGAAGGGCACCTTTAACAATGTGCATGAGAAATCTCTGCACACAGATCAGTGTTGGGGTGGGCGGGGTGTGGGTGCACTGTGACAACAGGAGCAGGGTGTGGCCTCAGGCTTTATAACCAAACTTCCAGACTTGGGTGGTATAAATGGGAGGGACAGAGACACACAGCACCTCATTCCACAGAAGTGCTGCCCAGGTAGAGTAACACTCATCACCAACATCTCTGGACTTCTTGTGGAATTGGCTAGACAACATGGAAGCAAAGCTGTAATCATGGATTTCATTCTTTGGGTTATTGAGCTTCATTTGCAAGTGATCAGGTCCATGGTTATATACATATATTGCAAATTTGAGTTGTAACACATGCCTACCAGAGGACAAATAAGTATATGTCCTGCCAATACCTGGTAAGAGGTTTCTTCGTTGACAACACATATGTAGGGAAATTCTTACTTGCAATGGATTAAATACGTATTTTGTCTTTGAAATACTTTGTAGAGTTTTATTCTCTAAAATGCTACAGGTTTTAAGTAAGTCACATACAACCATCTGAGAGGTGTTTTTCATGTGAGGATAGAATGGAGGGTGCTCTTAGGTCATGCCCTCCTTTTTCATTGTGGTTAAACTACAAACTAAGTTTTCATGGATGTCTAAAAAAATCATAGCATGTGATAGAATATGAGAGCAAGCAGTCTACAATAGTGGAATGCCTCTTCCATAAATGTCAGGGACAATACTAAGCAATGTCATTTTGCTTACTATAAAACGGCAGCACAAGAACAATCAAATGGGTTTGAAACTAACGTGTAAGATAAAGTCTATCTGACTATGCCAAAATAAATTAGTCTTCTGAAGCTAAAGTTCAATCTTAGAGGCAATATATAAAATTTAGAATGGAAAACTAAACAGGGCTTATTACTAGGCAAAGCAACCCCCATTTATGTTTCTTTTTATGAGCACCACTGGCCTATTTTCCTTCCAATTGTAAAAGCTGCATCCTAATCCAGTCCAGGAGCACAGCACTGGCCCAGAGACTCCGAAAGGCCCCTCTTAGATGCCATTTTGTGTCTTCTCAAAGGTGTCCACACTCTCCCCACCATCTGCGCAGGACACCCACTCACAACCTCAGCCTGAGGACATCTTCCCTTCCCCAACTCACTGGCTTTCTCTCAACGGCCTCTCTCACTCTCACTTTCCCACTGAAACCCTCCTAAGCAGGGAATCATCAAACAGTAAAAATAGTCTGAAAATGGTCCGTGAGGTCTAGTTATCTTCCAACTCCTGTCTCAAGTCCTGGTTCCCCAGTTTTAAGCAGGCAAGTTTGTCCAAGGAGCAATTTCATAGCTGAGAGGTTTTCTGTGCAAAGCTACTTCAATCCAGGCCCGCAGCGATTGTTGTGTAAGCTCCATCTACTGAGCAGCCTCTGGAGGTCTCTCCTGAAAGAAGGCACCCGTGTTTGAGGCACACTGTTTTCAGCCATGCCTGAGGACTCCATCACTCTGCTTGGCCTTTCCCCAGAATGCAGTGTGTACTGTGAGGACATCATTATGTTGGCAGAACAAATCAGTTCAGAGAAACACCAAAGAAAATAACAATAATTTCCTCAAAGATACAAAGCCTCTTTGGTTGGGTCCAAGTATGAGTTTTAACAGCAGGGGAGGAAGTGTCTTCTTAAAGGGGTGAACAAGCTGGACTGTTCCCACCCCATCCACCCAGGGCTGTCGCTTCCCTCCCCCGGCTGCACTGCTGCCATCTAGTGGTGAGACAGGAGAACGAAGAAAGGCAGATTAAGCTGCGGAGATTCCCAGCCCCTCTTTCCACCGAGAGTGGGAAAAGGCGTGCAGGGAGGAGGTGGGTGTGCATACGCTGGTGTGACGCGGTCATCTAACTTGCTGCTTGCCCCAGGACACGGCCTATTGACCTGGCGTCCTACTGCTCAATCTGGCTCGCTTAGGGGAGGCATCCCATCCTTGCCCAGCTAGATGTAGTATTTATGTGTGGATTTTAAAGCATCAAAGCAATGCAAGAGCTAAAACAAAGACGATGCCAGTTAGTCCCGACCCCCTGGCTGCAGCCATGACAACCTCCGCGGTTTTCCAGGACCCTCTCTTCCCGCCCGTCCTCCAAGAGATGAAGGCGAGAAAGGAGCACATACTCGGCCCCCCACTGGATGAGGTCCTGCGGCTGCGCCCGAATGGCGGCTTTGGCAAACTCCTTCAGCATTTTCGGCAGCTCCGGCGGGATGCATGTTGGCTTATCTGTCTGAGCCATTGATTGGTTGACCTATTCTCAGGAGAAAAAATACATAAGATGAAAACTTGGACTCATAAGATGAGAGCAATCCTGGACAGGAGGTCACCCAGCCTCTGTTTGACACTCAATTTTGGGGACTCCGCAAGACAAATGCATTCTATTGTTACACAACGGCAAGGTTAGAAAGCCGTCTGCTAACCCCTACTTTTTGTTGTAAATAGTTATATCCTTTACGTAAAAATTGCACAGTCCTTGTTTATTTAAAAAGTGGAAGTCAACAAAAAATTCCCTAATGGTATCACCCTAAAATACTGGATGTCTCCTTCCAGAATTTTTCAGTATAAATATATATGTTTGTAAAACAAAAAAATAAGATGATGCAAAACAGCTTATTTACTCAAAAGTATATCATGAATATCTTTGCATGTCATCCAGCTCTTATTAGCTAGGTAAGAATTGTAGCAAAATTTACTCTGAACCCTCTATGAATTAACATTAGGTTATTTCCATATAAAAATAGTCATTAAACAGCCATTTGATGAGCGTCTCTGTTTATAGCTGCATGTTTTTTCAACTCTAATTGTCAGGCGGAAAACTCGTACATTTTCTCTCAAAAAGTTCCAGGACAAATTGAAACAAAACATGAACATCCATAAAATATATACAGTTCCATCCACAAATAAACAACAGATCAAAAGATTTTTTTCTGCTTTTAGTAGAGAAAGGGACAGACTAGATACGCTAAAAAGCTGTCCCTCTTCAAAACACCTAGAGGCCAGACAAATCTCAGTACAAGCCTTTCACATTGCCTTGCTGGGCTTGCAGTGAGGTGAGAGAAATCTTCCAGTGGCCAGTGAGGTGAGGAAAGTGGAACCCGCAGTGCTGGGCAAATGAAGAAACTAGGGCTCACCTGGGCACATGTAGATGGCAGGAACTTGCAGCTTTGAGATAAATGGCCAGGCAGGGTGGGTAGAGACCAAGGATTGGGCTCACAAAAGGCAAATGTCTGCACTAAAGGACTCCCCTTCTGACCTAAACTTGAGACCCGCCCAGGGACTACACCCTCAGTGAGAAAAGGTGTGGCTGAAAATATCTGCCTACAGGCAGGGGTAAGCAACAAAGAAACCTGTCTCCATTGCTGCTTCTAGTCAGGAGAGAAACAGTCCCCCAGGAGTTTGTAGCCACAGACTAGTTCTAAGTTTTCAATTTATACCAACACCAGCATGGCTCAGAAATCCCAAGACAAGAAACTAAAGTGGTCTTAGGTTGGTGGGACTTCATGACCTTTTATTTATGTTCTTTTATTTGGAGGAAAAGGATGATAAAATAATGATTAATTTTAGACTTTGCAAAGTATAAGAAAAGTTTTAACAGTAACATAACCACTAAATCTGTACAGAGGAAAAAAGGATTTTTTTAAAATTTTTTTAGTATTTATTGATCATTCTTGGGTGTTTCTCGGAGAGGGGGAAAAATGAATTTTTTAAAAACACAAAAAAGCAAACAAAACATGCCTCCCGATGTGAAATGGCAGCCCAACATATACCTGCCAAGTGCTGAAGAATGTACGTCTTAAAATAGACTGTATAGTCTTGTTTCAGGGATTTCTCACTTGTTTTTATTGATATAGGCTAAACAGGGCTTCCGTTTCATAAATGAAAGTCTCCATTACATGAATGAAAGGCTCCAGGGCAGAATCTCAGAGGGTTTCTACGAGCGGCTTGGAACCAAGCACAGACAACTGCACATCCCTGTTTGGGTTTGGAATTGGAGGTGGTGGGTTTGGGATGTGGTTACCCTTGTTTGGAATGCATTCTCCTCCTCTTAACAGGTTGATCCTTCATTTGGAGGTCTGCTCAGCCTTCCCTGATTACCCTGTCAGTTCCATTGTACATACCCTTTCAGAGCATCACTTACCTATGGTTGGTGTGATTCTTTGAGTAACATGTGTCTCCCCCAGGAAACTCCACAGCAGGACTGGTCAGTTTTTGCTCACCACACCATCCCAATGCCTAGCCCAGTGCCTGGAACTTAGTGTTCAATAGATACTAGTAAAAATGAACGCGCGATAGCAGTCTATGAAGTGCTAGCTATAAAATGAACGCGTGTTAGCAGTCTATGAAGTGCTAGGTATAAAATAATGCGTGATAGGAGTCTATGAAGTGCTAGGTATAAAATAATGTGTGATAGGAGTCTATGAAGTGCTAGGTATAAAATAATGCCTGATAGGAGTCTATGAAGTGCTAGGTATAAAATAATGTGTGATAGGAGTCTATGAAGTGCTAGGTATGCCCATTGGTCCACATGACAATTCACCCAGAGGTATTTTTATATCTCTGTCGCTGATGAAAAAGCAGAGGTGTGGCTCCTCGGTGGAGGGCTCTGATTCCAAACTCTTGAGTCTCCCACCCACTGTCCTCCGGGTAAGAAACCGTGTAATAGTATTCTGGGTACAAAATACGCACACAAATTGGCCAGAAAGCCATAATCCCCCACAGTCACATTCTCTTGAAGATCTCCTTGCCTTCCCCTTGCCCTGTGAACAAGGAGAGGCTCAGAATCCAGGGGGCGTCCGGCAGGGCTCCTCCCTCAGACCAGCGCAGCCCTCGGGGCGCTCAGAGCCCTGCCCTCCCTCCACTTCCCCTCGGGGTGGCTACCTCAGGCTTGCTCCCAAACCGGCTGTCTGGCTTCAGGCGACACCTGGCGCCTGGCCTCAGGCGAGAGGTGTGGGGAGAGACCGAGTGCCTCCCACCCTTCTTCTCAAGAACGAGAGCAGTAGAACCTCGGCGGGGAGGGCAGCAGCGGCCGGGGGTGACAGCAGCGGCGGGGCACGACCGCCGTTAGCGTTAGACGTTAGCGCTCCGCCTTCGCCTGGCAAACCCTGCGCGGGCTCCGCCGCCAGGTCACCAGGGGTAGGGCCGGGCGCGACGTCACAGAGCCGCCCCGCCTCTCCTGCAGCGGCGGGTTCCCAGGGTCCTGCTAGGGCGCTGCTGGGGGAAGCTGAAAGCTGTTTTGGGCTTTGCTGGTGGTGGAAGGACCAGACGGCCTGGAGGGTTAAGGACTGGGCTGGGGACGTTAGGAAACCCGGGCTGGGGGCGTTGGGGGTGGGGCGGAATGTGTAGCCATGGACGGTGCGCTTTTGTAGGTGAGAGGGCAGAAGTGGAGCTTGCTCTTTGGGCTTGTGGAAAGTGGACAGGTGAGAAGTCCTCGGGAATCATAGTAACAACACTTCTTACAATGCGTTTTTGGTGCCAGGAATTGTTCTAAGTGCATTACACACATGAACTCATTTCATCCTTACTGTCACCCCATGAGGCAAGTACTATTATTATCCCCATTTTTACAGATGAGGGAACTGAGCACAGAGAGGTTAAACTTGTCCAAGATGACAGTCAGCAAGTGACAGAGTCAGGATCAGAATCTGGGTTGCGTGGTCCCAGATTCCTCACTCTTGACCTTATAATGCTAAGAAAGGGGGATGGAGTGGATAGGAACAGAGCCTGAGATGCCTGGGGACAACAGGGAAAGATAGAAAATATTTATAAGGTAGAATGTGGTCACTGTGCCAGGGCACTTTTACAAACATGATGACATCAAAGTTTCACAGTAAACTCTGAAGGTAGATATTACCTTCGTTTTAGAAAACAGGCTCAAGGCTTCGAGTAATTTTGCCTGTGATCAAACAGCTGGCAGTAGGGCCCAGGGCCCTACTTGTCTCCGGGTCTTCTGATTTCAAGACTGTTGTTTTTGTTTTGTTTTGTTTTGCTTTGCTTTGCTTTGAGACAGAGTCTCACTCTGTTGCCCAGGTTGGAATGCAATGGGGTAATCATGACTTACTGCAGCCTCAATCTCCTAGGTCTAAGCAATCCTCCCACCTCAGCCTCCCAAGTAGCTGAGACTACAGGTGTGTGCCACCACACCAGGCTAATTTTTATATTTTTATAAACAGGGTTTTGCCATGTTGCCCAGGCTGGTCTTGAACCCCTGGGCTCAAGTGATCCACCCCCCCTTGGTCACCCAAAGCACTGGGATTACAGGTGTGAGCCACCGCACCTGGCCTCAAGACTGTTCTTTTTAAGCACCCAAAGAGGCAAGAAAAGCCCCATCTTTCTCCGCTACACCCCGTGTCACTTCACACCCATTTGAAAGCTGCTCATTGCATCATGTAATCCTTCAGTCCATTTATACTACAGTGTGTATTAGTCTAAATCAATTAATTCACCCAGGGTCTTCAGAGCTTTCTCTGGTTGTGAGATGAAATCCTTTGTCTCTCCCTAAAGCAATTTTAAGCATTAGTGAACAAGTGGGGGCACTAGATTTTTGGCTTATGCATGCAGAAAGCTTTTCACAGCCTGTTGTCATCCATTTGTAAAGAGGCCACTCTGCTGGCATTTGTCAAAATCCTGCAGGTCCTTGCACACCTGGAGAATCCTGGATGGCCTGGGGATGGCCACTGCCCACAGGGCAAGATTTGGGGATGAAAGAAACCTAGTCACTAGCTATCACCTACCTTTCTGAGGCCTCTGTGGAGGGGCTACCAGGTGTTGGTACAGGCACCTGACCAACAGAGTGTGCCTTAGGTTGGGAGGGGGAGGCTGGAGGCTTGAGGGCTGCAGGTGCATCTTCCAGGATAACAAGAATGCTCTGGCCACTGGGGTCTGTTGTGTTGTATGCACATGAGATGAAGGTGTGCCAATCTCTTCCTGCTTTCATGCAGAGTAAATAATACTGACAGGAATGAATAATAATGATCTTTGTGCAGAAGAGGTTTTTCAGACAAAGCACTAACAGCTGGAGATGGAAGATGAAATAAAATAGAATTTTAGAGTAGCAGGTTAAACACAAGGGAGGAATTTCATAGCACTGTCTGACTGAGGTGGTTTGATGTCTGTCTGTAGGAGGCTAGGTTGAGAGGCATAGGTTAGATTATCCTTGATCTATCAGTCAATAAATAACAGGATACAATAAATAACAGGATACAGTCAAGAGAATTTAATTTTACAGGGAAATGATAATAACACAATTCAGGAAAGTTGCTTTCTTCTAAAACAGAGGTAAGAGTAGAGAGGGAGGAGCACATAGATGTTACTGGTAGTGGTCCAGCTCTTGGGGTGGATGGTGGGTTCATGGGTGTTTATTATGTTTCAGTAAAAAAATCTGTCTTAAATATTATAATAAAATCTTTTATTACATAAAATCTTTTATCAAGTAGGTTACATTGTTTTCTGCTATTTTCTTGTACAAATGAATATCCTTTCTTATCATTTCTCTTGTTCTACTAGATAATTCCCATCAATATACAAACATGCTCTAATTTCTCCCATCATTTTCCTCTTCAGCTTTCACCCATTTCTCTGCTTCCCTTTATTGCCAAGTTCTTTAAAGAGTTGCTCATACCTGCCACCGCTAATTTCTCTCTTCCAAATCTCTTTTTAATCTACTTGAACCAGGCTTTCATCCCCATCACTCCACCGAAATGACTTGTGTCAATGTCCCCAGTGACATGCTGTTAAATCCAACATCATCTCTCAGCCTCGGCTCAACCTATCAGCAGCATTTGATCCTGTTAATCACTTTCACATGATTGAAACACTTTCTTTCCTTGTATTCCAGGACATCACACTCTTGGTTTTTCTCCTTTCTCATTGGCTGTTCTTTTGCTTGTTCTTCCTCCTTCCCTGACACTTTAATCTTGGAGTGCCCCAGGATTTACACTTGGACTTCTCTATCTACATGCACTCTCTTTTTTATCTCATTCAGTTTCATGTTTTGGATACTACATCTATGTCTTCAGCCCTAATCCTTCCCTAAACACCACAGTAGAACATCCAACTGTTTACTCTGCACCACTGGATGTCTAATAGGCTTCTCAGACTTAATACACCTCAACTGCACTGCAAGATTCCTCTCCAAACCAGCTTCTCCAGTCTTCCTCATAGCAAAATATAGCAACTGTAAATTCTAGTTGCCCAGGCTAAAAACCTTGGCATTATCCGTGGCTGCTTTTTCTCTCACACCTTAAATCCAATCAGAGCAAATGCTATTGGCTGTATCTCCATAAGTCATTCAGCATTGGAGCACTTCTCTCCACTTCCATCACCTTGGTCCAAGCAAACCTCATCTCTCACCCGGACCACTACAATGGCTTCCTAACCTGTCTCCCTGTTTCCGCCCTTCCCTTCCGATGGTCTGCTGTCATCACAGGTGCCCAATCAAATTACTGAAAACCTAAGACTGATCATGTCATTCCTCTGTTTAGAACTCTCAGTGGCTGCCACATTATGCAAGTAAAAGTCAAAGTAACCCACAGGCCCTTAAACTCTCTGAACCCATCATTTCCTCTTTTCTCCTTCCTCACTTCCCTCCAGCCATGCTGGCCATCTTATTATCCCTCAGAAAGGCCAGACCCTCTCCTGCCTCAAGACTTGTGCACTTGCATTTTGTCTGCCTGGAACATGATTTCCTCAGGTATCCACAGGCTTCACTCATTAGCACCTTTAGTTTTGTATCCAAATGTGACCTTCTAAGGGAGTCTTATCTGACTCTTTTAAGTTGAACACCAATATCCCTTTCAACTCCTCCCTTGCTTTACAATCATTACATACTATGTATTTTTAAATTTTTGTTTTATTGATTTCTCTATATTTTTTCACTGGAGTGCATGGGATTCTGTTTGTTTTAGTCACTGATGTATTTCGGGAGCCTAGAACAGAATTGTGCACATAATGGGCACCATAAATATTTGTTTACTGAATTAAATTCTCCTTTTTTTCTCTCCTTCCACCTTGTTTCCCCTTCCTTCCTTCTTTTAAGAGGCCCTTCTGAAAAATGATACTTTAGTATCCATTCAGCTTTGCATGTTCAGTATCTTAGGGACTAAAGTTCTATTTGGCCAAGTAACCATAGGTCTGGCACCAGAGAGTGGGAATCCTGACGGTCTTCTTACCATCTCAGCCTTATAATAAATATCAACTGTCTCATACTAGCTCTGAGCTCAGAAAGTCAGTTCTCCCTATCCTATGTGGCTTATATTGTGGCTCACTTTCCCCAGATCTTAAATGTGCCATTTCATAGGAGGAAACGAGAGTGACCCTGTCCCACCTGCTGCTTGGATCATGGTGAGGCTGGGGCTGAGCAGTGATGATGGGTACACCATACTCAGGTTCAGCACAATTCTGTGATTTAGCTGTGGGGTGTGGTTGTTAGACTCCCCGTGGAGCCAGTCAACCCTGTGTACATAAACTCCTTTCACATATACATTTGTTTTCTTTTGCTGCATTGCAAATTACCACATACTTAGCAGCTTAAAACAAGACAGATTTCTGATCTCAGTTTCCACAGGGCAGGAGTCTGGGTGGGTTAGCTGGGTCCTCCGCGAAGGGTCTTGCCCAGCTAAAATCCAAGTGTTGGCTAGGGCTGTGCTCTCATATGAGCCTTAGGGTCCCCTTCCATATTCATTGGTTGTTGACAAAATTCAGTTCCTTGGGGATGTAGGACTGAAGTCCCTGTTTTCTTGCTGGATTTTGGCCAGGGATTGCTCTCAGCTCCTAGAAGCCACTTTCACGTCGCAGTTCCATGGCCCCGGAATGGCAGTTTATTGATGTTTGCTTTCTTCCAGGCCAGCAGAGGCATCTGTTGTTGTTTCTTTTGTCTGTTTTTTAAGGCTCACCTGATGATGATTAGGTCAGTTCCACCCTTTTGACTAACTCAAAGTCAACTGATTAGGGACCTTAATTATATCTGAAAGTTCTCTTTTGCCACATAATATTAATTACAGGGATGATATCTCCTCATATTCACAGGTCTCACCCACACTTACAGGGATGATGAGATTATACAGGGCACATACACCAGGGGGTGGAAATGTTGGAGGCCATCTTAGAATCCTGCCTACCACAATATGCCCCTTTGTGAGAGAAAATGATGAGAAGGTTTGTCATCTCTCTTCAGAGTTGGAACCATTGAGACGACAGGCACAGCTACTCATTGTGGTTCTGGATCCCCTCCTCTTCCTGCTACCTCTGTGTGTAGTCTTTTTCTAGAACCTAGGAGAGCAACACCTCCTATAACCACTCAGTTATGAGAAACAAACCACAAAATTCCACATAAATGAAAATGTCTACCTAATCAAAGTCTACTTCTTTAAGGACTTGAGTGATTGAGGTGAAAAAAAGGAGAATTTTACCACTGAGAGGTGGGGTGAGTTGTGTGGACAAGGTTCCTCCCTTCTTGACACCTGTGTCTTCTGTGGCCGCCCTGATTCTCCTCAGGACTGCCCTAGCCTCTATGGCACCTTTGCATACATTAGAAGGAGGCAGACATAGCCCCTTGGGCATATGGCCTGACAAGCAGGGTAGGAGCTGAACTTCAGCCCACTCTCACCCCTCAGAAAACTGCCTGGTTTTCCTGCCCCCAGAGCCTTCTATTTCTATCCTACATTATTCATCTTCTAAATATCCACAACACTCCTTGCTGCCCACCATCACCAAAAACAACAACAACAACAACAAACTTCAGTACTTGGTTTTCTATCTTCCCTTCATGAGAACTATTATCCTCCTATGGATACAAGTTTACCAGTTAGTTCTCTGCGTGGATGACTCAAATCTACACCTAAAGTCTCAACCTCCCTGCTCAACTCAGTCCCTTGTCCAAATGTCCTGGACCTCATTCAAACAAGTTCACAAAGGGCACATCATCTTCCCCAGGGCCAGCCTCAGACATTCATAGTGCTGTCAGTGGAGACATCCTCCTCCCTCTTATCCCACTACAAAGCTAAGAATCACCCTTAGCCACTCCCCTCTGCCTCTCCTCACACAGCCCATATGCTTCTCACATACAGGCACCGTGCCTTTGTCCATTTCTTGCCGGTCTCACTGCTCCACACTGATCTAAGCCCTTAGCATCTTACATTCACCCTGTGTTTCAATGGTTTTCTGATCACGGTCTCCTCCGTTTCCTCTCCCAGTGGTTCTCAACTGGGGGGTAGTTTTGCATTTCTAGGGTACACGTGGCAATGTGTGATGACATTTTTGGTTATCACAAGTGGGAGTGGGCTGCTGTTAGCATATGGAGGGTAGGGGCCAGGGCTGCTGCTAAACATCCTACAAAGGAGAGGACAGTCCCCCAAACAAATAATTATCCTACCCCAAATGTCAGTTGTGCTGGGATAAAGAAACTCTGACCTATGTCAATTCCTCCAAGCTTCCTGAATGTTCTTAAGAAAATGCACTGTGCGCATATTGCCTCCTCACTGGAAAAACATTATTTCCCATTTCCTATATGCACATGTCTACTTCTGCTTAAGATGATCTCCCCCTTCCTTTTCTATGCCAATATATCTTCCCTTTCTCTTAAAGCCTTGCTGGATAGCAAGCCCTCCAGCCTGTGTGCTGGGCTAGCCTCCATTTGTCCCGCTAGGTCCACTCTGCAGTCTTCTCTAACCTGGTGTCTGCACCAGAATTGTGTCGCCTGGGCTTCCTTGCTCTCTAGTAGCTGGATTTGGCCTATTGGAGGTATCAGCAGGTGATCAGACATTGGGTATTTATTTCCCAACTCCCAAACTGAGCTTCTTGCCTTGCCTCCATAGCCTCAGCTACGGTCTAGCACCCCATTTTCCATGGAACCAGTTCTCATTGGCTCCAATAACATCATTTCCTCCCTTGCCCTTTCAGGTCTAGGGGTGGTAACAGCTTCCCACAATTGCTAGTCCCTAAGTTCACCACTGTGTTTGGTTCACTCAACTCTGCCCATTCTTCAGTAAATATTTCCTTAAACTCTCTAGTGTGTGCCATCTGCTTCCTGCTGGATCCTCAATGATGCTCAGTCACTTGAGGATTTTCTCCTCTTGGCTCTCATACAAAACTTACAGTTGGGACTACTCCTCTGTCATTCAGCATGTACGCCTTGATATTGCTGTGATCCACTTACATCCAGTATTTTCATGGTTTCTAACCATGTTGCGAACTCCTGTGGGTCAGGGCTATTTAATACAACATTTCCACTCTCTTCACATAATGTTGTGCTCAATCAATGTTTGCCAATGAAAATTACAATAAAATGCTGCATAAGGGACTCTAAGTAAAACTGGGGATTTCTCTACTGGCTTCCTACCTTGAAACCTGTATTCCGTCCCTTCAAAGCCCCTTGCTGCGTTATGCTATGCCTCGTCTGCAGGGAGCAAATATTCTATGTGCTCCCTACGTCTAGAGCCTGCTGCTGCATCAAACATGTGCTTCATAAATGCCTTTCTGTTCCACGATTCACTTCAATGAGTTTTTATTTAAATATTTAATGATGTAATAAGTGGTGTAAGTACCTCCTTAGGGAATCTTGGTAAAGTACAGGGATGTAATCAAATGGCTTGCAAATTGTACTTATTTATTTATAACTCTAATTTTTTGTTATAAAAAATGGTGCCATGGCACTTTTTATTTTCTTTAATCAGAAAAATAACCCCTGCACTTCTGGGATGGAGGCCCCATGTGAGCACCGGAGGAAGGGGCCTGGATGAACAGGGAGTGAGGGGGCCCAGGGCCCAGAGCAAATGCTGCACCAGAGCCTGGTCAGGACCCAGGAGAGCCCGAGGGAGTGGGGTCCTCATGAGCAAGTGCTGGGGGCTGGAGGTCAGCAGCTGCCTGGCCTGGAAGCCAGGAACACCCACTTCCTGACACCTGCGGTGGCCCAGCTGGGCGAGATCAGGCCTGCGCGGCCAGGACCTCTGGTCACAATGCAGGGGTTCAGGTGGCCAAAGCTGCTCTCTGGAGGGCCTCTGGCTGCAGCCCACCCAGTTCCCCTGAGGTCTGGAGAGTCAGAGCACCCCCATAAAATACCCCCTCCCTTTTGGGCCAGTGGCATGCCTCGGACTCCAGAAGACTTGAGTGGGGCTCCCTCCAGACCAGGGCCTGAGGGGGTGGCAACCCCTGACCACAGATGGGGGGCGTGGAAGGAGCGGGAATGGGCCCAGGGACAGCTTTGTAGTGTGAGGTGTGCCCGACTGCATCTAGGTCAACAGCCAGACAGGATGCTGCAGGGGATTGTGGGGAAGCCAGGAGAAGGTGCTGCCCATCCTGCAGGCTCCCCCTCATCTGGAGACCCTGCGGGCAACCCTTCAGTGTGTGCCCACGGGGGTGGCGGAGGCAGAGTCCTGAGAGTAATGTGGGAGCCTCCGGGCCCCCTGCAGCTCCTGACCCACCAGATGGGCCTGTGTTCCCCCTGTAGCTTGGGGGCCCTGGAGGTGGACACCAGTACCACCTGACTGCCAGAGAGAGGGGCTGGACTGAAACCCACACCTTCACCATTCACCACTGGGCGATTCTGCCTGAGGGCAAGAATTGCATCTTGGCCAAAGGGGTGGGGCCTGTGAAGAGCAAGGCCTGCAGCAACCACCCCCACAGATCCTTCATGCCCAGCACACCACTCACTCTCACACCCACTCTTGCACACAAGCATGCACTCACAGGGTGCATACACCATGCTCACGCACTCTACAAAGGTGGCACAGCTGGGACAATGGTGCACGGAGACTCAGAGATGCAAGGACAGTACTGGCAATTTAGAGACACAGACGCTGAGGGGCACCTAGCAAGCTCCCGGCCCTCAGGGGCTGTGTTCCCTTCCCAGGGCATGCACACCACAGGCAGCACACGCAGGTGGGGGCACTGTGACACCAGTGGGAGAGGGCATGGTGGGGTGGCAGGAAGATGCCGGGTTCATCTCTCCTCCTGGCGTGGCGGGCCTCTGCCTGATCACTGCACTGCAGGGGCTCCCGCCTCAGGCTGAGCCTCAATTTCCAACGGCAAACAGCCTGGCCCTGTCTGGAGAAGGCCTCGAGCTAGTCCGGCAAAGCATCTCTGGCCCGAAGGGTGAGGCGGCCTTGGCTCTCGGGGCCCTGCCAAGATGCAGCTCTAACTGGGGTGGCCTGGAAAACGCATCCGGGAAGAGGCCCGCAGGCATCACGCTCCAGGGCTCACAGATGGGGGCTCCAGGGCTCACAGATGGGGGCTCCGGGGCTCACAGATGGGGCCTGACGGACCACCCCAGGGGCACAGGATCGGGTTCGCCGTGACCTCAGGGGCCAGCAGGGATGGCCCAGGACAAGGAGTGAGAGCCGGGGCTGAAGGGGCCGGCACCAGATCCAACAGGGACTGCAGTGGCTGGCACAGGGGCCCCTGAAGAGGCCGGCAGGGTGCGCCTGGGTACCCCAGGAGCGAAGGGCGATCGGGAATGGGGAGCAACGGCTGGGGTTTGCAGGCTTTGTTGGGGCCCATGAGCGGCCGCAGGGACTGGCAGGGCTGCTCCAGGCCCATGAGCCGCCGCTTGGGTGGGCAAGGCTGCTCCACGCCCATGAGCGGCCGCTTCTGCTGCCTTGGCTGTCCCGGGCCCAGGAGTGAAGGCGTGAGTGGGCCCTACAGCTCTGGGGCTTCCACTAACCACTGGGGCTACCTGAGGCGCAGCAGCGAGCGCCGGGGCGGCTGGCCTGGCTCAGCAGGGACCTTCGGGGCTGGCCGTACTGACGTGGGGCTAAGAAGGCCCACCGGGGGCAGCAGCACTGTCCTGGGAGGAAACTGGCGGGCCGTCGCCGTGGTCAGAGGGTGTAGAGTGGCCGTGGGGGCTGGTACCCCCGGCACTGGGCTAGCAGTGACCACAGGGGCCGGCTGCGCTGTCCTGAGGATGCCCTACCAGGCTGGCCACAGTGACACGGGCTGGCCCACGGCCGCAGGGGCCGGCAGCGGTGCCACAGGGTCAGCAGAGACCGCAGGCGCCTGCAGCGGTGCCTTGGGGCCAGGAGGAACCACAGGCGCCGGCAGTAGAGGCAGGGGTCCAGAAGGGACCCTGGGGCCAGGAGGGACCTGGGAGTGCCCAATGCGGCCGGCAGGGCTGAGCCAGGCGTGACTGTTGGGGCTGGCAGAGCTGATCTGGGCCTGGAAGGAGCCGCTGGGGCCGGCAGGGCTGACCGGGGCCCAGAAGTGACCGCCAGCGCTGGCAGGGCTGTTTCAGGCCCAGAAGTGACCGCCAGGGCCAGCTGCGCTGACCCAGGAGTGGCCGCTGGGAGGGCTGGCAGGGCTGCCAGGAGTAGGGCTGGGAGGGACCCCTGGGGCTGGCCGGGCTGGGTGGGCTGGAGCTGTTCCTGGCGCTGGGCGGGGCTCTTCTGGTCCCAGTGGCTAGCTGGGAGCGGCCCCCCTTCTGGGGAGCACACCTGCTTGGAGGACTGCAGCGGGACCTTCCTCGCCCCATGGCAAGCGGGCTCGAGGTCCTGCCCGGGGCTGCCTGCCTCCAGGGGCCGCCTGGTCTCACTCGGCTCCGCAAGGAGGCAGGTTTCCGACTCCCGGGGTTCTTGATAAGGCGACGTTCCCATTTCTCCTTCCGCTCCTGTGGCTCCAGGGCTATATCTTTCTCAGGGCCTCCAGGGTGCTGAAGCTGGGTATGGCGAAGCCGTCCATGACCTCCTCCTCCTGCGAGTTGAACTTCCGGCCGTCGTGGCGCTAGGTGGGTGGGCCGGGGCGCGCGGCGCGGGGCGCGCGTTCTCCTTGCCTGGGCTGGGCTCGGACTCGTTGCCGGATGAGGGGCTCTGGGCGCGGGCGTGGCGGGTGGCCTCCAAGCGCCGGTCACTGTCTCGCTGCGCACGCGCGAGCGCCGGCTCGGGGGGACCTTGGCCTCCGTGGCGGTGCGTGCGCCCTGTCGGGCCGGTGACCTTGACGCCCAGCGCCTGGCTCGCGGCAGCCGGGCTTCCTCGGCTACGCGGCGCCGCGGGGCTCGGGCCCTGGGCGGAGGCAGGCGGCGGCCCCCTCGCCGGCGGGGCACGCTGGGCGCGGGGTACGGCTCAGCCCCCGCCCGGCGCAGCCTGGGATCGCGGGCGCCCACAGCTGGGCGTATCAGCGGGGGCGGGCCCGGCGCTCAGCGGCCCCAGACCGCCCCACGCCCCGCCCCGCCCCGGGGGCGCGCCCCATGCGCGCTGGCGCCGTATTCTGGCCTGGCGGGAGGCGGGCTGATGGGCTTCTGGGCGCCTGGCTCATGAGAATATAACTCTAATTTTAAAAGGACCAGGGTTATGAAAGGGATGTTCACATTTCACAGAAATATTATCCTAAGGAATGAGGGACAATTTTTCCTAGGAAAAGGGGGCAATGCCAGATCATTTCATAGAGTTATTGCGTCTTATCCATCAGTATTGTAATGGTTTTTGTGGGAGCAATTTAAAAGCTTTTTCTATTTTTGCAATCTATCCATCTGACAAAGGGCTAATATCCAGAATCTACAAAGAACTTAAACAAATTTACAAGAAAAAAACAACCCCATCAAAAAGTGGGAGAAGGATATGAACAGACACTTTCAAAAGAAGACATATATGCAGCCAACAAACATGGAAAAAAAACTCATCATCACTGGTCATTAGAGAAATGCAAATAAAAACCACAATGAGATACCATCTCACACTAGTTAGAATGGTGATCATTAAAAAGTCAGGAAACAACAGATGCTGGAGAGGATGTGGAGGAATAGGAATGCTTTTACACTGTTGGTGGGAGTGTAAATTAGTTCAATCATTGTGGAAGACAGTGTGGCGATTCCTCAAGGATCTAGAACTAGAAACACCATTTGACCCAGCAATCCCATTACTGGGTATATACCCAAAGGATTATAAATCATTCTACTATAAAGACACATGCACATGTATGTTTATTGCAGCACTGTTCACAATAGCAAAGACTTAGAACCAACGCAAATGCCCATCAATGATAGACTGGTAAAGAAAATGTGGTACATATACTTCATGGAATACTATGCAGCCATAAAAAAGGACGAGTTCATGTCCTTTGCAGGGTCGTGGATGAAGCTGGAAACCATCATTCTCAGCAAACTAACACAAGAACAGAAAACCAATCATAAGTGGGAGTTGAACAATGAGAATGGACACAGGGAGGGGAACATCACACACCGGGGCCTATTGTGGGGTGGGAGGCTAGGGGAGGGATAGCATTAGGAGAAATACCTAATGTAGATGACAGGTCGATGGGTGCAGCAAATCACCATGGCACATGTATACCTATGTGACAAACCTGCACATTCTGCACATGTACCCTAGAACCTAAAGTATAATAATAATTTTTTTAAAAGTTGTTTCTTCTGCTCTCTGCCAAATATGTCTCCATCTGCCTAATTCTACTGTGAGGGTCTCTGTTTTATCTCATGGCTCTGGTTATTTTCATGCCAAAAATCTACACCCAAAGTCTGTTTCCTCTTTACCAGAATGATGAAGAAGATGATTAGAGAGGAATAGTAGACATTTTGGTTCATAATCCACCTTGATGATTTCATGGAAGGGCGTAGAAAATACGAAGCTGAAATATAGGCTAAGTGACCAGGGCCATGTTGTGATTTTTGTGGGCAGTAGGCGCTTTTGACTTCTTGGACCTTTTCCTCCATTAAAAAAATGAAAAATCATATTTTATGACTGTTTTGGAATAATGACAAACACATGAATATAATATGTTAAAACATTTTGTGTACCCCTAACAGTATTTTGGTCCCTAGCTACTGTGTCTCCTGTGCCTAATGAATGAGTTGGCCCTGTTTGCGAGCAATGGGAAAAGAATGTAGCTTAACTCCTTTCTCAGAGTCTAAAGATACCAAGGTTCCAATCTGTTCTGAATGATGGCTGAGTTGGGAGGTTATAATCATAAATAAGGCAAATTTCTGTTCTTCCTCTGAGAGGCTTTGGGGGGCTTTGGAGGGGTTGGCAGCTGTGGACCACAAAGCTTTGCCACCTCCAAAACATGGGCTGCTCATCTCTTCACCTTGTCCTAGAGTGACATCACCTTCTCCATATGTGACAGATAGTGTTACAGTCTCTACTCTGGGAGGTCCAGAGTGACTGTCCCCATTCCATAGATGGGGAGCCTCAAGCATGGTGAGATGAGCCTGGGTAGCTTGCTCTTCTGCCTTGATTCAGATTCTAATGCCTTGCTGCTTTCTTGGCAGCAGGAAGGAAACATCTTTAAAATATTTTTTTCTGACTGTGAAAGTGACACTGGTTTATTATGAAATTTTGAAAAATATAAGAAATTGAGAGATTTTTAAAAAACAACAACTCCCTTGATCCTTCCTCCCGGAGCCAACTACTGCCAACTGCCTCATGAGGTTGTATAAATGGGTGCACCATACCATGGGTGGGATAGGACTATTTGACTTCCCAGAAGCCAGCCCAGGAGTTCCTGTCATTGCTGCTATTTCTGCCTGATGGCCCCTCAACTGTAAAATGGCTGGATTTTATAATAACCTCCCCTCAAATGCTTACAAGCTACAATGTTAACTGGAAAAGGCAGATTGCAAAATGTTTATTCAGTATGATCTCAATTATGGAGAAACATGCATAAAAAATTGAGGAAGGTAATAGATAATTATATCAACAGTGGTATTAGCTGTCCCTCAGCCATGGGAGCTCCTGTATGGGTGAGGAACAGCTTTTTGGGGAGATGGTAGTTTTCCAGCACCACATAACATCCCCCAGAAGGCAATTTTCTCATTTTCCTTTGAATAAAATTCCTCCTGTTTTCACTCCTTAGAAGAGGGCAAGAGGAACCGTGATGCCTCCATGCCTGAACCTCAGACCTTTGGAGGTTGTTGTCCTCTTTCATCTCCTCTTCCCTGTGCCCAGCCATGAAGCAGCAGCTTCTGCAGACTCCTATTTGTATTCGAGGCTAGCAGTGGGTTTTCCCAGCCATCCTCTGGGGAATATGAATCTATTCTCTACATAAAAGCAAAGATACAATTAAAGCTATGCATCAGAGAGCAATGAAGGGAACTAACAACTCCACATTACCATGGAGAGGATGCTATAGAACAAGGTCAGTTTCTGCTAGGAGACTTTTTCTTACTGTTGCCACAAATGCAGAAGAGCAGCTCCTGGTGCCTCTGCAGCCACTCAAGCCTGGCTTATCCAAGAGTGATGGGCATCTGCATACAAAATATTTTGCCTTCCTCAGCGGCTTGATCCAGTGTTTTACCATGTTTCCCTTAGCTCATACCTACATCTTGCCTAGTAAAGTCATTATCCCATGTCTGTTTTCCCTGATGAAGACAAGACAGAGAACATTGGCCTGTGCATCCCCACAGGATAACCTTCCAAAACTTGATGCTGGGTTGCTTCTAAAGTGTCTATATCAAGCCCTGAATATTAGCATACTACCAGATTAAGGAACTTTGAGTCTAAATGGTACATTCAATAATTTAATTCAACAACTATTTGTTTGAACATCTACTATGTGCTAAGCAGGAAAGAAATAGTCAAGGGGAACACAGTCTGCACCAGAAGTCATCAGCATGTGCTACATCAGATGCCGTGTTCAAAGATCCTACATCCTCTTTTGGTTTTTAAAGTGAGCTTTGAAGTCAGATAAACTTGGGTCTAATTCATTTTTTGCCACTTACTTCTTCTGTTACCTAGGCTAAGCTACTCAACTTGCATGGGTCTCAGTTTTGTTGCCTACAAAGTGGGGGATAATAATACCTATTTCACAAGTTGTAGAATAAATAAAATTATTTAAGCAAAGCACAATTCCTAAAGTGGAAGTTACTCTGCAAATGTTGCTCCTTCCTTCAGGTTTTATGATTTGGTGATGAGGACATCAGAGATATTGAATGTCATATAAAATTGGTTTTTAATTTGAAAATGTAAATTTTTACATGTATTTTTTATTTTGTGGATTAACTATAATTCCAAATTGGCTTCCCACAAACTCAGGTTATGACTTATCATTTAATATGCTAGTATTCATTTGTTTATCCAACAAATATTTAAATATCTTTTATGGCACAGTCAATGTATGTGTGGGGAATAAAAACTGCCTTTGATATAAGCTTAGTCCAGACATGATCAGGAAAGGAAATCTACCATGAAGAAAATCCTGTATGGAAGGCATTTTCAGGACAGTAGAAGATGGGTTCAGAGAAGCAGGGCTACCAGCAGAGACACTCCTCAAATGCTAACAGAAAAAACCCTAACAAATGCCTGACTGCAGAAGAATCCTGGGAGCCTGGATTTGCCTCTCATTCTTGAATTGCATTTATTCTGGGAACTAAGCAGAGTGCTGTGTCAATCTGCTATGAGGGAGGCAGAATTATAAACAGAATATGTGCTAGAAATAGAAAATGAGATGAAAGATGGCATTTTGGGGCTTTCACGACTTCCCCCAGCCCCCTGCCCTCCTTCAGCAGAGGGAGAAGTCATCCAGTTTTGGTGAAGGCAAAAAATTCAAAAGCCATCATTCCAAGAGCAGTGGAAGGGAGGGAGGAAGTAGAAAGTATGAAAGTGGTGAAAAGTATAGAAGTGGGAAGAGTTGAGTGAGATGTGAATAGAGGGGTGGGAGGGTAAGCTGGCCTCCCGGGCAGATGAGAGGAAACCAAAGAGAAAAGCCCAGGGCTAGGACACAGAATGAAGATTTACCCAGCTGGAGAGAAACTTGAAATAGCAAGATAGTAGTAACACATGGCCAGACAGGGATTGTGTTGGAAAAGAATTAAAAAGCTTAAACCTGGCTGGGCGCAGTGGCTCATGCCTGTAATCCCAGCACTTTGGGAGGCCGAGGCGGGTGGATCACAAGGTCAGGAGATCGAGAGCATCCTGGATCACACGGTGAAACCCCGTCTCTACTAAAAATACAAAAAAATAGCCGGGCATGGTGGCAGGCACCTGTAGTCCCAGCTACTCAGGAGGCTGAGGCAGGAGAATGGCGTGAACCCGGGAGGCGGAGCTTGCAGTGAGCCGAGATGGCACCACTGCACTCCAGCCTGGGTGACAGAGCAAGACTCCGTCTCAAAAAAATAAATAAATAAAATAAAAAAATAAAAATAAAAAAAGCTTAAACCCTAAAAATGGAATTAGGTGGAAAGGCTAATGTGACTGTGAGATAAAAGACCGAGGCCTGATCAGTAGCATTCCCAGGTAGCTCCATTTACCCTTTTCCCCAAAGCAGACCTTGACCTTCAGCTTTCAAGGTGAAACTTGGCCTTCACCTTTCAAGGCGAATATCTTCAAAGGTATTTTTGAATCTGTAATAAGGTGTCATTTCATCACGTATGGGGAAGGGTGTTCTACCTGTGGTTGAGGAAGCCTTAGTGGGAAAAAGTCTTGAAGTTGGAGGTGGGTTCTGGTCCCAGCATTGCCATCAACTAGATATGTGACTTCAAACAAGTCACCTGACTAGCCTCTGTGAGCTGGGTTTGGATATCATCTCTTCCATGAACTGCCTGTTTAATCTTGGTCTATTTACTTCCTTTATCTGTAGGCTTTCACAGCTTTCTTCCCTTCAGCAGAGGGAGAAAAGCCATCCATCCAGTTTTGGTGGAGGCAAGAAATTCAGGAGCCATTATTCCAAGTTAAGTGAAAGGGAAGGAGGAAATAAAAAGTATGAAAGTGGTAAAAAGTATAGAGGTGGGAATGCGATGTAAACAGAAGGGTGGGAGGGTAAGCTGGCTTCCTGGGGCTTCATAGCTAGTCTTCATTTTTTTTCAAATCCGCAAAATGATGGGTATTAGACTCTATGTTTTAAAAGATGCTGCCTGGTGTAAAGTCCTACACTTTAATACTTGAATGAATACTTAGGGTGAGAGAGAATAGTGACTCCCTAACTTAATTTGTTCTACAATAGGAAACAGCTGTCATGGAGGTCATTCAGCTGAGATGCTGGATGAATTGACAGCTTTAAGTCCTGCTATAGTCAGAATATGTCTCCTCTCCACCTGGCAGAGATCCATGCCTCCCACCATTGCTCTATTGCAGGGGTACCAACTTTGGATCTGTGCTGCTTGAGTGGGGGAGCTCCCACAGTGTTTGTTCATACAAGAGGGTTTTTAGCAGCTACCCACCCAGAATAATTTGGGAAGAAGGCCTATAGATGCCATAAAATGGAAGTTCCTCAAGGAATTCTCAGGGGAAATGTTACACCAGCACTCTGACGAGGAGATGAGATGCACCTGGTTATTTTGTAAGTAGAAGGTGTGGAACTGCAGGTATGGTTCTGCTTTGTTGCCCCACAGTGATCAAAGTTTTGCAGCCCAAACAAGGATTTGGGGAAGTCACAGCTCAGAGAACACTCAAGCACATCAATGTTCAAAAGTGTAGTATGAAGTGGTACTGCCCAAACTCATTAATCAGGAACAGCCACGTGGTATATATAGGAACTTGCATTCTTTTACCTTACAAATTACAGTATCAATTCACCTTGATGCAATAATGTGTCCTCCCATTGGTCCTTGAGCTTTACTAAGATAGTTTCTTTGGCCAGAGTCCCTTTGAGGTTGCTATAAAGAGAACCCAACTTACCTATGGAGATTCTATTGCTTCTGCTCTGTCTTCTGCTCATCTATTATTTCTCAGCCCTAATGGAACTAGTATGCAAAACACTAGTAGGGAGATAATATTGAATCTTGTCAGCCTTTATAACTTGATCTAGTAAGGTGCTCCTCAAATAGCTCAGGTAATCTGTCCCAATATAGTCCTGATTTTGCCCAATCAAATACACTTCTGACAATAGATATGAATTCAGACACTGGGCCACTGAGTCACACTGTCTGGGGGGCATCAGTCTTGGAGGTTAGGAGTCCTGGCCGGGGAAACAGGAGACTGACTATCCTATCAAGGATTGTATACAGCACACCCATATGTGGGGATGGATGTGGGTTTTGGTCAGAAACCATCCTTGTGGGAAACCGAGGGCATTCCTAGTAGATGAAGTATCCTCTCTGCTGGGGGTATTTTGTCACAGTGACAAAGTGTGGTGTTTTGCAAAGCTAGTTGACTACCGTCACCTCTTAGAAGGAGGTAAACCCATCATAAAGATTGATTGATGGCAGGGTCAGACTGACTATGGCTTACAATTGGAGCTCTGGTTGAGTTATGGTCTTGTTCCCTAACTCAAACAGAAGTGCAGCCCTGGACAGGTAGCATTAGCATCATCTGGAAGTTCGTGAAAAAGCAGGCTCAGGCCTCATGCCAATCCTACTGGATCAAAACTCCATTTGACAAGATTCCCAGGCAATTTATATGCCCATTAAAGTTTAAGAGGCCCTGGGTTAGCGTGCTTCTTTTGAAAAGAAGGTAAGTATCTCTTCTAGAGGCCAGTCATTTACATTGTAATGAGATAGCTTAATCAGAATACTTCTCATTTATCCTTTAGCTAAAATATGCCAGAATGGGAATTTTTGTTGCAAGGAGGGAACATCACCAAACCCCCAACTCCTGACCACTGCTGTAACTTCAGCTCTTACCATGGGGATCTAGCACACAGTAGCATCAACATATTTTTTGTCATTTGGCTGAATAACTCATTCACAATGAGAAAGAATATGTGGCTTTGTGTTTTTCAGTATTTGACTCATGCTCAGGTGTGGTGGGCAGAATAACAGACTACAAATGTCCATGTCATAATCCCTAGAACCTGTGAATATGTTACCTTACACGGCAAAGGGGAGTGGAGGTTGCAGATAAAATTAAGGTGGCTAAGCAGCTGATTTTAAGATAGAGAGAGTGTCCTGGGTGATCCAGGTGGGCCCCATATAATCACAAGTGTCCTGAAAAGTGAAAGAGGGAGGTAGAAGAGAAGGTCAGAGTCAGAGAAGGAGATGTGAGAAGGACTAGCGCTGCCCTTGCAGGCTTTGAAGACAGAGGAGGAGGGCCATGAGTTGAGAAATGTGGGTGATTTCTAGAAGCTGGAACAGGCAGGGAAACTCTCCTAGAGCCCTCAGAAAAGAATGCAGTGCTAACAACACTTTGATTTTTGCCCAATAAGACATGTGGTAGACTTTTTACCTATGGAACTGTAGGACAATAAATTTATGTTGTTTTAAGCTATTAAGTGTATAGTAATTTGTTATGGCAACAATAGAAAACCTGTAAAACAGGAAACAGTTCCTTTGTTTTGAATGTGAAAAACAGACAAAATGCTAGAATTATGTCTTTTTTTTTCTTTTTTATATCTTTTGGAATTCACGTGCACATGTTCGAGGTAATCCTGCTTCTCAGTTCGTGGAATATTATCATTTATTCATAGAAGAACCAACCTTTTTGTGACAACATTTTTTTAAGGTTTATTGTTTTTTTCCCTTCATCTATCATTCCTAATCCCACTGCCCTCCTTGCACAGGCATCCACTCTAATACATTTAATATAGTTCTTCCAATCCATCCAACAGATGTTTATTTAGATATATAAGCGTCCTTACAAAAATACACAAGGCTGCTTTATGTGTGTGTTTGATAGATAAATGGAATTGTGCTATAAATCCCATTCTGTTTTTGCTTTTTTACTCTTAACTCCATTTTTGAGATCAATCCAGGTTTCTAAATGAAAATATAATTTATTATCCTATTGTATACACAAATTATATTTTACCTGTACATTCCTTGGACATAGACACCTAGGTTGCCTCCAGCAGAGTGATAGTGAAGCTTGTTGGGAACATCTTGTGTTTCCTGGGAAGAATTTCCCTGGGTGTATACCCAGGAGTGGACTTGGTGGATTTAAGGTGCACAATTGTCCTTCAGAACGGCTGCATCTGCAGTGGGTGAGGGCTCTCTTTCCCCACCTTTTTGCCAATGCTTGGTAATATCTGACTTAAAAAGTGATATGCAATGGGCAACAAATAGCTGTGAAAGGAAGTGCTATATAGATGACTTAGTGGAAACCATGCTGTAAATGCAGAATGAGCAGGGAAAAGTTAAAAAATAATTCTTGGAGGAAGAGCATCTTACCAGCAGGACAGATGTGGCTGGGAAGAGGAAAGCCCTCCAGGCAAGAAGGTTGTGTGTGTAGCTCACCATTGAGTGGTCTTTAACACCAGTGAGATCACCCTTCTTCTGACTACAGCTATCTGGAACTCAGTCTAGTCTATTTCCAGCCTGAGCTTTTTGCTAACCTTCCCTGGACACGTGAGGGACTCTCTTGACTCACCTTCCAACTCATTCTCTGCTTTAACTTCCTCTTTGCCACTTTACAAATTTGTGTGATTTAATGACTTTTGACAGACACATGCCCCTGGGAAAGCACCATTATTACCACATGAAACATTTCCATCATTCCAAAAAGTTCCTTTGTATATGTTTGCAGTCCATCCTGCCTCCTGCTCTTAGCATCATAGAACTACTGATTTGCTTTCTGTCACTTCAGGGAAGTTCACATTTTCCAGAATTTTATATAAATAGAATTGTTTAGTATGCATTCTTTTGTGTCTGGCTTTTTTCCACTCAGCATAATTATTTTGAGATTTATTCATTTTATTGACATATCAATAATTTATTTGTTTTTACTGCTGAATAGTATTCTATTGTATGAATATATGGCATTTTGTTTCTCTTGTTGAGGGACATTTGTTTTGGGCTATTATTATTAAAGCTTCTATAGACATTCATATATAAGCTTTTGTGTGGACATATGTTTTAATTTTCTTGGATAAATACTTAGGAGTCCAATGACTGGGTCATATGACAGGTGTATGTTTAACATTTTAAGAAACTGCTGGCCTGGTGCGGTGGCTCACGCCTGTAATCCCAGCACTTTGGGAGGCTGAGACAGGTGGATCACCTGAGGTCAGGAGTTCAAGACCACCCTGGCCAACATGGCGAAACCCCGTTTCTAATAAAAATACAAAAATTATTACGATGTGGTGGCATGTGCCTGTAATCCCAGCTATTTGGGAGGCTGAGGAAGAAGAACTGCTTGAACCTGGGAGGCAGAGGTTGCAGTGAGCCAAGATCGCACCACTGCACTCCAGCCTGGGTGACAAGAGCAAAAGTCTGTCTCAGAAAAAGAGAAAGAAAGAAAGAAAGAAACCGCCATACCCTTTTTCAAAGTGGTTGTACCATTTTACATTCTGAACAGCATTATAGGAGAATTCCAGTTGTTTCCACATTCTTGTCAAGGGTTGGTAGGGTCAGTCTTTTAAATTTCTTGCCATTTTAGTGACTGTGCATTGGTATTTCATTGTGGTTTATTTGCATGATGACTAATGCTCAACACCAACTAATCATTGTTGAGTATTTTTAATGTGCTTATTTGCCACTCATATATCTTCTTTGATGAAGTGTCTCTTCAAATATTTTGCCCATTTAAAAATTGTGTTGGTTCTTGTTATTGAATTGTAAGAATTCTTTCTATCCGGATATAAATCCTTTGCCAGATATGTGTATTACAAATGTTTTCTCCTAGCCTTCCACCTCAGCCTCCCAAGTAGCTGGGAATGCAGGTGTGCACCACCACTCAGGTTTTTTTGTTTTTGTTGTTTTTTTTTTTTTTTTTTTTTTTTTCTGTAGAGACAGGGTCTTGCCATGCTGCCGAGGCTGCTCTCAAACTCCTGGGATCAAGCAATCCTCCTGCCTCGGCCTCCCAAAGTGCTGACATTACAAGCATGAGCCACTGTGCCTGGCTAACTTTTCATCTTTTAAAGTAGTGTCTTGCAAAGAACAACATTTTAATGAAGTCCAATTTATCAACTTTTTGATTCATTGTCCATGCTTTTTGCATAGTAAGAAATCTTTGCCTGCCTCAAAATTGCAAAGCTTTTCTTCTATGTTTTCTTCTAGAAATAGTTTTAGATTTTTACATCACTTGTGCTTATTCTTAACTTCCTCAGTTGGTCTCTTGGATCCTTGGGTCCATGGAGCTATTCTGGAAGGGTTACTAGTATCTCTTTTTGCTTGTAATAGGAGCAAACCTTAGGACCTAACTGGAGTCCTTTGATTACATCATCAGCCATTTGGGCTTGCAATCACATAAACATACTGAAGAAAATTCCAGTAGGAGAGTGTTTTCTCCTACTTAGGTACTATAATAGAGAATAAGACTAGTTATCCTTTTGGGAGCCTAAATTGGATTTATATACCTCTGAAGAAAAGTAGGTGGAGTGCCAGGAGCTGATTTGGCTAAAAGAAGAGGGAAGGTGTTCTTGCTGAAATGCCTGGGGAGAAGAGGGGGATCAGGAGGCAACAAGGTGTCTGTCCCGGATATTTATAATGAGCCAAATTCTAGCAAGTCAAGCAGAAACTGAAGTATGTGATTTCATAACCGATGTTGTGAGACAGAAGAGCACAAAGGTGCTGCATTGGCACCTGGAGGGAAAGTGTCCTAAGGGGGAGGAATAAGACACTTTTCCCCACTTCATGTAGACTCAGCATGATTTTAGCCAGAAAACACTCTGGGAAGTCTAGGGCCACTTTGGCACCATGGGAGTTTGCCCCTCTGGTTGCTCCAAGAACACAGATATTAATGTAGCCCAGATATTAATATTAATGTTAATTAGCACAGATATAAATGTAGTCACAGAAAGAAAAAGAGGTGAAAAAGAGACAGGTTCTTCAGTGCATGAGAGACTCCCTTTGGGATCTCTCAGAAATGTAGAAGCAGAGGCTATAGCACAAGCCTGGGTTATTGCTAATAGCAAGACAGAAAATAAGGCTTGGGTAAGCTGTAGTTATAGTTACAATGGAAATGACTGGCCCAAGAGAGTGCCACAGATTACATAGCAGCCACTAAGAAAAAGGACAGGCAGAAGGGGTAGGCAAGACATGTTCTCTGGCTGTTGCAGCCACCAAAAAGCCAGGATACAAAGGCAGGGAGTTATCTGAACTGCCTTCCTGGAGGGTCATGCATTTAGGATCTGACTCATTGACTCTTTTCCTTAATTTTGCTCTGTACATTTCTCTAAGAGGGCTAACCAGTGTCAAGGTTTGATAATATCTGAAATGGTATTCTGGTGCCAAAGTATCATCTCACAAATTATTTAGAAATTGCAAAGAGAAAATGTACTTTATAATCCAGATATCTGGCAGTTATCCACATAATCAAATTTAGCATCAGTGACAGTAGGACAACTAGATATTATATACCTCTTGCTGTAATATATTATGAAGTACACAACATCAACTATGAAGGTTTTTTTTTTGAGATAGGGTTTTGCTCTGTCACCCAGTTTAGAGGGCAGCTGTGCAAAGCTCACTTCAGCTTTGACCTCCCAGTCTCAAGTGATCCTCCCACCTCAGCCTCCCTAGTAGCTGGGACTACAGATGTGTGCCACCATACCTGGCTAATTTTATACATATTTTTTGTGGAGATGTTGTTTCACCTTGTTGCACAGGCTGGTCTCGAACTCCTGTGGGAGTTCTGCCTGAAAGTGCTGGGATTATAGGCGTGAGCCACTGTGTCCAAACTATGAAGTATTCTTGCCAAAATGGATTAACCTAAATCTAATCAAGCTTCTAGGTCAGAAGTGTCCAATAGCAATATAATGTCAGCTGCAGCTGCATGTAATTTCAAATTTTCTGGTTGCCACCAAAAGCACAAAGAGAAAAAATAGATAAATTGGACTACATAAAGATTAAATACTTCCGTGCATCAAAGGACACAATCAACACAGAGAAAAGGCAAACCACTGAAGGGGAGAAAATATTTGCAAATTGATATTCATAATATGCGAAGAATCCTTACAACTCAACAACTGCAAAATAATTAACAGATTGAAAAATGGGGAAAGGAGTTGAATAGACATTTCTCCAAAGAAGATGTACAACTGGTCAATAAACACACAAAAAGACTAATTATGAGGGAAATGCAAATTAAAACCACAATGAGATCAAACACATTAAGTTGGCTATTATAAAAAAAAAAAAAAGAAAAAAGAAAGTGCCAGGCACAATGATGCTGTAGTCCCAGCACTCAAGAGGCTGAGGTGGGAGAATTTCTTGAGACCAGGAGTTAGAGGCTGCAGTGCGCGAAGTGTGAATAGCCACTGCACTCCAACATGTGCAACACAGCAAGACCCCATCCCTAAAATAAAATAAGATAAAATATAAGGCAACAAAAAATAACAAGTATTGGTAAGGATGTGGAGAAATTGGAACCCTCATGCATTGCTGGTGGGTGTGTAAAAAGGTATGGCTGCTGTGAAAAATGGGATGGCTAATCCTCAAAAAATTAACCACAGAATTACTATATGATCCAGCAACCCCACTTCTGCATATACACTCAAAAGAAGTAGAATCAAAGACTCAAACAGGTATTTGTACCCCCCTGTACATAGCAGCATTATTTACAATAGCCAAAAAGTAGAAGCAATAAAAGTGTTCATCAATGTATGAATGGATAAACAAAATGCGGCATATACATGCAGTGGGATATCATTCAGCTTTAAAAAGGGAGGAAATTCTAACACATGCCACAACATGGATAAACCTAGAAGACATTGTGCTAAGTGAAATAAGTCAGTCACAAAAGCACAAATACGGTGTGATTCTATTTACATGAAGTACCAGAGTTGTCAAATGTATAGAAACAGAAAGTAGAATGGTTGTTGCCAGGGGCTGAGGAGTTAGTATTTTACTGGATGTAGTTTCAGTGGGGTAGATAAAAAAGTTCTGGAGGTGGATGGTGGTGATGATTACACAACAATCTGTACTTAATGCCACTGATGTATACATTTAAAAATGGTTAAAATGGTACGTTTTATGTTATGTGTATTTTGGCACAATGAAAACAGCTATAAAAGGCATTCTTGAAACAACTGGGGATATCTGATATTCTGGAATTATTATTACTTTTCTTAGGTGTAATAAAAGTATTGCGGTTATATACATTATATAAAAAGAGGATAATGTCCTTATTCTTAGGAGATGCTTTCTGAACTATTTGGGGATAAAGTGCTCTGTAATATCCGCTCTGTGAAGACAGACCTTAGGGAGGCTTTTCCTCTTTATTATACTTCAGGCACCATACTTGGCTACCATACTCATCACATGACCCAGCAATTGCCTGGACTTTGCAGGCTCCAGATGGTCTTCCCACATGTTAACCCTCACAACAACCCCAAAGATAGGTCTTATAGATCCCTATTTAGTAGGTAGGGAAACGAAAAGTTCCGGTGTTTTCCCAGGATCACTTGGTGGTACATCTCTGCAGGCCAACTGGAACTTGAAGCAAGCGACACAAGCTGGAGACTCTTATTTTCTCTACAGGACTGAAGTTTCAGTAAAGAGTCAGTTAACACAGTGGATTTTTCTAAGACTTTGGGGTTTGAAAGATCACTGGACCGGGCCAGAAAAGAGGAAGCAGAAAACATATCAATTCTTAGAGTGTGATATGTGAGATTCCTCCAAATGCTCTGTGGTCTGGTTCCATTGCCCCACAGAAGGTAGATGGCAGCTTGGATAAGATCAGGTCTTCCAAAGCAGACTCGGGGTTGGAATTTTTGCTCCATCATTTACCAGCCACGCTACTTGGGTTAAATTACTTAAACAGTCTGAACCTTAGCTTCCTCATCTGTAAAACAGAAATAATAATAATATTTCTCATGAGGCTGCTGTGGGGATAAAATTAGATAATGTACCCAAAGCTCTTCACACAGAAAAGCCTTCCCCTGCTGGATCTCTCATGTACCCCCTGGATTTTCTAGGAGAGTGTGGCTTCTCCAATACCTTCTTGAACAGCTATTGAGAATCACTGCTTGTAATGAGAAATATTACGAATGTGGAGCCAGAAAAAGTCTGACAGCCTTTGCAGCAGGGGGATGAGGAGGAGGTGGTTGTGTGTGTCCTCAGCTCAGTGGTAGGTGCTGGGCATGTGGTAGGAATGAAAAAGAAAAGGTAGCTATTATTAGTAGAATAGTATCTATAACTTCTATTTTTTGGCACAAATTAACAATTTAACAAAAACCAGACATTATTTTTGTTGGTGCTTTACCAGAAACATTGTTGTTTTCTAATGACTTCTGGTAGTAGTTTGTCATTATTTTTTATTTTAGGTTTTATTTTGTGTAAAAGGACTAAGTGAGACGGGTGTTTGCAATTTTTTTCTTTCCAACTGACTAGCTAGTCAATGCTCCTTTGGACCCCAGCCCACCGCCCTGAAAAAAAGGAAAAAGAACAAATTGAGAACTTATGAAACCACAACCCAGAAACCTGAATGTTTTTCATTTTAACTTTTCTTGGAAAAATTTGATGAAAAGCCTGTGCTGTGGTTTTAAACGGCATTGGGATGCCCATCTCCTGTCCTTACCCCTAAGCTTCTGAACGTGATTTATATTTCCCTATTTTAAGCTAGTGCAGATTTATGAGACTTTAAACACCATGGATGGAGTTATTGGAAGTTTAAAGGGATTAAGCAGCACCTGGAGGTGTATAAGTTGTTTAAAAGATTTATCAGCATTTCCATGTTAAAATTCACTTCTCAAGGATTCTCATATCCTGGATCTGAATCTATTTTGGGCAGAGGAGTAAATTTTTAGGCTGTCTCATAAATGGAGAAAAAAAATCATCCCTCTATCGCTTCTTGCTTTGTTTTTTGGGCTGTGCCTCTGCCCCCTCACCTCTCTATCTTGCATGTCTAGCTAGTTCTGTCTCTGCGGTTTCCCTTCTCTCTGTTCCTGAACTCTCTCAAGCGGTTGATCTCTTAGTGTTTCTCTGTGTTCACAAACTCAGCCTTTGACCCAGGAACCTAACAACAGCCAGAGGGAGCCTGAAGCTTTCTTGCCTGCCCTTGGCTCCTTGTGGTCCAGGGAGGGCTGCGGTGGGTGGGAATGCCTGACACAGGGTGACTAGCCTCTGTGTTTACACCAGGGGGAGCAATGACTCCGTGGCTGAGAGGGGCTGGCTAGAGTCTGGAGTTTCCAAATGTCCATTCAGGGCAAAACACAATTCCTAGGTAGTTAAATTTAGGAGACTCTGTATTGAATGACCTTGAAAATAGGTTCAGGGCACAACATGGGCACACCGCTTTGTCGTATTCTACGAATACTGGGAAGAGCCAACATTCTTCTCATTGCCAATAATTATGCTCGTCAGCCTCCACGTCTTGCCTCTCATGTTTCTTCCATGTCCCAGCTCTGCCCACCGTGTCAAATCAGTGTGGATGTAGGGAACATGAACACATTTTAATATCAGCCTAAACCAGACATCACTGGGAAGGAGATTGGAGAAACTAAAACCCTAGAAAAGACAAATCTAATCTACAGTGACAGAAAGCAGAATGGTGGTTGCTTGGGGCCAAGGTAGGGGCAGATCGGCTGAGATGGCACAAGAAAACTTTTTGTGATGTTGAAAGTATGCTATGCCTTGATTGTGGTGATGGTCGGACAGTTATATAAAGTTGTAAACACTCACTAAAATGTACAATGAAAATGGGCATAAACTATACCTTGGCTTTTAAATGTCTCTGTTGTACATTCACACCAGCCTTTACCTCCGTTAGCACAGACAATAGGAAGCTGTGTGTGAATCTTAGAATGCTGCTTAGAACCAATCCAGGGATGGTTGTTCAACCAGCCTATGCTGTGTGTCCATAGAGGGCACGGATAATCCAAAGCAGCAGATAAAACACCTAATTAGTTCCAATTGACTCTGGACTTTTTCTGTGCATTTGCATTCCCTGAGTACAACCTGACTGACAGGAGCGGGGAGAGTAGGCAGCCAAGAAATGTGGCAGGGGAGGCCAGGTTAAACAATTACAAGGGAGGGACAACAAAAGGGTGACTGACCACGCAGATGATAAAGAATTGTTGACTTTGTAATGAGAACCTCACATTGCGCAAGCAATTGGTGGGGTGGAGCAGATGTGCATTAGAAATGAAACCAACCACTCGGAATGGTCATGGTCTCTGGATAACAGTAGCTTCATCAACTCCGTCTTTTCCACATCTCTAAAATTTTGATATTACTTAAGTCAGGCACACTGCTCTATTCATTCTGACATCCGAATATCCATTTTAAAGTGGGCTAGGCTCACCCAGAGGATGATACAACTAGATTAAGAAAATGAAGTGAAGGATGAAAACTCCTGGTTTGTGCTTTCGCTACATCCACAGGAGCAACAGACTAAGACATTCCTCCACACAATAACAGACCCAGGCAGTGCAGAGCCATGTGGGTCTTATCTGTCCTGTTGTCCACAGTCTGGTTTTATCTTAGACCTAGCCTGGTGCAATCCATGTTGTGTATTGGCACTCCACTTAAGTTTCCTCTTTGTAAAAAGCCCCTTTCATTCGGTGATTCCTCGGGGCTTTAGGGGAACTTTCTGGAAACCAGGAAGAAGGAAATAAAGGTCGTTTTACTGAGGATGGGTGATGTTGGGCGCGGGACCCAAATGACTGGTTTGAGCAGAAAGTAGCCTCCACGCTGGACTAATGCTTGGCAACATAATGGGAAAATTTGGGGAAGCCAGGAGAGGAGGGGGCAGAGTTTCTTTCCCAGCCAGCCAGGGGGTCCAGGCAGTTTTGGTCCTAGGACGTCTCTCTGTGCATTCCCAAGTGATTGCAAGGCTTCTTTTTGTCATCGTCTGAGACTTGGATTCCCCAAGCGTCCTTCTTTTCCTGGAGCCTCCGAGTCCTCTATTCCTGAGGCCTTTCTTCAGCCCTCCCAATAGCCCTGCCATGATTTCATTGCAGGGCTGTGACCGTCTGTGACAAGCCGGCATCTTTCTTTAAAGAGACACCTCTGGACCTGCTGCACCGGCTCTTCATGAAGCTGGGTGGCACGCACTCTCCGTTCAGGGCCCAGTAGGCCTCCCATCCTCAGCTGCCTTCTCTCCTGCTCGCCACTGCCCTGGCCTCTCCCCTTCTCACTGCAGACCTGGGAACCCACTCATCCAGGGGTTGGCAAACTAAGGCTACAGGCCAGTCTCCTGCTTTTGTAAATCAAGTTTCATTGGGACACAACACACTCATTGCCTTCTGAGTTGTCTACAGCCACCTTTGAGCTACAATAGCAGAATCACGTTTTGCAACAGAGAACCTGTGGCCTGCAAAGCCTGAAGTATTTACTCTCTGGCCCTTTGATAAATGTTTGTGGACCCCTGCGCTGTCTTACTCTCCTGCCAGTGGGTTCCCAGGCCTGTGGCAGATCTGTGGACCTGTGTGTCCCCTGGGGTGTCTCACGGGGCTAAGGAGGGGAACTTTGTGCAGGTCCACACACCCTAAGGTGTGCCCCTGGGTAAGCTGGGGTGGTGTGGGATGGCGTCCCTGCACCCTCATCTTGAGTCCAGGGGATGATAAGACAGTAAGTCCCGTGGAGAAAAGGAATGAGTCAGTCTTGTTTGCTGTTGTAACCTTAGCACCCAGCAACAATATTAGAGAAAGCAAGCCCAGGCCTCGGATGGCAGGGGTGGCCTGGTGCTGCTGATGTGGCCGGGCACCCCAACCTTTGGGAGCCTGCAGGCCTTGCCACGGCAGGAGATGCCCGTCCTGGGTCCTGGGCCTGCTCTGTGGCCTCTCACAGGCTTTTTTCCTGCTCTTTCAGCTCAGAACCTGAGGACCCAGCCATGGAGCGGTCGGCCTTCATGGAGCTGGATGCTGGGAGCAGGCTGGTGATGCGTCTCCGCGAGCGGCCAGCCCTGCTGGTCAGCAGCACGGGCTGGACAGGTCTGCACGACCCCTGGAACACTTGGGGTTGGTGTGACGGGCACCTGGCCAACCTGAGTTCTCCTCACCCCTGCCAGTCCTGCATGCCCCCACCCCGCCACAGTCTCAATGAGAAGGGGAGGGCATGTGAGCTGGAAGAGGGGTGTCTAGAAACAGGCCCCTGACATTCAATTCTCTTCTCATAGAGGACGAAGACTTCTCCATCCTGCTGGCACCTTTAGAAAGTAGATGTGTAGCTGCGGTGAGGAGCTCCGGGCTTGTCGGGGGCCACTGAGCTGTGAGCTGCTTGCCTGGCCTGCAGCATGTTGCTGTCCCCGGCCACTGGGTGGGGCAGCCTGGGGACAGCGGGGGTGGTGGTGGTGGGCCGCCCTGAATCCCCAGTTGGGTCATTGAGTGACCAGGCCCTCAGGCTGAAATGCCCCCTCCAGGAGAGTATCTCAGAAGCTGGTGGCCTCCCCACCAGAGCAGTGCTCTTTCTCCACCTGACCAGGTGACTCTGGCTACTGTTTATTTAAAACGTTTTTTCTGAATGGGCATGGTGGCTCACACCTGTAATCCTAGAACTCTGGGAGCCCGAGGCAGGCAGATTACCTGAGGTCAGGAGTTCGAGGCCAACATGGCAAAACCTGTCTCTACTAAAAATACAAAAATTAGCTGGGTATGGTGGTGGGCGCCTGTAATCCCAGCTACTTGGGAGGCTGATGCATGGGAATTACTTGAACCCGGGAGGCAGAGGTTGCAGTGAGCTGAGATCACGCCATTGCATTCCAGCCTGGGTGACAGAGCAAGAGTCTGTCAGAAGAAAAAAAAAAAAGAAATTCTATCAGAAATTCCATGTAGAATTGTTTCTTTTTTTAAACACAGAGTTTGAACAACTGACTCTTGATGGACACAACCTTCCTTCTCTTGTCTGTGTGATAACAGGTACCGCCTGGGACCCTGGGTGTCTGTTTGGTTGGGGGATGGCGGAGGGGGAGGGGCACACAGCCTTTACCCTGTGCTTCCCACGATCTTGTCTCCTTAATCTTCACTGCAGGTCTCTGCCATAGGGTCTTATACTGCTTGACATGGGGGAAACTGAGGCTCAGAGGGTTTCCCAGCAGGGCAGGGAGCCCAGATTTGAATCTGTAGATACCAAGTTTTCTACTTTTTCAGTAGTTTCCGAGCATCTTTTTGTGGTTGTTGTTACGTCATTGGTGTCTTTTTTTCTTTTTTTTTTTTTTTGAGACAGAGTCTCTGTCGCCCAGGCTGGGGTGCAGTGGTGTGATCTTGGCTCACTGCAACCTCCGCCTCTCACATTCAAGCAATTCTCATGCCTTAGCCTCCCGAGTAGCTGGGACTACAGGGGCCCACCACACTCAGCTAATTTTTGTATTTTTAGTAGAAACAGGGTTTCACCATGTTGGCCAGGCTGGTCTTGAACTCCTGACCTCAGGTGATCCACCCACCTTGGCCTCCCAATATGCTCGAATTATAGGCATGAGCCACTGTGCCTGGCCATGTCATTGGTGCCTTAACCAAGCCTCTTTTAATTTTTCAAACGGAAGAGCCCCTGTCCCACGGTCACTGCTGCTGAGCCCTTTCAAGGTGACTCAGTAAGGAGGAAGAAAAGCGGAAGTGGTGTGGGAAGAGGCGGGGTCTGGGCCAGCTGCTGGTCCTGCTCTCCTCCCTCCTCTGGCCTCTAGGCTCCCAGGAGTGGTTTGAAACCCGCGCCATGTGCTCTGGAGGCTGTGGCAGGGCAGGGGCGGTTTGGAACCTGTGCCCTGTGCTCTGGGGGCTGTGGCAGGGCAGGGGGAGTCCTCGTGTCCCCTGTGCACAACACAGACAAAAGGCTGGGTCCACCCAGTGGGCGGTCAGGTGCCAGGCCAGTGCTTACCCCGCCATGTTTGCAGCCCGAGGCCAGCTGGCTGCAGGTGCAGGGCTGTGCGTCAGGGGTCAGGGTGCACACAGCCCTGCAGGTCTCGGGGCTCCTGGGTTCCTTCTGGAAGGGCCCAGATGGGGCCTGACTGGAGCTGCCGAGGGGTGGAGCTTCTGGGAAAGGGATCCCTCCTAGAGGGGAGTGTCTTGGGCCTGGGGCCACTTGGCAGGGACAGAGACGGGTCCATGGCAGTATCTGCTCTTCTCTGTAAAGGCAAAGGGCCTCTGACGGAGTATTACAGCCGCCTCATCCACCAGAAGCATTTCCAGCACATCCAGGTCTGCACCCCCTGGCTGGAGGCCGAGGACTACCCCCTGCTTCTAGGGGAGAGGCCAGCAGGAGGCTCAGGGAGGAGGCGGGGCCTTAAGCAGGGGGAACAGGGGTGGGCGGGATGTACTTTTTCTGAAAAGGTGGCTCTGGAGGCCACTTGGGGACAAGACCTGGGCTCTGGCTGAACTCCCGGGAGGAGGCTACTTCCTGGTGTGCCAGCCCTTCCCTGCCAGGTGGCCCCAGAGGCCCTTTACCAAGGGGTTTGAGAAGGCCACTTCCTTTCAGCCTGCCACGCCCTCCATTCAGTCCTCTTCCTTCCTGCAGGAGGGCTGGGCCTGGGGTTGGGGCCACTGTTGCCCAGGTGTGGGAGGGCAGTGGCTTTGGGAGGTACAGGGACGATGTGTCAAACAGCGTCGCCTCTCCCAGTGAGATGGTTCTCCTTTGCCTCCGTCTCTTTCCCCGTTGATTTCTCCAAGTGGGGAGTCGTGGCTTGGTCCTGATGCGTCTCTAGAGCTGCATCTTCCAGCTTCGAGTGAGCAGAGCAGTGGAGGCTGAGGGCCTTTTCCTGGCAGGACTCTCCAGCTAGTCTTTGTTTTAGACAGTCTCGCTCCATTGCCTAGGCTGGAGTGCACGATCTCAGTTCATGCAACCTCCGCCTCCTGGGTTCAAGCGATTCTCCCACCTCAGCCTCCCGAGTAGATTATGGGATTATAGGAGCCCGCCACAACACCTGGCTTATTTTTGTATTTTTAGTAGAAACAGGGTTTCACCATGTTGGCCAGGCTGGTCTTGAACTCCTGACCTCAAGTGATCCTCCCGCCTTGGCCTCCCTAAGTGCTGGGTTTCCAGGCGTGACCCATCACGCCTGGCCCCAGCTAGTCTTTAGAAATGTTAAGCTGTTTCGCTTTATTTTCACACTGACAGCTGGTTTGTGGTGGGTGTGCTGTGGTATTATTATTATTATTATTATTATTATTATTATTATTATTTTGAGACGGAGTTTCGCTCTTGTAGCCCAGGCTGGAGTGCAATGGCATGATCTTGGCTCACTGCAACCTCCGCCTTCCCGGGTTCAAGCGATTCTCCTGCCTCAGCCTCCTGAGTAGCTGGGATTACAGGCACGTGCCACGATGCTTCGCTAATTTTGTATTTTTTTTAGTAGAGATGGGGTTTCACTATGTTGGCCAGGCTGGTCTTGAACTCCTGACCTCAGGTGATCCACCTGCCTTGGGCTCCCAAAATGCTAGGATTACATATGGGAGGTGAACCTGGGAGGTGGAGGTTGCAGTGAGCTGAGATTGTGCCACTGCACTCCAGCCTGGGTGACAGAGTGAGACTCTGTCTCAAAAGAAAACAAACCAAAACAACAACAAAAAAACCAAATTGTGGTTAAGTAGAAAAAGTGTCAACTTACATTTTCAGATGTCCCAGCCAGGCCGTGTGGCTGCTTGGCCAGCTTAAGCCACTTGTGCTTGGGGCTGTCGGGGGCCTTATCCGATTTTCACTCCCCTTGGGAGATGTTGCCTCACTGTGCTGGGAGGATTTGTGTTCCCAGGGCAGAGACCAGCACTCTGACTGCACCCCTCTTGCCTAGCAGGGTCGGTGGACCTGGGTGTCTGTCTGCACATGTCCTCCAGTGGCCTGGACCTGCCCATGAAGGTGGTGGACATGTTCGGGTGCTGTTTGCCTGTGTGTGCCATGAACTTCAAGTGGTAGGAGCAGAACCCGAATCTTTCTGGGGATAGCTTCACAGATCCACCGCTGAGGGGGAAACAGTGCAGAGCGAGCTGCCCACAGTGAGGCCCTGCCCCTCAGTCAGTCCAGCACACACTGGAGGCCACGAGGAGGAGCCCTGCGGTTACTGTGGCTGGGCTGAGCCTCACTGAAGTAGTTGCTTCCATTTAGAGCTCATGTTATATTTAGGTTGGTACAAAAGTAATCATGGTTTTTGCCATTAAAGGTGGCAATTACTTTTGCACCAACCTAGTATGAAATAAAAGCATCCTAAATACTAGAACTCCACTCGGGGCTTTTGCTCCTAGAGTAGAATTGGCGGGAATTGCCTGCAGGCTTACATGGTTTTCTTTGTTTCTTTCTCTCCCACCATGTCCCTTTTGGCCAAGCTCACGTGGTGGGTTTGAATCAGTTAAACGAGTGTCATGCTGTGGCCTCACTCCACCCAGCATAGACGGCTGTTTGGAAGGGCGGCATTAGAGAAGATTCTAGAAGCAGTAGCCCCAGCACAAGCTGAGCCCTTGGCCCCTGCTCAGGAGCCGGCTCCTGGATGGGATTCAGGGATGTGAGCCCCTCGTGTGAGCTGAGCTCAGGAAATGTCGGGATCAAACCTGGTGCCCTAGAAAAGTCATCTTTTATGTGCTGAGCCAGTCCCCAGGGTGTTGTCTTGACTTGTTCCATGGCCATGGAATTAAGAAAAACATGCAAAAATAATTCTTCAGTCCTTGAAGAGCATCCAGCACAGAAGGTACAAACCCTCCTTAAGGCTCCCTCCTCAAATCGGTTTGTCCATTTTGATGTGCACCCCCCCAGGCCTTTATACCCTTCAGATGCCAAATCTAAGAACCAGCTCCTGGAAACCACACCCCCTGTTCCAACCCCCAGCCTGGCTTGAGCATGGGGTGGTGGGGGGAGCCCAGGTGGGCACCCCAGGGGTCTGGTGTCTTCTCCAGGCAGCTCTCAGGCTCCCTTGGTTCTCTCTGCAGTTTACATGAGCTGGTGAAACATGAAGAAAATGGCCTGGTCTTTGAGGACTCAGAGGAACTGGCAGCTCAGCTGCAGGTAGCCACATCTGCCACCACGCCAGGGTGGGGAGGGTTCTGGAGACTGGCACTGAGCCACGCTCCCTGATCCCTGCTTCCCACAGCCAGGGTGGGACCATGTGGGGTCTGGCGGAAAAGCTAGGCAGGGAGCAGAGGTCACCGAGGTTGGCCCACTCTGCTGTCCCGTTTCGGTACAGTAGGCTCGGGAAAGTTAGGACACACCCCCACCTGCCCTCTGGATTTATGGAGCTGACACTCCACAAATGATGCTGGAGCTGGGTGGGCCGGGCTGCAGTTTAGGAAGTGATCAGGATCAGGTAGGTGGGTGGGCAAAGGGAGCTTCTGGGACCAGCCTTGAAATATGGGTAGAATTCTGCAAAGGTTACTTGTTTCTTATTGCTAAAAGTAATACATCATTCTTGCCAACAGAATGATTGGGAGGATTTTCAGTAAAGGTCCAGGTCAGAAGTCATTTAGACTGGGTCCCCCAGTCTCTGTCAGAACCATGGTACCTGTTGTGGTATGAAAGTAGCCACAGATCATCTGTAGATTAAGGGGTGTGGCTTTGTTCCAATAAAACTTTATTTACAAACACAGGCTGTGGGCTGGATTTGGCCTGCAGGCTGTAGTTTGTGATCCTTGATTCAGAGAGTTTAGCAAGGCTGAAAAGAACACCGACACCCCCTTGTTACCCACAGATGGGTGGGACTTGGCCAGAGGCCAAGAGGAGGGTGCTCACAGGGGAACATACAGCATGTAGAGGCCGGGAGGTGCTCCAGGGCACCAAGTGTGGGAAAGTGGGACATACAGGGAAGTTTCCAGAAAGCAAGATGTCAAGTTGGAGGCAGAGCGCTGCTGGGGCGTGAAGAGTCTCTAGTCCAAGTGAGGGAGTTAGGAACTTGGGAGGGGCTGTTGTTGGGTCGGGGACCTGGGGTCAGCCAGGTGGTGACCTGGGATGGGGTGGGGACAGGCAATGAGGTAAGCTCTGCTCTTTATATTTTTGCAGATGCTTTTCTCAAACTTTCCTGATCCTGCGGGCAAGCTAAACCAGTTCCGGAAGAACCTGCGGGAGTTGCAGCAGCTCCGATGGGATGAGAGCTGGGTGCAGACTGTGCTCCCTTTGGTTATGGACACACAACTCCTGGGCCAGAGGCTAAAACCCCGGGACCCCTGCTGTCCTTCCCGCAGCTTTTTCTCGGAGTCTCAGGGCAAACCCTTTTGAGCAGCGCCTCCCAGTGGCCAGAAGCTGAAATGACGGCAGTGGTGCCGCCTGGTGAATGAATTGGTTCTGTGACCGGGAAGCTGTGCTTGGCTCCGATTTATTTTCCGGAGGCTCGGAAACACTTCCTCTCTTCTTTTGTTCTTCATGCCCCATGCCCCTGCTAGCGTATTACTGTTCTGTGACTTCCCTGTGACCTCTGCAGTACTCCTCATCCTGCGTTTGGTCTCCAGGTGTCACCTTTCTGCCGTGTTCCTAACATTTTGATTCCTGTCTTGAAAAAAGCACCTGCTGCATCGTAAGCCCAGGGATGTGGCAGCTGCAGCGGGCTTGGCTTTGTGAAGAACCGAGTGTATCCGCGGATGTGGCAGCTGCAGCAGGCTTGGCTTTGTGAGGAACCGAGTGTGTCCAGGGATGTGGCAGCTGCAGCGGGCTTGGCTTTGTGAGGAACCGAGTGTGTCCACGCTGGGGGAACATCATACTTGATACACACGTTTTTATTTGCACAAAGAAAATGCTATTTTTGGAGCCAGAGTTTTCATGTCTGAGTGATGGCGATTTTCTTAAGAACCAGAACTGCTGGCAGAAAGGGAGCACCCACACGCTTAGATAGCCGATGTCTTATTAGAAGGCAGTTTGTAGTTCCTGATTTGGAAATTAACATTCTCCAAACATTCCAGTCCAGTGAAAGTTTTATCCGCTTTCCCATATAAAAACTCTTCCCATGAGAGTGACTTGATTCTCACAATCCCGTTGGAGTCGTGTGTGAGTCCTACAGTGTGAGGTTCAGCATTGCCATCTCCAAGTGCTCTTCGTAGGGAAACAGTTTCTGGTCATGACGAGGTTCCACTTCCCATCTGATCCTGGCCCGGCCTGGAAACAGAGCACATGTGTTTGAGGATGGCGGTGTTTGGGGACAGGACATGAGCGTATTGTGTGGGGCTGCTAGGACAGGCCTGGCGGGGTGGCGGGGGGGGGTGTCCAAGTCAGTTTACTTGGTTCACAGGTTCTCAGGCCCACCCAGGTGCCTAGAATTGGCCTCCAGGATGGGACCAGAAATCTGGTTTTGCATAGAAATGGCTACCAGCAGGCACCATGCCGCTGTCCACTCTCTGCCCGCGTCTGCCCCAGCACTTGGCACAGCGGTACAGACGCAGAGATCTGAACCCGCATCTACCTGTCTGCTCAATCAACCCACTCTTCACAAAGCTTAGAAAGCGGCCAGGCACAGTGGCTCACACCTGTAATCCCAACACTTTGGGAGGCCAAGGCGGGTGGATCACTTGAGTTCAGGAGTTCGAGACCAGCCTGGCCAACATGGTGAAACCCCATCTCTACAAAAATACAAAAATTAGCCAGGCACGATGGCGGGTGCCTGTAATTCCAGCTACTTGGGAGGCTGAGGCAGGATAATTGCTTGAACCCAGGAGGCGGAGGTTGCAGTGAGCCAAGATTGTGCCACTGCACTCGAGCCTGAGTGACAGAGTGAGACTCCATCTCAAAAAAAAAAAAAAATCACACACACACACACACACACACACACACACACACACACACACAGCTTAGAAGGGGCTGGTGTTCTCGTAAGTACAGCTGTCTGAAGAGCCGTTAGCCAGAATGATTCTTTTTTTTTTTTTTTGAGATACGATCTTGTTTTGTCACCCATGCTGGAGTGCAGTGGCACAGTCATTGCTCACTACAGCCTCGACTCCTGGGCTCTAGCAATCCTCCCACTTCCTGAGTAGCTGGGATGACAGGTGTGTGCCACCATGCTAGTAATTTTTTTATTTTGTAGAGATGGGGTCCTGAATTCATGGCCTCAAGTGATGCTCCTGCCTCAGCCTCTTTTATTATTTTTTTTTAGACGGAGTTTTACTCTGTTCCCCAGTCTGGAGTGCAGTGGTGCAATCTCAGCTCACTGCAACGCCTCCCAGGTGATTCTCCTGCCTCAGTCTCCCAAGTAGCTGGGATTATAGGCGTGCACCACCACGCCTGGCTAATTTTTGTGTTTTTAGTAGAGATGGGGTTTCACCGTGTTGGCCAGGCTGGTCTTGAACTCTTGACCTTAAGTGATTCCCCTCACAGCCTCCCAAAGCCTCAGCCTCTTACAGTGTTGGGATTACAGGCGTGAGACACTGTGGCCCGGGATGATTGTCAATCACAGTTTTTTGTTACGAGTGGAAAATGCGTATTTATAAAAATGAAATAGTACAGACATGAACGTGTAGAAGTCTCTATAATCCTGCCATCCAAGGATGGCATCTGTTAACGTGTATATCAGGGATGTCCAATCTTTTGGCCTCCCTGCACCACACTGGAAGAAGAAGAATCGCCTTGGGCCACACATAAAATACACTAATGCTAGCAATAGCTGGTGAGCTAAAAGAAAAAAAATCACAAAAAAACCTCGTACTGTTTTAAGAAAGTTTACAGATTTGTGTTGGGCCGTAGGTTGGACAAGCCTGCTCTATATATATTCTAGGTTTTCCCCTATAGGTATACTTAAGTGAAAATGATTATTGTGATAATTTTTTTTTGAGATGAAGTCTTGCTATGTTGCTCAAGGGGGCCACAAACTCCTGGGCTTAAGCCATCCTCCCGCCTCAGCCTCCTGAGTAGTTGGGAATATAGGTACTCATAACCATGTGTGGGTGATTATTATTATTTTTTAAACAAAAATGGGGCTGGGCGCAGTAGCTCACGCCTGTAATCCTAACACTTTGGGAGGCTGAGGCAGCAGATCACTTGAGGTCAAGAGTTCAAGACCAGCCTGGCCAACATGGCGAAACCTCGACTCTACACAAAATACAAAAATTAGCCAGGCGTGGTAGCATGCACCTGTAGTCCCAGCTACTCAGGAGGCTGAGATGGGAGGATAGCTTGAACCTGGGAGGTGGGAGGTTGCAGTGGGCCGAGATGGCACCACTGCACTCCAGCCTGGGCAATACAAAGCCAGATTCTGTCTCAAAAAAAAAAAAAAAAAAAAAGATGGGTGGGGGCTTCTACTATGTGTGCTGCTTGGCACTGTTTTTTTCACTTAAAAGATATTGCAGGTATTTTTTCACATAAGTATCTGAAGAAATACTTCCTTTATTTTTATTTATTTATTTATTTATTTTGCCTTTTTGAGACCGGGTCTTGCTCTGTTGCCTAGGCTAGAGTGCAGTGGTGAGATCAGGGCTCACTGCAGCCTCCACCTCCTGGGCTCAAGCCATCCTCCCACCTCAGCCTCCCGAGTAGCTGGGACTACAGGTGTGCGCAATCATGCCCGGCTAGTTTCTGTATGTTTTGTGGAGATGGGGTCCCACTATATTTTCCAGGTTGGTCTTGAACTCCTGGTGTCAAGAAGTCCTCCTGCCTTAGCCTCCTAAAGTGCTGGGATGACAGGCCTGAGCCCCGCGCCTGGTCAGCCTCCTGTGCGAGGTTGTGCGGGACTCTGTCGTGGAACCCAGTGTGTCTTCGTGTGCTGGCTTGTTTGTTGGCTCTGTAGTTAACGGGCTGCCCCACGTGGACAGGCATTGGACCCGTGTCTCTGTGTGCAGGCAGAGGCTGCTGCGCGTGCATCTGTGCACATGGCTGCCAGGAGGGGCTGTGCTCAGGGGGAGCTGGGGCAAAGGCTGGTGGCAATGGGGGGCTTGGGTGTAGTGTGGAGGCACGAGAGCCAGGTGGCCGGGCTGCAGTCTGTGGGAGCTCGGGGGTTGCTTGGCCTCTGTGTGTCCTAGTGTCTTTGTCGGTGAGATGGGACAATGATAGCACACTCTCACAGGTGCAGGGGGCTGACAAATGTCAGGTCTGAGGACAGTGGCTGGCCCACTACGGGGCCAATTCCCCTTCTCTATAGTCACCCTGCTCGTCTTCCATCAACTGGGTGCTCAGGACAGTGGCGTGGTGGATCTGCCTGTACAGCCTGTGCTCCAGCATCCTGCAGGCCACAGCTGTGTCCAGCCCTGACCCCGACTGCCCCTCCCACCACCTCCATTTTATAGATGAGGAAACTGAGGCCCAAGGGCTTAGGGAACCCTGCTCTGAAGCACACAGTAGGGCTGCTGGGCTCAGATCCTCCCTCCCTGTGCTGAGCTGCCCTCCTCCTGCCACAAGCCCCCAGCCCCGAGCCCATCCTGCTCACCGGCCTCTGCCCTAGTTCCCCGCATGGTGTGGGAGTGTGGGGCATCCTAGCTTTTCCCCAGCCCCCAGTTCTTTCACTTCCACTGGAGTCCCGCAGGGACAGCTCGGGGACCATGCAGGCCCGGGTGGGCATGGGGGCTCACCTAGCTCGGTGGTGAACAGCTGGCACGTCTCTGGGTTGCGGACAGTAAAGGCCACATAGACCTCTGGAGCCCGCTGGTGCTCCCGGCAGGCAGCCAGCCTCAGCAGGACCCCGACCAGCGACACGATGGCTTCTGGGCAATACAGCACGTCTACGGTGAAAGTTTCAGGTTACCGAAAGGGACCAGTGGACAGTCCCAGGTCATGCTGACCTCAGCAGCAGGGCGAGCCAGAGAGGCAGCGGTCATATGAGACTATTAGATGCCATTTGACCATTTGGGCCATTAGATGGAAAGGCAATTACTTGGGTGAAAAAGGAGAACCCTTAGTAGAGAAAGCTGCAAAAGACCGAAGCAAAAGAAAAAAATCTCCAGACTCACTGGTGTTCCTTAAAAAACGAGCTCTGGTTCTCGGCCTATCTAGAGGGCTGTGAATGACACAAAGCCTGACCCTGCCATGAACTTCGTGTTTCAGGAGTCTGCCGATTTGTCTGCTGGCTTGCAGGGGTGGGCCTGTGTCCCTGGCCACCGCTGGACCTGTGGTTTTCAGGGCTGGGACCCAGGACAACAGGCACAGCTCTGTTCGACCAGAGAGGAGACTGAGTGTGCTGGCAGGGGCGAGGGGTTTTTGGTGGCCCAGCCAAACACCACCTTCTCTCAAGGGCCCTGTCCTCATCCCAGAAGTGGTTGTTTTCCTCCTGTGGTCTCTGAAGGACACAGGGCATGGCTCTGGGACAGAGCCATGTGGTGACGACTGTAACGGGAGTATGCCTGTCTCCAACAAGAGGGCTGTGGCTTGAAGGTCACCTTAAGAGGCACCCCTATCCTTTGATGTCACCCTGGAGGCCCAGAGTAACTCTTCTGGAAGTCCCGTCATGTCCATGCCCGACAGCATCCATTGTTCCCTTTTCCCAGAGCCAAGAGCTGGGTAGAGCTGCAAGGACACCGCCTGCACAGGGTGCCCGGGGCTGGGCATTACCTGCTGCAATGACACCATCTGGCTGGATGGCAGAGAGCTGATGGACCGTCGCGACGTCCCAGTCCAGCTGGGCCACTGTCACCCTGGGGCTGTCTAAGTTGGCAGTGATGTCTGCCTCTAATGAGAGGCCATTGAGAAGGACATTCCCTCGGAGCTGTTCGAGGACCCGGCTGTGACAGTCGCTGAAGATGTATGCCCGGGGGCGGCACATCTTGCAGATGGCCAGGGCTGTGAGGCCAGCACCACTGCCAAGCTCTAGGACAGCCCTGGCGGGAGGAAAGGGGACCATGTCTGCGACTGCACCAGGGTAACCCTGCCTCGGCCCCCTGCCCTGCACCCCAAGGTCACCTATGAGGGAAGGCTGCCGGGTTCTCGATGGCCCATTCTGCAAGGTAGAGGGCAGCATCCCATGTGACCAGGCCTGTGATGCCGTGGGAGATGATGGCTGTGCTCTCAGAGAGTGTGACAGCCTCCTGAGGGCTGCACCAAGAGAGGGCGAGAGAGTCATTCCAGCGATCAGAAGGCAAGTGGCTTAGAAGACAAGTAGCCATCCACCACATGGCTGAATAAACCATGACGGGACCAATCGCCACTCAGCAATGAGAAGCAGCTAACTGTTGACATGCCAACAGCTTGCGCGGGCCTCAGGGGTGTCACGTGGCATGAAAGACACTCACCTCAGGCCACACAGGATTCCATTCATTGAACATTCCTGAGACAATGGAATTCTGGTGATGGAGCACAGGTCAGTGGTGGCCAGGGGCCGGGTGTGGCTATGAAGGGGTGGCTGCCTTGTGATGATTCAATATGCTATGTTTTTCCTTTGTGGTTTTCTGTATCTATGTTTTATCTTATTTTTTTTGAGCTCTGTTCCCCAGGCTGGAGTCAGTGGCACAATCTTGGCTCACTGCAACCTCTGCCTCCTGGGTTCAAGCAATTCTCCTGCCTCAGCCGCCCAAGTAGATACGACTACAGGCATGTGCCACCATGTCTGGCTAATTTTTCTACTTTTTTTTTAGACAGAGTTTCACTCTCTTTGCCCAGGCGGGAGTGCAATGGCGCGATCTTGGCTCACTACAACCTCCACCTCCCAGTTTCAAGAGATTCTCCTGCCTCAGCCTCCCGAGTAGCTGGGATTACAGGCGCCCACTACCACACCCCGCTAATTTTTGTATTTTTAGTAAAGACAGAGTTTCACCATGTTGGCCAGGCTGGTCTCAAACTCCTGACCTCAGGTGATCCCCCCGCCTTAGCCAAAGTGCTGGGATTACAGGCATGAGCCACCACGCCCGAACCTGCCAAGTATTCTTTGAGGACTGGGCACCAGGTCCTTGTGAAGCAGGTAGTGTGTGTCACCTATTGGACAAATGCCCAACGACCCCATGAGACATGCTGTTGTTGTTGCAGTGCTTGATTTACAGACAGGGAAACTGAGGCTAAAGAAGGTTGATGGACCTCATGTCTAAGACTGCAGAATGGGTGAGTCAGGATTTGAACCCACACCCACGTTTTCACTTTGTCTGTGCAGGAAGGGTATCTGGGCTGTGAGGGGAGGAGGGTGCCCTTCTCATACCAGCAAATAGCTCCCGTGGCCCTGAGTGGACTCCTTGGTCATCAGGGTCTCCACAAGCACCTCATACAGCTCGTCCAAAGGCTCTGTGTGGACAGCCTCGTGCTGGGGGCAGACAGAGTGAGAGCTTGTTTGCTTTCGTTCTAATCTGTAAAAATGGCCAGATGATTTTCACCAAGTTTGGAGGGGAGATTTGGGATGGAATGGTGTAATACCGGCCAGCTGGCGTATAAAATATTCACTTCGTTGGGTGTGGTGGTGTGTGCCGAATAGTCCCAGCTAATCTAGAGGCTGACATGGGAGGACTGCTTGAGCCCAGGAGTTAGAGGACAGCCTGGGCAAGAGACCTTGTCTCTAAAAAAAAAATTCACTTGGTAGGGAAACCTGGATGGGAGGGCCTTCAACGAGAGGTGTTGAGAGGGTAGAGTTAGGTGTAGTCTAGGGCAGGAGACAAGGATTCCGTGAGAGCTGCCACATGACCATGACAGAGAGCAGGAAAACAAAAGGTGCTTTTAAGTGAGCCCAGGCAGAACTGTGAGGGCGGCCCATGCTGCAGGCTGTGGCTGTCAGCAGGCTGCTTCTCCAGGGCTGGCCCCATCCTAAAATTCACAGGGCAGCAGCAGGGTATACTGGGTGACTGCTGCCCTCTCCTGGTGGCACAGGGCAGACCTGCTGGTGACCACAGATGCACCCTTTTGGGGAGGACTAGGGAGAAAGCAGGTATTGGAGAAGCAGGGGGTTGCTTATTTGCTAAAAGTGTGGCCCTTTCACTCAGCAGTTCTGCTACTGCCTACTGAGGAACGGCCTCTCGACATCCTTATGTCAAACCCTGCATGTTCGGGCCCATCTTTAAAATCCACCCTAGGCCAGGTGCGGTGGCTCATGCCTGTAATCCCAGCACATTGGGAGGCCGAGGCAGGCGGATCACCTGAGGTCAGGAGTTCGAGACCAGCCTGGCCAAAATGGTGAAACTCTGTCTCTACTAAAAATACAAAAATTAGCCAGGCATGGTGGCATGTGCCTGTAGTCCCAGCTTCTTAGGAGGCTAGGCACGAGAGTTGCTTGAATCCGGGAGGCAGAGGTTTCAGGGAGCCGAGACTGTGGCACAGTAATCCAGCCTGGGCAACACAGTGAGACTGTCTCAAAAAAATAAATAAGTAAAAAATAAAATCCATCCTGTATCAGTCAGGAAAGACCTCATTCTAGCAGGATCAATGCAGAGAATTCACCAGAGGAACTAGTTCCAAAGGTATGGCAAGAGCTAAACCTTCCAACAGGGGCCCATGGGGCAACCCAGAGACAGACAAGAGCAGGAAACTCCAAAACCTTCGGCGGGCAGGACAGAGGGTGTGGATGAGGGTTCCAGTGCTGTGGGCTGGGCCAGCCTGGTAGGAATGAGAATCCATATGCTGGGAGCTGGGTCCCCAGAGAAGCAGCTGCTGCGGAAACCCCAGGAGGCAGAGTGAGGGAGAGACGCTGGCCTCCCCTTCTTCCTGCCCTGCACTGTCTCCCATGGGTCACACGCGGCTGCAGCCAGTCGCCTGGGGAGGCCCCTGCCATGCTGGGGTTTGCAAAGCAGGCCCAGGGCCTGGGAAGGATGGGGGCTCCAGCACGCAGGTGGCTATGCTGTCTGGCTACTGGGCGGACACTGCCCATTGCTGACCTTTTTGATGAGTTCTGAGAGAAAGCACCGGGCACAGTTGACTGACGGCGGGTGCTTCACACACACAGGATGCTTCACAGTCTACAGCAAAGGACAGAACGTTGGTTGCTCGAGCGCCCGTCTTAAGTCTCCTATGAGCTTCAAGCCAACACAGCAGAGGGCAAACTCCAGGCTACCCAATCTCTCAGCAAAGATGTAGATGGACACAGCGTTCTGGCCCCATGCATCTGAAGTTTGTCTGAAGATATAACCCGTTTCCTAAAAATGCTCCCACTGCAGTGGCACAGGCTGTGGCAGCATTTCTAATGCCCATTCTGAGCAGGAACACAGGGCACGTGGGCCCAAACCACCTCCCTCCCAGAGGAGCCAGTGTGAACCAGGGTTTGCAGTAAAGACAGTCGCCAACTGTCTGGCTCTATGGAAGAGGCGGGAAGGCCCACTCAGCAACTGCTCTCTTGGAGTGTGTGTCCCTGGGGACAGGATGGATGGGAGGGGATGCTCAGGGTGACACTCCAGCTAAAGCCGAGAGAAGCCAAGTGCAGGATGAGCAAGTTCCAGGCAGTGGGAACAGCCTGTGCAAGCTCTGAGGTGGCCACGGCCTGGCACTTGGAAAGGAGGGCAGACGGACTGGTGCAGCAGGAGTGGGGATGGTGGGAAAACAGGAGCCTGGAGGGAGAGGGAGGAGACAGTCTGCAGTGCCTGCTGGCTGGGAGGGATGCAGATTCTGCCCAAGGGCAGCAAAGTACCCCACGCAATACACAGGCTCTTCAGGCTGGTGCTGGTTTTTCATTTTTTCTGACACAGAGTCTCGCTCTGTTGCCCAGGCTGGAGTGCAGTGGCCCGATCAAGGCTCACCGCAGCCTCTGCCTCCTGGGTTCAAGCGATTCTCCTGCCTCAGCCTCCCGAGTAGCTGGGAATATAGGCATGCACCACCACGCCCAGCTAATTTTTGTATTTTTAGTAGAGATGGGTTTTTGCCATGTTGGCTAGGCCGGTCTTGAAGTCCTGACCTCAGGTGATCCGTCCACCTCAGCTTCCCAAAGTCCTGGGATTACAGGTGTGAGCCAGTGCACCCAGCCTTGTGCTGGGTTTGAAAGCAGCTATCCCTACATTTCATGCTTCACCACCTACAAGAGTGAGGCTAAGGGTGCAACTCAGAGCAGGGTGCGAGATAACTTCAGGTATCTCCATGCTCGAAGCCCTGACCTACTGTATTGCCCCGAAAGTCTTCCCTGCTGTGGCTGCATCTTTTCCACATGGATCATCTTGGTTCACCTCTAGCACAGGAATTCTTCACTGGGGCTCCTAGGATGGGCTGGGTGGGTGGGGGTGGAGGATGTCTGCCTCCAGAGTTTGTATGGAAAATGTATTCTTCTGGTGCACTTCTTTCTGGGAGGGAGTCTATTGCTTTGTCTTTTCAGAAGGGCTCATGGCCCTTCGAAGGTGAAGACCCAGGATGCAGGGTGATCTGCACTTGGCCCTCAAGGCCAAGGTCAGGCTGTGGCTGGGCCTGGTGGTGATCCTGCCTCTCACCTGCATGCAGATGCTCTTGAGTCCAAACCCCACCCTGGGCAAAGTAAGGGCCCATTTAGGTCTAGAAGAGACAGGAGTGGGCAGGACAGGCCTCATGAATGCAAAAAAGAAAGTCTCTGAGCATCTACCAAATGCTAGAAGCTGTTTTGCACCTGTCATCTCTGTTTTTGCTGTGGATGGTTTAAAAAACTTTCCTTAGATTTCCCCCTCTCATGCAGATTTTTGTATATTCTGATGTCTTTGTCTAAGTCTTAGATAGAAAATGAAAGAGCTGGAGCTGTCAGAGGTGCCAACACCCACCTGCAGTGCTGACTCAATGTTCAATGTTCTTTGAACAGGGGTGTTTTTAAAGGGTACAAGCACACCTGTGGTTCTTCTCTCAGGTCTTCCGGAGAGATTCAGGAGGCAGGGTCATGAGTCCCAGGGACTCTGGGATTCTTACCTTCTGCAAAATATCCCGCAGAAGCTCAGAATCTGATGAGTCTCTTAACTTTGCTTCTAAGCTCTGTGTGGACGGGAGAGAGAGAAATCTCAAGGGCGCATTCACAGGAACATTAAACACGCAATAGAATGTGTTGGCAAAGCGCTGTGTGATCTCTCCCTGGGGACGTGGAGCCAGTTGGAAGTGGAAGCCACAGCAGCTGAAAGCCTGACCTTCAGATGTCACAGGGTGCACCCGGATGAGTCACAGGAAGAAGGCTAGAAGACTGACTCTTGGCCACATTAGTCCTGGCTACTTAGCGGCCACCCGGATCATGGGCCAGCTCCCTGGTTGCACTGGTCAGCCAGGAATTACCAGGGCAGCCATGGCACCAAGGTTTGATGAGCTTGCCATCTGAGTTTAAGTGGAAATGCAGAATGTGCCCATACCAGCCTGGGTTACATTGTCCTCTTACAGGGCCTCAAGCCCAGCAGCGAACTTTGGCTCCCGAGTTAGGCAGACTGTCTCAGCTGGTATGTGACACAGGGCAAGGCACTTCATTGCTTCAGACCTCCTTCCATGCTGTAAAAGGCCTTACAAGACCTGATCCTAATCCCTCTCTCTGGCCTGTTCTCCCTCACCCCTGGCCCACCCTGCTCACTCCACTCCAGCCACACTGGCTGCCTTGCTGTTGTTCCTCAACCACAGCTGGCTTGTTTCCACCACAGGGCCTTTGCATATCCTGTTCCCCAAGCCCTTCCCATGGCTGGCTGCTTCACCACTCAGGCCCCAGTTCAAATGCCACCTCTTTGGGGAAGGCTTCCCTGATTCCCCGACTTTGGTGACTCTTCTCCCCAGTTGCTCCATTCACCATTTCCCTGTTTTATTGGCTTTAAAGCCACTCTCATCTGGTCTTTTCTTGTTTATTTATTTATTTGTTTATTCTCTGGCTCTCCCATGCAAGCAGAGCCTCATCTGTCATAGGTACTGCTGATCCATGGTGCCTGGCTCACGGAAGGCATTTATTAAACATTGAGACTGAATAAAAACACTAGCTAACACCGACATGCATTTACCATGAGCCAGGCACTGATCCACAGGCTTTTGTACTCAACCCTGACAACAACCCTAAGAGGTAGGTATCATTATATCCCCCATTTTATTAATAAGAAAACAACAGCACAGAGAGATGCGGTCACTTGCCCAAGGTAACACGGGGCCAGGGGTTGGGCCAGGATTCGAAGCAGGCAGGCTGTCTCCTGGGTCTGAACTCTCAACTACTACACCCTATTCCAACAATCCCTCTGGTCAAATGTGAGTGATAATAATAGTACCCACCTCGTGGGTGTTGAGGGTGAGCCCAAGTTAGCATTCAGCGTGGGCATGTGAACAATTATAGCCAATATTGAATGGAGACCTATGATGCTTTTACGAAGGTTTCTATTTTGGGTTAAAAATGCACAAATTTCTCCTGACCAGAAACGATCTCTGAGTGCTAAATATTTTATGTCAATGGAATAACGCAAATGATTAAGCAACACCCCATAAAATGGGGCAGACCCAGGGAGGAATATATATCCAAACTGACTCATCCCAGTGAGCTCACCGCACATGAATTACAAATGGGGCCGGGTGCATTAAGCCCCTCTACTGGCAGAAGGGAGGCTGCTGCCTGCCATGCGCCTGTGCTGAGAATGGCAGGTCCCCAGGGAGACGAGAGGCCACCCCCTTCTCTGTCTCTTCCATCACAGGTGTGAGAGCCTCAGAGCATGAGCCGATTCTGTGCAGTTCTCGACATACAGATGAGAACACTGAGTCACGAGGGACACCCTGTGACCTGGTCACCGCGCTCAGGAGGACGTGGTTACCCGCGGTCCTGAGGGCGCTTTTTAGAATGGGCAAGGGCAGCTGTGTCCCAGTGACCAGAACGATTACTGCCTTTAAAAAGTCGTGAAAATGATTGTGAACTGTACCCCACAACGAGCGCGCCTCTCCCCCCCAAGACGGTGGAGAGGCCCCCAGCTTAGGCTGCCAGCCCGCGGGGCAGGAAGGGTGCGAGCGACTCTGGCCAGGCCCCAGGGATGGGGACCGGGTCGCGCGGACCTGACGGGCGGGAGCCCAGGCACTCACGTGGCGGGCGTGTCGGGGGCTTCAGCACGGAGACCCATCCCGTCTACCCCTGGACTCCCGCGAGCCCCGCGGGCGTCTCCGCTCGCCCCGCCGCCCACCAGCCAGGGGAAGGAGCGCAGTGCGCGCGCCGCCAGAAAGCGGCGCTCCAAACTCTGCAGCAAGAGTTAGGTCCCCGCGTTCCCCTCGGGCGCCATGACGTGGGCGGGGCCGCAGCGTGGCCGGGAGACCCGGCGGAAGCCGGGCCTGGACTGAAGAGGGGGCGGGCCCAGGGCAGTGCGCGGGGGCAGAGAGGGGGCGGGGCGTGGGGGGAGGGTCAGGAGGAGAGTCGTGGGGGCGGCTCTAGGGCGGGGCCAGGATGAGCGTTATGAGGCGGGGGCTTGGGGTGGGGCCAGGATGAGCATCATGAGGGCGAGGCCTGGGGTAGGGCCAGGATAAGCGCCGTTGGGGCAGGTCCTGGGGAGAGTTCAGGTTGGCGGGTCCTGGGGCGGGGCCAGGACAGGGCGATCCTGGAAGCGGGGCTTCGGAAGCGTCCAGGTTGGAGGCGTCCTGGAGGCGGGGCCTTGCGTGGGGGCAGGATAAGAGTCCTGGAGGCGGGCGTTAGGGTGGGGGTAAATGATGACTGGGTTCAGGAGGCGAGACTCCGAGCAGAGCCCAGGAGACAGGTCTTAGGGCGGGGCTAAGGCCAGATCCAGAAAAGGGCTCAGGAGGCGGGGCCAGGGCGGGGCGTTGACTATGTCGTAGCACGTTGCCAGGCGCTGCTCGAACTCTGGGAGGCGGATCTTAGGAGGGGCCGACGTGGGGAGGGGCCCAGGGTCCGGGAGGCGGGGCCGAGTCCGGGCTGCCGGCTGCGCTCAGGAGGCGGGCCTTGGGAGGCGGAGCTTAGGGAGGGTCCGGTGTGGGAGGGACCAAGGGACTGGGAGGCGGATTGGGGCTGGGCTCAGGGGCCGAGAGGCAGCTGGGCTTGGGGCGGGGCCGAGACGGAGCGAGGGGTCCAGGGTGTGAGAAACGGGGAGGGGTTTGAGGAGGGGATTGGAGTGTGGCTCAAGTTCGGGAGGCGTTACCTGCGGAGGGTTTGAGGCAGGCCCAGGAGCGAGCCCACGGTCTGCCGACGCGGGGCCAGCAGCGGGCCCCAGGATCCGGAGCTTCGGGCGGGGCCGAGTCCAGGTTTGGGGCCCGGGAGGTGGGGCCGGTTAGGGCGAGGGTCCCCGGGATCGTCGGGTCAGGCCTTGGGCCAAGGTAGGCACTCTCGCAGTTCCTCCGCCTTCAGGAAGGTCTTTTTGGCAGGGCCCTTACGGGTGCGCGCTTCGGTCCTGGAGGCGTTATCCTAGCCTCCTCTCCATCAGCGCCACCTGTCTGGGGCCCGATAGGAGGGAGCTTTCCCTCTGTCCCCCAGCCTTTGGACTGTCACCAAACAAGCCATCCGTTCACCAAATACTTATTAAGCGCCTACCATGTGTCTGGCAAGGGAGGTGTAACAGAAAAACTAGGTGTGGTCCAGGCCCTCCAGGGGCTCAGGGGCTTGTGGAAGAAGTGGACATTGAAGTACTTACCACACAAATGAGCATGAAAGTACAATAGCGATATCTGCCACGAAGGCGAGCAGACAGAGCTAGCTGGGCTTCCAGGAGGAGTTTTGATCTTGCAGGGACAGGAAGGAGGAGTTAGCTCCTGGGAGGCGGGATTGGGGGGGGTGGTGATATAGACGTGGGGACAGAGTGGAAAACAACAAAAATATAATTATTTTAGTTCAAAGTTATTGTGTCTTGAGTTGAAAGGCAGGGCAGTTAGCAACACAGTTCAGATTTCAGTACTGCCCCTGAAATCTGAATTGTGT